>NW_027287095.1:20112854-20712854 GCF_022747635.1 Hetaerina americana
TTTACCACGCATTTACACTCAAATGACTAAGTTGACTGACCAATTACTGCAGATGAAGTTGTTGAGAAAATATGAACCATACTGATAATTACTTGCTTAATATTTAATGACTATTTTAAAGCAAGAAAAGGATGAATGAGAAACTAAATTACAGTCAATTATGTTCGTAATATGTCCTCACATGCTCAATATAGCAAAGAAAATCTTTTTTATGACACTGAGTTATATGGTATGATATATTAAGTTGGCCTAACCATAGATATTTGTATTATGCAATGTCTTCAATCCACCAAAGCAAACATATGCACATTTGAACTGTGTCAATACATTGAACATAACTCTTCAAACATAATCATAATTCATTTTGAAGTAACCACTAGCCAACATAATGCACTCACCTGGTTTGGAATCACTCGCAATGTTTATGGAGAAGTCCAGCTTCAACCTTTCTTTGTTCATCCACTGCTGACTCTTGCCACCTGACGCTGATTGGAAGAGGGCATCAAAATCCGAGTCCGTGGGCCCTTGGGAGAGGGTACGGGTATCGCCGCCTGGGTGACAGCGTCGGATGTGCAAGTGGAGGGACTGGCGGTGCTTGGCCCTACAAAGAGGACTCAACATGAATCATGTCTCAGCACACTTTCACTCCCATTCAAACAGACAGATTAACTGGCCAGTTTGCAAACAACATTATACTATTCAAAAATTTACATGGAAGGTTTCAAATATAACTTTTAACAAACATCTATTCTTTAGTAAAATTATCTCTCTCCCTACAGTTTACAAGCCTGATTTTGATTATTATAGTAATTATGAGCTGTGATGCTTAGCAGAACATACAAACCTCAATAGAAGCAAATAATATTTTCTTTCAAGTTGGACATCCCACAGAGCCTGCTTCACATTTTCCAAAGGAGAGGCTGAGGTCAGAAGTGGTATGACATTCCACAAATTCCTAGCAAAGTTGAATCAATTGCAGTAGCAGCAAAAACAAAGAGTAGGGGAAGTTAAGGAGAGGGACATGGGCAAACACAGCAGGAGATGGAGAAAGGAATATACATATTTTAGGGGTGTGTGAGGTAAGATGGAAGGATAGCGGGGATTACTGGAGTAATAATTATTGAATTTTCATAACGTGGAGTTGAGGAGAGACAGAAAGGGGTGACAGTAGTATTCATAAAAGATAAAAAGGAACACAGAAAACATTGGCCCAATAAGTGATCTAATAATATTAGAAGAGATAAAAATAGTAGTAGTAGTAGTTTTTATGGGAGGCGACCGACATCTGAGGTCATTTGCACCATTAGGGATGGACAGGAAAAGATGAAGGGTGGAGAGAAACCCGGCGTCGGCATTAGCCTACTCTTCACGAAAGGTGCCAAGTGGTCCACAGCTTAACGTCCCATCCGACGGACAATGTACTCACTCAAAGTGCTCTCCACAAAGCACCTCAAGTAGGGATTGGGATACTGCTGAAAAATATTTATTGTCTCTAGGATTTGAACCCGGGCCCTATCAGTGGGAAGCCTGTACATTAGCCACCACACCATCTTGATCCCAAGAGAGATAAAAATTCAACTAATGAACTTGGTTCTCATTCAGGTCTGCATTGAAAATCAGGCATCGGGTGTTAATCAGCCACTGCAAAAATTATTGAGGGAGGACAGAGGTACCCAGAATGGAATAATCAACTGAGGTGTGAAACAAATAGGGTGGAAGATGCAGTGTGAAGATATCGATGAGTACAAAGGAAGGTGTTAATATTGGCGAGCCATATAGGAAGGTGAAAGATCAATTAAGAAAAGGGAAAAGCAGTGCATACATTCAAGGTTTAGGCATTTAGGAATTTATTAATTGGCCAAGCAAAGATTCAAGATAGAAAGAATACATAAAAATGTGGTTTCCCAGGAAGAACTGATACCCAAAAAATCACATAGCTTGTGTGAAGGTGAGGGGGCCAAAAAGCCTCACCCAGAGGTGACCCCAGGCCCTCCACTGAATAAGGCAGTGCTCTACCTAGCAGACTATCATGTTTCTAGAGGATCTATATGCAATGGATATTAGACCAGTAAGTGTAGACAAAGAATATAACATTGATTTGGACAGCTTAGATCAAGGCATACTTAATTGAAGATAGAAAGGGCAAAAATGGAATTAAAATCAAATAAGAATGAGGGGACAAATTTTATCCCAAAACATCTAATTATGAGTTTATAAAATGAGGAAGGAAGAGTTTTTATGGGTTAATTCATTGAATTTACCAGGGAGGAAATTGGCTGGAAGATTTAATCAGATTATTCTTAGTTCCCATCCTGAAAAAAAGGAAAGGCAGCCATATGTAAGGACCATAGAACAATAAGATTGAATTTTGCACTCAGCTCAAGTGGTTCTCAGGATCCTCATCAACAATTTAGAGGATGATCAGTTTGGGTTTGCCACTGCAGTAATAAGATCACTAATAGAGGAACATAGAATTAAATCACAATTCTTTCAAATATTTTGAAAAGGCATTTGATGGTGTGGACTGGGTAGAGTTAATGAATCTATCCCAGAAAAGTTGAGCAGAGTGGATGGACAGGAGGCTAATCCACAACCTGTACATGTCTCAGATTACTCAGGTGCGAATGGGGGATGGGGAGTCCAGATGGGCAATGTTAGGAAGAGGAGTAAGGCAGGGTTGTACATTATCATCTCTGCTGTTCAACGTGTAAGTGGAGGAAATGATTAAAGAGGCATGGGAATAACTGGAGATAGGAATGAAAGTGGGCGGGGAATTTATAAAATTAGTTAGGCTTGCAGATGATCAAGCTGTAGTTTATCAGTCAGCCATGGGGTCGCAACCATTGCTTAGTGCATTGGAAAGTCATTGGGATGAGAATAAATGTAAATTAATAAAATTCCATGGTTTTTGAGAAAGAGAAAGGCTAAGGTAAATGTTAAAATAGGAGGGCAAAAACTAGAGCAGGTAGAACAGTATATGTATCGCAGAAGTGTTCTGGAACAAATTGGTCATAGTAGTAAGGAAGTAAGGAGAAGAATTGCACTAGGAAAAGAAGCTCACAAGGAGGGAGTTGTTGCTTGAGTCATTGAGCAAGAATTTTAAGAAAATATTAGTGAAAATAGTTATTTGGTTTGTATGATGTGGAAATATGGTCATTTAAGCAAGATGGTGGCCAAAGAATTGAGTCTTTTGATATGTGAGAATGGAGAAGGATGGTGAATGTGAAGTGGACAGAAAGGAAAGCAAATGAGCAAGTACTTGGATTGGTGGGGTAGGAGAGGGGAATGTTAAGACAGATCTTAAAGAGGCAGGAAAAATGGATGAAAAGCATATTGATTGCTGATGGGATGTTGAATACTGTGATAGAGGGGAGAAGGCAAGGAAGGCACAGGGTGGCAGCAGGAAAAGAATGGCAGACATGATTAATAGCATGAATGGAAGTAGAGAGTACGTTTGCACATACTTTTTCCCTCCCTTCATCCTATTTATCATTAAAGAAGGGTTTGCTGTTGTGTTAGGTTGCCAGTTTGTAAGCGAGGCTGAGATATAGAGCAGTGTGAAGTTTATGTCTATCCAAAACCTACCTTCAATGGTAGACCACAAAATAATACTTATGAGGAATATATTAAATAAGCCAACAAAGTGCTTTCCAAGAACTTTCCAAGTGGGTGCACAGGACTCTTAAGAGAGAAGGGGAGTGAGCATGTCCTTCACTCACCTATATGAACAGCCCTTGCAAGAGTAGAGTCGCTCAAGGGAATGTGATATGATGTGGTGCTTCAACTGGACCTGAGTCTTGAACATCTTCCGACAGGCAGGGCATGGATGTCTATTGGTTGAAGCAGTAAGAAGGCCATTATTACAATAAAACAGTATACTTGAAAACCAATATAAAAAATCACCATGTTTTTCCCGTTCACCACTAATGTACAAGTAGGATTTCAGCAGCAAAAATGTAATTATGCCATAAAAATCATTTCTTAGGTAGGACTATACACTGGTATATCACAAGCAGATTTGCACGGAGTTTACAGTCATTGAATAATTGCAGACAGACTATAATCACTCCAATCCACATTCATGTCAGTTGAATTACAAATTTAGCATATCACAACATTACTATAGTGATTATTTAAGTCACCAATGATGATTAATGATGACAACTTCATATATGTCATACGAAAGTGTCATTGTTACAGCATAACCAGTTTATTACATTGGAAAAATTTAAACAAGACTGGTGAAACAATTTGGACAAACAAAAAGTTCCCAAATACCAAACTAAACTGCTATTTCCAAATATGATGTAACTTTAATACATTTTTTATTACGAATGATGGAATGTCAGAATTTGATTTTTAGCCAGAAATGGAGGGGAAACAACTTGACCACAAAGATAAGAAGAGCAGAGGGTGGTAAAGATGCAAACAGTGGTTATAAGTAAGTGGTTTCTGACTAAAAGTTTCTCATCTCTGCAACTTTTTTCTTTTATCAAAAACCACTCAAGATTCACCAGTACCCTCATTTAACATACCACTATCCTTATATTAACTGTGGAATACTAAGTTTAGGCAGCATTCACACCAAAGTAGTCAATAGCCAACGTCAAGTGGCAGGCCAAGTGTAAAACGTTGTAGAACATACATCTACATCAATACCCTGCAAGCCACCAAAAAGGTGTGTGGCAGGGGCATAGTATCAGGAAATCAAAAAAATACAGTGTACACATTTTTGCACAAGTTACATTTCATTTCTTGAAATATTTAAAATTCTGAAAATTCAATCAAAGTGAATTCTTTCCCATCAAAGTACTAACCAAATATTGACATCATTCACAAGCTATGTAATATGAATATTATTCAAACTTTCCAGAAAAAGAAATTAAAGCTAAAAATAATAAAAAGGACGATCCAATTATTTTTTACCTGAATATGATGAAACCAGTTATTTTTTGTGGTCATCATTTTCTTCATATGAGAACACACTTAAATCTAACATAAGGAATAAAAAATATTTGTCCTTAAAAATAATTACATTCTATGAAGATCAGACTATATTAACTTCTGGGTTCCTTATCATTTCTAAATATATTTAGACCTTCTGCCTCTTCAAGCCTACTCAGAACTAATCAAGCAGCTCTGCTACAAGGTGAGGGCACACTAACTTGCGTTTAAAAAAATTTCTTTTCCTTAACTGTATTCTCGGTAATGCTCAAATTTAGGATTTGTCTCCAAACTAATTTATGCAAATTTTGATGAGGAACACAGAACTCCTGCCTTTGTATGCAAGGCACTTAATTCCATGGGCCCAGCTTGGCCTGAAAAATCATGATTCTTCATTACATAGCACAATCCTGTACTACAAATATCTTTCAAATCATGGTTTTATAATGATTTGAAATTGTGAAATCAATAATGTGTACAAAAAGTTGAATAATCAAGCAATTAAATAAATTTCAATTTTTTTCAAAGTATTTTAATGCAATTCTGTCATCTTCGCTCCCAATGACATTGGGATATTGACTTATAAGAAAGGTGACACACTTTCCTAAGACAATCTTTTGAGCAGTAATAACATATAAGAATTCTGCAGGCCAGAGAGTACCCATCAACCCTCTTTCCAGGTAAAGTAGTTAAGCTGGCACATGAACTGTAAACGTAGTAGAAGTAAACTGGCAGCTGCAGAAGGGACATACTAAAAATCAGTTTTCACTCGGTATTAGCATTATGACACTTAGCCTTCCGCTTGCTCGATGAAGATGGCATCTCTTGCAACCACTTGAGTAAAAGAAACCTCTGAGGGCTAGCAGATACATAGTTTTATAAGGTCTATTAATAACAAGTAATGGTAGTTTTTAGGGGATGCGAACGGCAGCTGAGGTCATTGGCAGCATTAGGGATGGACAGGAAAGTATCAAGGGTGGAGATAAACCCAGCATCAGCATTAGCCTATTCTTAACGAAAGGCACCAAAGGGTCCGCAGTTTAACATCCCATTCGTCAGCCGGCGTACTCACTCTCACTCAAGTGCCCTCCACAAAGTACCTCAAGTAGGGATCAAGATACCACTGAAAAATATCTGCCACCGCCAGGATTTGAACCTGGGCCCTCTGGGTGGGATGCAAGTATGTTAGCCACGGCACCATCCCAATCCCCATGTCAATAACGAATGCTCATAAATTTTTTATCCGTACAGTTTATCATGCAATAATTTCTAAATTGTTAATTTAATGCCCGTTGCATGAGTGGAACAAGTTGGAACATGTTCAGTTTCACTCAACCGATAATGAAATAAAGCTTTCCACAAAGGTATTTCTTCTGATTAGGGAACAGGAAAATGTCACATGAAGCATCGTCTTTTTCGCAAGGAGGATGAGAAACAGACTTCACATTGACATTTGTGAGATTCTCAGCAACAGCATTTGCAATGTGCAGCCAGACCAAAGTCAAGATCAAAGGATCAAAGTCCAGCCTGTTCCTTTGAAATGTGGTCTTGATAAATGATATGGCCTTGGAGAATTTTCACTCCATCCCTATAGTATGATCCACTAACAGTTATGTGGGCGAATATATCAAGCTGACACATATTTCCCTAAATGTTAAAAAAAATTATGAGACCATAACTTTCCCAACAGAAGCAACCAATTGGGCTTTTCAGAGCTGGTGATTCTTGAGATTTCCACACACATCTTTGCTGTATACTATCAGGATTAAAATCAGGTACCCAAGTTTCATACGCAGAGTTAACAAGCTACAAAAGCCCTTGCAACATCAACCAACTGCAAATGTACTGTTGTTCAGGAATAAGCAGTCTTACCTTTTAACTGTGCATTACTAACCTATAATTGAAAGCAGTTAAAACACTTGCATTTGTAGGGCTGAGGTATTTCCTTGGAAAGCATGTAGCATTCAACTAAAAATCCTTATTCCAAAAGAATGCACATTTTACAGGCAGCAGGATGACAAAGATAATTCAACACTAGAACTAGACCACCAAATCCAATGTCCAATCTATTGACTGGAGTACATATAGTTTTAAAACAGGGGGCAGAGACAAAGATATCTGCGAGTCATTTTTACATTCCTTTACATTGACCTCCATTCATCAATTTCAACTAAGGATGCTAATAATCTTGATTTGTTAGCAATGAACATACCTGAAAAATTCTTAAATACAGGAACTATATTAGGAATTAGTGACCACAGAGCAGTAAATACTAAGTTTTCCCTATTTGGGGTCTGAAATAAGAAAGCTAACAGAAAAAATTACTTTAAAACAGACACTATAATGGCTTAAAGTGTACGTTGCAGAGTTCATTTGTAAATTTTAAGGAAAAAATTAAACATTGAAATACTGAGGATATGTGGAATCACTTCCTTAAAATCACCAACTCAGTATCAACTGGTTCATTGCAAGTAAATTTACAAATAATACCATAGAACCTAGATGCTACACCACAAAAGTTAGAAAATTGATAAGACATCAAAAGCTTTTTCATACCAAGATGATTCATCAAATACAAGGAACAATATCTATCCACAAACAGAATGAGATCACATATGATTATTGGGTATGGCAAATGCCAAGAGGGACTTTTGAAAAGCATTAAGCGAATTCAAAAGGAAAAGAATATCTTATAATTTAAATGAGGATCCAGCATTTTGGTCATTTGTCAGAGAGGTTCAGGGAAATAAGGCTACAGCTAACTCAATCCAAAAGATAAAGGCGAAAGAGAAACTAACAGCTTGGACAAGGCCACTTATTAAATTCTTTCTTTCAAAGTGTCTCCAACAATGTGTCACCAAATGTCTCTGATAGCTTATCAAACTGTCCCCCTCCATAATAATAATAACCTTCACAAATCCTCCAGAACAGATCAAATACCAGCTCATGTATTTGAGGAACTAGCATCAGAAATTGCGGCTTATCTAGAAAGCATATTAAAGAAGTCTCTAAAGGATCAGAAGGTTCCCAGGAGTTGGAAAACAGCTACTGTAACACCTATATTAAAAAACAGAGACAAGGAGGAACCAAGCAATTACAGACCTATTTTCCTCGCATCCATACCATGCAAGGTCATGGAACATATAGTTCCTAGTTTGATAGTGAGACACCTTGATAGTTAACAGTTATTAATGAAAAACCAGCACCGTTTCCAAAAAGGAAAATCCTACGAGACACAACTTGTGCTTTTTGTTCACGATATCTTTGGTTCTGCAGAGATAAATGTTCCAGTGGACATGGTTTTTTTAGATTTTAAAAATACTTTCGACATGGTACCTCATAGTAAACTACTCGCAAAGCTAGGGCATAGATTAAAATATCCTGGGTTGAATTAAAGACTTTTTGAATTGTCGGGTACAAAGAGTAGTCATAGCTGGTGTACACCTAAAGTGACTTCTGCTGGCTCTAATCCAGCAGAAGTCACTTCAGGTTTTCTCTAGTGAAAAGCTATCACACCTCTTCTATCCCTTTTAAACATTAATGACACTAATTCCATGGTTAACATTAAGGTATGTTGAAGAATTCTGCATGTCCAGGTTTTCACCGCGTTGTTGTTTGAAGCCGACAACAGTTTCGCCGAAGTTTCATCCGGCGTCTTCAGGTCGAAGATGGACCTGAAGACGCCGGATGAAACTTCGGCGAAACTGTTGTCGGCTTCAAACAACAACGCGGTGAAAACCCGGACATGCAGAATTCTTCAAGCCACCGCCGCGAAAATCTACGCAGCCATTAAGGTATGTTTATTTGTCAATGTTGCAGTCATTTACAGAGATATCCATAATTCTGAGGATACTACAGCAGATGACCTTCAGGCTATGCAACGTTGGTGTGATGCTCGGCAATTAGAAGTAAACTTAAAGATGTGTGTAGTGATGAATTTTTACAATTTGAGCAATTCCCTTATGAATGCCTACTGCATCAGGAATACAGACACAGTGAGTGTAGACTTGATTAAATACTAGAGCGTTACCCTCACTCACAACCTCTCCTGGATGAAACATATGAGGAATATATGGACGAGCTATCAAAAAATTATGATCCATTAGAAGAGAACTGGGGAATTGTGATGAAAAGGTTAAAGAGCAATGCTATCTTTGGCTACTTATACATCATTTAGCATGTGGTAGATCCTCATGATGTTGGCTTGATTGCAAATCAGATCATATACAATGCAGAGGAGCTAGATTTGTAGAACGTTGTTAAGAAAAACTGAGTAGGGTATCAAAGATATTAGGGGAGCTAGGCCGGGAATCACTCATGGAGTGAAGGTTAATTTACAGATCAAATCTCTAGCACTAATTGGAAGGATGTCTCTATAGCAGTGGTGTTGAAAATGTATTATTACACTATCATACTATGGTAGGACAGATGAAGTCAATAAAATTAGAGAGATTAAGAATATAAGAGATAGATTTAAGATGTCATTTTTTCCATGAAAAATAAGGGATCAGAATGATGCCATTCAACCGTACAAGGGGTATTTTGTGTCATTAGTAGTCTGGTGTGGGTGGCTTGCAGGGTAACATGCCAATGAATGTGAACAGATAGTGACATGGGGTGGAGGGAATATGGGAGGTGGTTAAACCTCAAGTGCCAACCTAGTGACCCAACCATTGGGAATTTTGTGCTCTTTGAATTAGAATGGCAGTAATTTGATGCTTGAAATTTTTACTTCTTTTGGCAGTTTTGATAAATTGTCAAGTTTAATCCTTTTGTGGAGGCAGGAGATACTAACTCCAAACAAGTTTTCAAATTTTCACTTGTTTCAAATTTATTTTTTTTCTAGCCACCCCTATGCACATCCTCTTGTCAATTTATGAGCAACACAACAGAGATCTGCCAAGCTTGAGGCCTACATTAAGAAAATTTTTGTGAATATCAAATTGTAAGCATATTTGTGCCACTATATTACATTTATGGGCAAACAAATAACCAATAAACAGAAATCGTTAATATTTTCAGCAAAATTATGTTTTTTATTTCAATACTAAACAGCTGTCAATATTCAAATATATATTTTTTTAATCAATATCAATCGTCATGGCCCACAGGTAATAAACCATTGGGCTACATTATAGAATCTTGTAGAAAAAAATTCTATTTGTCGTCTACCATAATGTACTCATTATTGATATAGAAGGTCATCTGATAAACACAAAAGAAACTTTAAGAAACCAAAGGAAATAAATATCTTTATGAACACAACTTAATGTAACCACAGAAGAGGCTTCCATTAAAAAAGACATGAGATGGTAATTCTTCATCAGCCAAAATAAGTTTTTTCACAACTCTTTCTGGTCACCAAGTCATAGGATTTTACTCTCCCTAATGAAGTGGGCCCAACTACGGGCTATGATTCCACTCATGAGAGAAGAAAATAGGCCAAAAATTGCCAGTTCTGTCTAACCCAATAGTTTAGATTAACAAAAAATTTTGATAAACACTAGTTATCATTTCAACCAAAATATTTTGTCCTGCAGCAAGCTGATTGCTTAGATACATAAATTCAGGGAAATAATCTCTAACAATAAATATTGAAGTACTCTAAAATACAGTACCAGTGGAAAATAACATCATGTTTTTCCTGACATGAGTCAGTAACTTATACAAACTCGTGTTTCCTGTTGTGAAATAAGACGGATGTCAGCTGAATTAGAAGCTCGCACATTCTTTTATAAACACCATGGCCAGTTGATGGTCAGCAAATAACAGAAACTTACCAACATTATGAATCCTGTTTTACACTCAGTACAAATAGATACAATAGCAGTGCACATATGGTCGTAATGATAAAATGGGCATGCTCATCATAATCCTCACTCACTTGGCCACTCCTTCTCTATGTTGGCATTTCGTGTGCTCGTGAAGTTGCTTTCTAGTTACTCCCCTGTACGAACACACACCACAGGCAAAAGCTCTCACATCTTCCGTGCTATGGAAAATTCGTTCATGCCTCTCTACTCCTCCCTCCGTTACGCTCTGGTACTCACACTTGCTACACTGCAAACCAACACTTAATGCACGTTATCACATAAACACACAATTAACAATTTACCTGACTTCCATTACGTTCAATACTTTATGAGCTGTATAGTAACGTGACACGAGATTGCATACAATAGAATGCCCCAGTAATAATGTATGAAGTAAAACCACTCACTCCCATATTACAAAAGCACAGGTCGAAAATGTATTAATGGTCTTGAGTATAATGTTTCTTTTGCAGAACATGTGCCTACAGTGTTAAGCGATTGACATATCAAATGACAAATTGGAATGCATGCATGTGCCTTATCAGAACCGCAAAACTTTTATAGGGTCAAAAACTGCTTCCTTAATTGCTAATAATATAGGCACTGATAGCAAATAACAATAGAATTTCAAGTCTAAATTCTTACCTTGTGCCCTTTATTGTGTGTTCTCAATCGATGCACAGCCAAATTGGACTTAGTTCCTTCATAATCACATTGGTTACAGGAAAACATTCTATAAATTAAGGCAATCATTAAATTATCACGATGCACATAAATATGACGTAAATTAGGGAAATAATACTAAAAAGCGATTACTAGATATACACTTACTTTCGACTGCTTTTGGAAATCTGCATAAAATCACCCGTTTTTTCTTTCGGCCGAGCTTCATTCGCGTTAGAGCTGAGACAAAATCGACGCCTTCGTTTCAAGAGATTTTGCCGACTGGTATCTTTGAATACGACGATGTTGATCTCATCAGAACAACTAATTCTTCCGTCTTCATTTTCATTTAAATGCAGCTTCATTACCTTACCAGGATCCATAATGCATAGACTTAATGAAGCAAAATAATTACTCCTATACTCTTTCTTTCTTCCTAACAAACAGGATCGGCTATGGACAATCACCAGCCCGCGATTATTTCAATGAGTTCCAATGGAATTAAAGAGTAATACTTATCTCAAACACTTAAAAAACAGGCCTGCACGTTCTCATAACGTAATTAACGGCATCGCAAGCAACCTGTCTTCGACGCATTAAAACCATGATTAAGAGTATAATCGGCACGAAACTTATGCACCACGCTACCTGAAATACCTAAATATAGTACAATCATAATGCCATCCAAGAACGTTCCACTCCCGTGCTGTAAATTGTTATCGACGTTATACACAAGACGATCATACAGCAATCCTAACCATCAGCCTACAGAACAAAGATACCACCCACGTAAAACTTCTATTATGATCAGGATGAGTCTCTCAGTGCTATTGAGAGTAATGGTGATTAATAACCTTGCTCTAAACCACTTCAGACTGCAGTTTCGGTGATTACGATAGCTACTGTCTACATTTTGATGTTGTGACTAGTGTTATTAATTCTCTGCCATACAAATTCGCTCTCCTCCTACAGCAAAATGTCGAGTCCAGTTGTTAAACACCCGTTTCACAAATGCTTTTCAACAAATGACTCTCGGGTGAGCGCATTTTTAGCGAAAATTATTTCTTACATGAAATGTTATTATGATATTGCTGGTACTTCATCCTTTGTAATACGAAATGTTAATAAAGTATTGAAATCGATGCCGTAGCACGTGGTATCCAAGTAGCATTACTGCGAAAAGGTGAAGATTAGCCTGTTGCCCCCTGAGTTATTACTAATTCATTAAATAGAGTGGCACTCAATACATTAAAATTAGCACTCTATATGCCCATTTTTAAATGTAAGCATAAGGCTGCCCTCCATTACCGAGAAAGATTTTGAAAACCTTGATGTGGAAAGTTATAATGCTGTATAAGCGCGTTCCTATATTATTCTATATTCATAAATATTGAGTATTATAATGTATTTGATCTTGGTCATGGTATTATGAATAATGAATACCTAGAATAACAGTGCGCCTTAGTGTTTATGCTAAGCGCTCATATCGTTGGCATATACTACTCTTTAAATCTGTCAATTGTGGAGTAGCTACTTGAAAATTAAACGACAGGACAGTTTTTATGCTACTCGAATTTCTCGTTTAAATGTCATCAGTATTTCAATCCTAAGATTGGTTGGGTTTACTGCAGCCATTATATTCTTCCCTATTTTGTGTTGATCCCCTAACCCTGTGATAGGCTCCCTGTTTTACTTCAGTCTTAATTTATCCTATGTACTTGACATCCAAGTCTACATGCACTCAAGTTTCACCAGTCATTTCTATTTTGCACCTTCATCCGAAATGAATATAATAGCCTCATGCGCAAATACACAATTCCACACATTCCCTCATAAACATCATTTCTCTCACTTCCCCACATCTCCTCTCCAACGTCAACCGAATCCTTAAATCTGCTCTCCACTCGCTTGAGTTCCGACGCAGAAAAGCCCTAAAAAATTATCATATATATATATATATATATATATATATATATATATATATATATATATATATACATATATGTATATATATATATATATTATTGTCCGAGTCTAAATCTCCGAGGGTGTCCGAATCTGCGCCTGGTGTGCTATACAGTAAGGTTAGATCACTATCGGGAAGTAAGAAGAGAAGATCTGTGCTAACAGTCAGAGATAAGTCGGGTAAGATAAAAGTTGAAACAAAAGTTCCAAGAGAGATGGAAGGAATATGATGAAGAACTGTATGGTAAAGAACTAAGGCCAACAAGATTAGACATAAAAGGAGAACATGGCGTAGAGGAAAATAGCTTAGGTCCAAGCATACTCGAAAATGAGATAGAAAAGGCATTGGGGGAAATGAAATTAAATAAGGCCATGGGGGTAGACAACATTCCTGTGGAACTAGTGATTAATTTAGGAAAATGTGGGAGGAAGAGTCTATATGGACTGATTCGTAGCATCTATGATGAAGGAATCTGGCCAGAAGACATTGTGAGATCAGAGTTCCTATTCTGAAAAAGATAAAGGCTGCATCATGTGAGGACAACAGAACAATAAGTTTCATTTCCCATGCAGCTACAGTTGTTCTCAGGATCCTCAACAAAAGGATACAGAGTAGGGCAAATGATTAATTAGGGAATGATCAGTTTGGGAAGGGGAGAGGGACATGTGATGTCATCTCAGTGATAAGATCACTAATAGAGAGGAATATAGAATACCAACAGGACGTATTTGCCTGATGGGACAGGAGGCTAATCTGCAACCTCTATAGGTCTCAGACTGCTCAGGTGTGAGTGGGGGATGAAGATTCCGGATGGGCTGAGTTAAGAAGAGGTGTAAGGCAGGGTTGCCAATTATTACTGATGCCATTCAAAGCATTTGTGGAGGAAATGTTAAAAGAGGTATAGGAAGAACTGGAGGTAGGAGTGAAAGTCGGAGGGGAATTCATAAAATCAGTAAGGTTAGCTAATGACAAAGCATTACAGAGTAAATTGGGAATCAAGTGCGATAGATATCGGATGAGAATCAATATAAATAAAACAAAGGTTATTCGATTTTTCAGAAAGAGAATGGCCACGGTTAACATTATAATAGGATTGCAAAAACTAGAGCAGGTAGAACAGTTTACGTATCTCGGAAGTGTTTAGGAACAAAATGGTCAAAGTAGTAAAGAGAAGAATTGCATTAGGCGATGAGTCAATTAGGCAAGGAATCTGAGTAAGGATGCTAAGAAATTGCTAGTCAAATTTTGATAAGGAGCGTAGTTATGTACGGCACAGAAACAGTTACTGAAGCAGGAGGATAGACATAGATTGGAGGCTATTGAAATGTAGGTGTGGAGGATGGAGGAGGTG
This sequence comes from Hetaerina americana, assembly GCF_022747635.1. NCBI lineage: Eukaryota > Metazoa > Arthropoda > Insecta > Odonata > Calopterygidae > Hetaerina > Hetaerina americana. The sequence goes on from NW_027287095.1 coordinate 20,127,592, forward strand.
AAATAGACCAAAAGGAAAACAAATGAGGAAATGCTAGGTATGGTGGGTGAGGAGAGGGAATGGTTGGGAGGAATGATAAGGAAGAAAGAAAATTGGATGAAGGGCATATTGATCGGCAATAGGATGTTGAAGAATGTAAAGAGGGGAGAATGTTAGGCAAACTACGAAAGGGCAGGAATAGGATAGGGATGAAGGAAGTACACAGAGATGAAGAGGGACTTGTAGAGTAGGATGTTGGGTTGTGTTTTGTTAAGAGAAACAAAATATTTACTTGAAAGTTGCATCCATCTTAACCGGTAGATTACTTCACAAAAATCTGTGTGCAATGTATGTCTGTCTATCTAAATGTATGTTGCGTATAAGCTATTGCATGAACATGAAAACAAAGTTACAACCGAAGTCGTAAGCAAAAATAAATTTTAAAAAATAAAGAAAGACTCAAGTCTTACATTTAAATAACTAGAAGGTGTTTGTAAGAAGTAACGACATATTAAAGTAAGGTATTAAAATCACAAAAATTCTCGTTTTTTAAGGATTGGCGATTTACTCTACAAGGTATAAATTAATATTAAGAAAGGAAGGGACTAGGAAATATACAAGGTCTGTCCCAAAAGTAGTAGGAATGAGTCCACAGAGCTGCTACATTCATTCAAAAGTCGTTGAAGTAGCACCCTTGTTCGTCCACAAATCATTGCTAGTGGGTTTTCTACACCTCATATGCCTTGTGGAAGGTGGTGCCTGGAATGCTGCTAAGCTCCCTTGTGCTGGTACTGCATTATAACCACTCCACTAGAAGGTGGAAGCATGGGTGGTTATAATGCTTCCACCCAGCCGTTGTAACATCATTTCAGCATGGATTTGAGACATGGTAAGAGGAAGAAGCGTGGTGAGGCAACATCAGGACTTTGGGTGGCTGATGCAGTATCGAGAAGCTCTTGGCAGATATGCATGCGAGTTTCCTTTTGTTTCTCCGAGAGCGGTCGCACGTACCAACTTCGCACAAACGTTTCTCATTCCCATGTTTTCATGAACAAGTCGACGCAAATCACTTTTAGGGGTGCCAAGTTCATCATAAATCATGCGAAGACAATCTGCGGACCCTGTACAACAAAGCCTTCACTCTCTCAATTTTTTGTCACTTTTTGAGCTCGTTTGCGATTGTTAAGGGTTGCGTATTTACTCTAGAAGGTTTAAATAAATCTTAAGAAAGGAAGGGAGTAGGAAATATACCTGAGTGAGTTATGTTTGTTGAAAATCATTAGTTATTATTCAAAGTTATTTCATAAGTAAAATAATTACCCCCTAAAAGATATCTGCTGATCAAGACGAAATTTTGTTACAATAAAATATGAAGATGTGTTTTTCAGGAGTATAAAAACATACAGTAAATAAAAACTGCACATATTTGCTATCTGTGAATTAAGAGAAGAATACTAATGTTGAGGTCAGAATTTGAACTTCTGACAAATTTGATGAAATTACACATGTATGGGTCAAGGAGGCATTCATGGAGAGGGGGAAAAACTTTTTAAAAGTTGTAAGTCTGCACAACATATGGAGTAGTTGGTATTGATTAGATGATTTTGGATTTTTCCTTCTATTCTAATTACCTAGGGGGCTATATGGTCTTTCAACCTATTGAGAATTTGGCTTTTCAAATTCTGGATGCATGTTTTATTGTGAGATGCGTGGCATCGTCAATGGATTCTCCAGTGACTGATTGAGTATCGTCAGTTACCATTCCCCTTTCTGGTGCCCCTACTCATCCGTGGTCTCTCTCCCCATTTCACAATATTGGCCATTGACAACATGTTTAATATAATCATTATTTAGGTGAAGTAAAGAAGCCCAAAAATGACATTCCTCTCCTTATCCTTAACAATATTAAAATTAATGACTCTTTCATTGAGCTCTTTCCAGAGAGTGGAGAGATTAGGATAGCTCAAGGCACTATGGTTAGCTTTATTGTCAAATGTGACATGCACTTAGGTTCCTTTGCCAAAGGTCTTGAATTAGAAAGTAATGTATGCCATCAATAGTCTTTTGCTTAGCCAACATTCCCTTAGTAGTTATTGAAGAGTATTTAGTGCTTTTTTTACACTCTCTCAAATAAAATAGATATTAAAGCAACATACAAAACATTATGTGAGTAATACCTTAAGAAAATGTTTTGCACCTGGATTCTGCACAAATTGAAAAAAGAGCATGAGGTAAGACAAAGCTTTGGACGAACATGAGTTCTCATTCTAGCCAAAGGCTAGTACACACGAATAAACTATTCAGAAAATGAAGAATACAATGTATCTTTCCACTGTCCTACATACATTGTATTCTTCATTTAATAAACATGAATTTCAACAAAGTTGAGCCGGGAATAATAGAATATTTAAACTATTTAGTGATTGAAAATGTGTATTTCATGACATTGTAAACTATTATAAAGGTAAGATGAAGGTTAACCTATTGTTAATAACATTTCCATTTCTTAGTTAGCATCCTAAATGTTGGTCTAGCCCCAGCCTCAGTTTGTCCAGCCCAAGCCTAGTCCAATATTCAGAGCCCCCTATTATTCTAATCCCAGATATACACTCACTTTGATCAAGGCCGAATCATAGTTTTAATAGACTATTTCACTGCTGAATAATAATTATCTTTGCCCGCATCCACACAGGATTCTTAAGAGTAATATTTTCAATACTTCAGGTTTTAATACTCTTAATGCTCATGGAGAGATCTGTGAGTTACCCACATATGATTTTTAAAAAGGAAAAAGATTAGAAAAATACGCTGTCAGAAATGAACCTGAAATTTAATATAAAATTGTTTAACAATCATAATTATGCAAATATAATGTAGGAGAGGGGTTTGCTTTCAGTAAATAACCTACAAACATTTTGGTAATAGTGATTTTTACTAATATATAAAAAATGTAATTTATAGACTCCATTTCATGGAAATAACATGATATTTAAAACCACCTTTATAAACCACCAGTGCTCATACAAAAATGCCAGAAAAAAGTGGAATAAACAATAAAATTAATCACTCACAGCAAACCAACCTTGCATACAATATTTCTATTGGAAGCATTTGGACAGTAAATTATAATCTCACTTTTTACCAAGAAAAAAAAACTCATGATGGAACTTCTGACAGCAAACTATGCACAGTATTTCATATGATTAATTGTGCCTTAAAAGAATACTGTGTCTTGAGAAAAGGCACCAGCTAATCTAAATTCTCCCTCTTTAACTATTGCAGTTAAGCGCTGAGGAGTTGGACGGGAGTACGGAGTGGGCCTGGTTGCTACAACTTGCAGAACATATTCCTTCCTTTCAGCATGAAAATGTTCATCCAGGAGCCTGCCTTCCATCTGAACAAAAGGAAAGTATTTTTTAATTCACAAGCTTATATATGATTTGAAACATTACCCTAGCATATACATACCTAGGAATGTATCTCTAGAGCACAAATCAAGAAATTTCTCGCTTTTTTCGGCCAACCAAAAATTAATTTTTTCTCAAAAATTACAGGGGACATTTTCTAGCTCAATAATTCTAAACACAACCAGAATAAATTAAAGTCTTACTTTACATAGAGGCTAGGAAGAACACTTTATAAACATTTTTGTTCCACTAAAAAGCTTTTTTAACATAATATTCATCAGTGGATTTATTTTCACATAACACTTTTCTTATTTAATCTTGTACTTTCAACAATAAGTTCTTATTTCCTGATAAATAACAATTATAAACTTACCGTTCTTTCTTTTTGAATGAAATTCCATATCAACTCCCCCAACGAACTTTGACGTCCGCCTTCAATGTGTGCCTCCTCTTCATTAGCAAGAGATTTAACAAATGAGAAATAATCCTTTGTCTTTAGTTTTTCCTTGTCCAGGTTGAATTGCCTTTGTGCTCCTCTAGCCATTGACACCAAGCTTTCAATTTTTGCTATTTCAAAAATAAGATCCTGGAATAAGAGATGGGTTTATTTTTAATAGACCAATAGAAAATACAATAATTCAATTTACTATTTTTATTTGGTATGGATAATAGTAGATCCATATGGAAACAGAAATAATAGACATACCTCTTGAATAAATTTTAAATGTTACTTTGTCCAAAATTGTCTTTGTCAAACTTCGAAATGTTATTAAAGAAACATGAATACATACTACCTTGATCAAAAAGTTCCCGGAATAACCACCGTGTGGCGCTCCCATCGTTCCGATTTGAGTTCTGTTTTTTTGTTAAATTGGTACATCTGTTGTTGATATTCCCTTTAAATCTTAGTGTCATAACTTGACATTTGCAAAATTACGTAGCCAAGAGTACATCTATCTCTGTGTGTGTTGGCGATTTTTTACAATTTCAGAAATGGATTTAAATTTGCAACAACGAACTTGTATTAAATTTTGCGTAAAAAACGGATTTAGTGGCGCACGGACGTTGGAAATGTTGGAAAAGTGTTTCGGCAACGATTCTCTAAAAAAAACGGTCGTTTACCAGTGGCACGAGCGGTTCAGAAGTGGTCGTGAGTCAATCGAAGATGATGAACGCAGTGGCAGACCATCGACATCGAAAGTCGGTGAAAAAATTGATAAAGTAAAAGAAATTTTGGTCAATAACCGCAAATTAACCATCAGAGAAATAGCGGAGGACTTGAACATTGCCTATGGATCCGCCCAAGACATTGTGGTTAATGATTTGGGTTTCCGTCGTGTAGCATGCCAAAAGACCTCAATTTCATGCAAAAAAGAGACCGTGTTGACGTCGCAAAAGACATGATTTGCGAGGCTGAATCCGATCCCACATTCATCAAAAGGATCATTACTGGAGACGAGACGTGGGTTTATGAGTACGACACGCAATCCAGACATCAGGCAAGTGAATGGCGTTCACCAAATGAGCCGAGACCAAAAAAACCACGTCGTTTTCAGTCAAAAAAGAAGGCAATGCTGACGGTTTTCATGGATTACAACGGTGTAGTGCATCATGAATTTTTGCCAGAAGGCCAGACAGTAAACAAAGAGTATTATTTGGGCGTTATGAGACGTTTGCGTGAAGCAATTCGCCGAAAGAGACCAGAAATGTGGGCAGAAAACTCGTGGATTTTGCACCATGATAACGCACCGTCGCACAGTGCTATCATTATTCGTAATTTTTTGACGAAAAATGCAACAAATACCATCCAACAGCCACCGAATTCACCTGATTTGGCTCCCTGTGACTTCTTTCTGTTCAATCGAGTTAAAAAACCATTACGGGGAACGCGTTTTAGCAGCCGAGAGGAAGTAATGGAAAAATCGCAGGAAGCACTGATGGACATACCGAAAACCGAATATAAAAAATGTTTCGAGGATTGGATCAAGCGCTGGCATAAGTGTGTTGCAGTCGATGGGGATTACTTTGAAGGGGACAATATAGATTTAGATGAATAAACTTGTATTTTTAATTTTCTGAATAAATTCCGGGAAATTTTTGATCAAGGTAGTATATATTCTTGAAGTAAATGTATTCTTGAATATATGAGTTCTTTCACATAATGAATCCTTCACAATGTTATCCCCAAAAATTATAATTTTAACATGCTTCTAATAAATCATGCTATTCATAATACTAATCATTCATAAAATTTTGCTAATCATATGGCAAAGTATGGCGCAACTGATAATTAATTATAGAGTAAATAATGCTATTTTCTTGCCATGATTTTTAAATCTTATTCAGCAACCTTTCAGACGAACAATATTTTTCTCTGTATTTCCATTGTGTAAGTAGTATCTTTTTATGAAAAAATAATATGCATATATATACAAAACAATTACTAAATAATGCAAATTATTGACCACAAGTTCAAGTGGTCCTTCATTGTATTCATTATAAGGGAGAAGGATTTTCTGTTTGTGACACCAAAATTTAGACCAAAAAAATACCCCATAGATATTTTAATTTTATTATCTTTTAATTGAGTCATTCACTAACATGCATTAAAATGTAACAATTTCAAAGCGTAAAAATCATTTGCCTTGACTGATTAGAATTAATGTAAGAATGAAATTTGGTTAAGACAAAAAAGTTAGATTATTCTCTACATTTTGTGTTAACCAGTTTCCACTGTTCATGGAAAACTAGGGCTGACCTTGAGATAGAATTTGGTTCATCGAATTTCTAAGGTCAGCCTAAAAAAGCTTGCCTCTCTTGATTCTTGCATGTTCTTCAAATGCAATGATTATTGATGCTTAGACCAATTTACCAGAGTTTAAATGACCACCAAATGGATCTTATTCATTCTTAATTTCATTTCAATAAAAATATTATTCATTATCTCAACAGACTTCCTCAAAATGCTTACTTTGAAGGAGACTGTTCATACAAGCCTCACTTACCGAATAAAATCCTGAATCAACAGCCAGGGGATTTAGGGAAATATTCCTCACCCTGCTGACAATTCTCTTGAGATTTTGGGGAACGTAATGTGGTAGAATAATATCCTCTGGTTTCAATTCTTCAAGAACTTTCTCAGAGAAGTTTTTCATTTCCAAGAAGTCTATATCACATTTGTCATTGACTTTAGATCCCTTTGAGATATCAGCTTCCGAGGCTTCATCGATACTTTCATCTCCAGCATGATCTGCCTTTTCATCAGGTGGCTCCAACTGGTCCATTTCCTCACCTATTCGGCATAAAGCTGCTTGCAGCAAAATCGGAAATATGTTTAGGAAAACCTTTGATACAGACAATGTTTCCAGGAAGTGCAAAACTTTCTCTGCCTCACAGCCTTCATTGAAGAGTCTCTTCTGCCGCCGAGCTGGGACAGGTTTTGCAGCAGACCATAAGTCTTGCCATTTATTTCCCGGAAGCAGCATCCTTTCACTCAGGTGTCCTGCGTAGAAAATGAGGAAAAGAAAAAATAGAAATCAAGCCTGAGTAAGGAAGCCAAACTCATTACCAAAGGGGCAAATCAGAGACTTCATCAATCTAAAATCAATGCATTGGTTAAGACCAAAATTTACTGAAGCCTCTTGGTATTCTATTAGTAATTCTAATGGAAGCCTATTGGTATGAAGCATTAACAAATTTTTCAGTGGTAATCACCTTAGGAAATTATGAAAAAATGGCAACAGTTGTTGGTAATGTGATCAGGCAATGGTATGCATGGTTTCAAAGTATTTACATAGCAATTGTAGCAATAAAAGAAACATGATGCCAAAGATGTGCAGTAACATTTCATATACCCATGCATATGGATAATAACTTCAAAAATTACATTGAAAAATGCATGTATTTCAAAAAGTAAAACACTTGGGATAAGTAACAGTAATATTCGTCATAAACATAATGTAGAATTGTAATCATTTTTCTAGCTTTGACAAGAATTCACTGGTCAAAAACTAATGAGAATATTTCCATGGAATCTCGTATTATAACTGTAAGGATTTGAGCATGACTAAAATGACAGAAAAATAAGTAAAGAACATTATATAATAATCCTAGAGAACACAATTAGTCCAATTGACAAGCATTTCATTTAATAAATGCATGTGTATGTAGAATATATTTTGACAATAAATATTGTATTAGAAGAAATATATTCTGTATTACTAATCCTATAGTTTTCACACAGACAGGAGACTTCCAAATAAATACATTGCTTTGAAAGCAGAATGAGAGATGCTCATAACCAAAGTAAAGCAATACAAAGCACAAGAAACAAAAAAATATTATTAAGGAAGTATCTTTGACTAACTCAGCATACATAGGTCAAAAAGTTATCTCACAGTCTCTCTGGAAGGGTGAGGTAACAATTGACACTTTTTGTCAACATTGGCAAACATAAGACATCTGGGAAAAGGAAAAGTTGATATCAATGGCGGGATTGCTTTGGAAGCAACAATTTCTGCTTAGTAGCTGTTGACATAAATCTTAGAATCACTTGATCACACTTGAAGAGATTATAAGCATGATCTAAACACCCCTGAGTAATGAACTCTTTCAACATAGATTATCACTTAAGCCACGGCCAAAAAGAAAGAGCAAACCATGTTTCTCCCAAATTATGTAATAATAAGGGTTCTATAGCCCAGCTGTATTGAAAAGAACCAATGCAAATTCCTGTATTTCACACCCTATTATGTCTAAATGAAGACCCCACTCTTTTCTCCATCCTCCCTCACTTGCATTCCACTTTGGCTCATCAGTTGGTTCTACTCAGTAGAGTTTCCTTCCTGAGGGAAAAGGGAAACTGGCAAGGCTATGGCCCAGCTGGCTCACATGTGAAGGGAAAGGATAAAAGGCATGGGATGGTAAGGAGGAGAAATAGATGTAGTATCTCTGCCAGAGTTTGCCAAGACAGTTCTTTTCAAATCAGCTGGACTAATAATTAATGATCTAATTTTTCTAAATGCATTCCTCTGCATCTCCATGCTTGAAAGAATTGTATACATTTTCAAGCTATTACAGATTGTCCTTAAAGAACTCAAAATTAGGATGACATAATTTAAAGCATGTTTATCTAAACAACATTTTATTTTAATAATATGTTATTCACATAAGTATATTACTTGCTATTAAGACATTTTTTCTAATGCTTACAACTGAATTTTAATTCTTTCTCAGGAAAAAAATTGTGAATATTTTGAAATTTTATCCTTTTCTTATATAAATCATTTTTCTGCTTTCCAGTTTTCATGAAAATTGTCTGACCTTCCTCCAGACATTGAAATGTATGTAATCATAGCCCATCAATACCTTTCTTTTGCCCAAATTCATTCAGCAAGTCTTCCTCAACCCAATCCCTTGGTGAGTACCATCGGATGAAATCAATAAGTTCTGCACTAGGGTTAGCTGCCTGTGAGAATAAGAAATATTTTGAATAGAGAATTAATGTTAAGTGTATATTTGCCAGCAGTTAAAACATAGTACTAATACTAAGAATATCAAAAGGATTCGACAGGAGATTTATGAGGGCATGGTAGATCCAAGGAGTTATCACTTAGGGAGAGGACTTTGAAAACTGAGTAAGAATGAAGCCATAGAGCATAGTTCCCTTTTCAAAATAAAACTGGAAATCTTAAAAAATTGAAACAATTTTTTATTAAGCATAATGAAATTTACAAGTTTTTGGAAAGTTCAAAATTCATTGAATCATTTCCAAGGGAATATACCTGTATTACTCCATCCTGTCACTCTGAAATCTGCCATAGAACAAGGGACATCATTTTGTGGCCCCCCAACAAAATAGAAATATATATTGATTCTCATGGCATCATTCTAAGTAGTTAAGAGGGTTATAATTTCTGTTCACCTCATTGTAATTATTGAGGGACTATCATGCATAATATATTTACAAAAATCAAGGTTATTTCTTGCAATTTTATATAATTGTGCTTCTACTCTGCTGAGATAGGGTTTTGGACAAAGAAGTTTTATTTCATCTACATCTACACAACACACTGCAAGCCATTGCTAGGATCTGTGGTGGGGGTGGTAGGTCACCAGCCATTCTACATGTATTCCCTCTATTTCCTCATACACATAGAACCCATCGATCCACCCAAAAACCATGAGGAATTCCTTCATCCTGTTTTTGCCTTTTCCTGGCATAACAAAGTGTAGAGGGAAAAATGAAATACTTATTACTACGTTAATTATTCTAACCATGATACACCTGCACGAGTTCCAGGAATATCACATAGACTTTGAAATGAAACACAAAGAGTTTACGTGTTGGCAAACACAGTGTAATCTGCATTTATATTACTTGACATTTCATCAGAAAAAAATTGCATTATTTCATTAATTATTAACTCCTTGCGGTTACATTGAATGAATCCATTCATTTTCTTATGTGATCACATACCTTAAAAGACTCCATGTCAGATAGAAGAGGGGCACTCATGATAGTAGCTCTGAGTTCAGCACCAAAGGTATCATTACCGAGCATCAGCATAAGCTCATCATGCTCCTCTAACTGATCTTCTGTTTTTGGAGGTATTTCCTACAAATTAAAAAAAATCTATCACTCCTGTATTTATAAACTTATGATTACATACTATAATCTTTTTATGACCAACCTGTCAGCATGCCTTTATCAGCGTGTCTACAAATCTTATACAAAGGTTTCTATGATATTTTAATGGTGAATTCAGGGTTTAAGGTTCCTTCCAAATTGATTTATCTTGACAGATAGATATTTACTTGAAGCATGCAGTTTCCATAACAAGATGGGGGAAAAAGGAGCGGGAGGACGATGATCAGGAGGACTCTGGGAGAGGGCGCTACTGGGCGAGGCAGTGGAGCACGGTGTGGTGGGGGTTGAAATTGAGAGGGAGGGGTTGTGAAACTGTAATAGGGGAGAATTGATGAGGTGAATTGATGTAACTATAATGGTTGAGAGCACCACTTCACTCGGGAGGAAAGCATTTGCCACTCCTTCATTTTTTTTCTCACACCTTTCTTTTCTCAGTCTGGTTTTTTAATCTCCTTGATCTTCTCCGCTTGGTTCATGAAGTTACGTCTGCAATGTATGCATTGCTGCGGCTCTGTCATTGTCACTTTTGGAGACCAAGGATAGTATCTTGAAAGATCTGGTAATTTATTCTGCAAGTTTTTTCCTGTATCCATATTTTGCCTGTGCAACGTTATACAACAGGTTTATTCTCCCACCCTCATTATTCACAAATTGAGAAAAATAACCAATTTAGTTTTTTATTTTGCCACTACTCACCAGCAATGCTAGGATTCAACTGTGTTTGTCCAATGGAAGAAATGAAAGTTCCATTTGTATAATCCAGCTATTAATGCTAATTTTTAATGAAATACTTTATGCTGGGGCTCCCATTGATATTGAGTGGGTACATGGATCAAAATTTTTATACGTTGTTTCATAAAGATAGAGAAGTTTCTCTTTTTGCCTCGCCCTGGATTTGTAATTGAAGTCATTCCTCAAAAGATTTCAGAGTCTCCAGTTTCAGGTTGAATCAATATGGGAGGTGCAAACACACCTTAAGTAACCTGCAAGTCTATTAGTTTGCCATGACCCTATATCCTACATTAAACATTCATGTGCCCGATTTTGTTTGAGTTAATAATGAACCTTTTCCTTCCTTTGCCTGGTGACAGCAAGTTTAAGTAAGTAAAAGAGTTTGTGAGCCATCCTGAGCAACTAAGCCTCTCACCATGAAAATAAATTCCCTTTGAATGGTTAGTATTCTCACATTATTTATCATTGATCTTCCCAGAATCTGAGATAGATATTTCACTTGCCTATTTATAGTCTGCAAGATTACCTTGGTGAGAAATCTGGGAATTTCTTCATAGTATATATTATTTCCATAGTGCTTTTTGTAAGAATACACATGAGGTGCCAAGGGCATAATATCCATAAAAATAACATTGAAAATTCATAGTTACATCCAAGAATATAGGGAAGATTATTAAGAAGCATGGATTAAGTGTGTGGGTGTGTGTTTGTGTTTCTTTTAACATATGACTCAATGCCATAAGTTACAATTAAGTGCTGCAGAATTATTTTCATTAAAAACAAAAAGAAGACAAGAACAAAATCAAGACTTTTTTACAAAACAGGTCTTTCTTTTCAGGCCCTGGTAGCGGGGTTTCTTTATGGATAACTTAGATGTATAATTAGAGTCATAGACTTCTTTAAGAGAACCTGTAAACAACTATGATACTGACCAATAAGCAATTTGAAGAAGGAAAAAAAAGGGGGTAGCATTTCCAAGTATTTTAAAAAAAGATAAAGATGTATATGAAAGATGAGAAGTAAGGAATCTGAAGTCTTCAGTTATGAAATAAAATCATATTAAAGATGCTACATTAATTAATGTGACTGTCAAAGAGGACGTTTCATTTTTAAGGGTAATATTCCTTAATCATCCCTTGTACAACTGCTGACCTTTGGCAATTTAAAAAAAAATTACCCAAAATATTGGACCTGATGATAGATTGTTCAATTATGTGAAAAATGAAATAGATGAAACAAAACAAAATATGATATTCAAAATGTATTTAATGGCACTTAATTGTATTAAAATCAATATAGCAGTATTTTCAATAAAAGTAAATTAAATAATGGTAATGCAAAACAACTTGAATAATCGTGACTTGATGAAGAGATATCCCACAGTCAATTAGGGCAGGTTATCAAAAGTATACCTTTGGCACTGAGTAGGTAGGCACCCTGCATTGATTGATTTTCACTTGGACAGCCTTGAAATTATTCTTATATATTTTATATGTATACATGCGAAAATCATTTTAGAGTACACAAAAAAGAGTATTTATGGTTTTTAATTTATTCTGCGAATGATTTCTCAATTTTTTCTTACCGAGTTACTTTTATTGAGGCAAATATACCACTACTTCTTGATACAATTCCCTAATAAGTACCTATTCTAAATGTATCATAATGCTTGACACCAGAATTTACAATTTTGTTTTCGGCTCATAGGCATTGACATGTGTGGCGTCCCAAAACTTACACCTTTACAGTAGAGTTAAATTAAAGGCATGGGTAAACTCATTGCAAGTAAAGCAGAAACTTGAAATCACAATTTAAAGGTGGTGATATTCCCTCAAAATATGCTTTCCTTCTTCACTTACACTCTATGCCAGTTTTCCCGACAACCATTTTCTTAGCTTATTGGAAGTATCCCAACTTAGGACTATAGGAGAGAAATGGATATATACATACAATAATTTTTCATAAGTTTAAAAGATGAAGCTAGAAAATAACGCTATTGTACTGAGTGCTTTATTGTGTTAAAGGTATTCATTATCATAAATCTCTAAACCTCCAACGCATATATTAATGGATTGTGAATACTGATCAAAAGTGGATAGGTGATACCACAGCATGTATCACAACTTTAACACTCTCCATGAAGTACATAGCAATTACTTTCTTCTCTTCATGAAATCTTTCTTTGATATGACAAAAGGAAAACATTTCTGAGTTCTTGACAAGCAGTTTTTTCTATCCCTCTTCCAACCTGAGTCATGGGCACATAGAGAGGCTCTCCAGTTGACAGCACACAGACATCCTCCATCACTTTCAGTCTTCCTTCGGGACGATTCCACAGGGAATGCTTCATGCTCGGCACACGGACTTTCACCTGGGCTTCCTCCTTTGATTCATCTTCCTTCTCCTCATCTTCCTCTGGCAAAGCCTCTGGACAGTCAAAGAAGCTGTCATCCTCATCCTCACTGGCCTCTGAATCTAAGCAAAATGGTGAAAAATGCAGTGAGCCACCGACAAAATCTTTGGGTGAAATTAAATCATCAGAAAAGGAACAGGGTTGTCCATACACACCAAAGTTAAATGATGAGCTATGACTGGGAGGATTTTTTCTGGCATCAATCTCCCTTTTTTTCCTCTCAATACAGCAATTCAGCATCTGAAAGATTCATGCAAAATTAAAATTAAAGTGAACAGCAGGTCAACTGTGCTATCATTCTCCATTAAGCTTTCACAATGAAAAAATTTTCTACATGAACACCAAAAATAATTTAGTAAAAGTTCAATGTATTACAAGGATTATTATTTGAAGGAACATTACCTAAATTCTATGAAAACATTTTTAAATGCTATGAATAATCCACCCACCCACTCATCAATAACTTCGTTTTTACAATTAACTTCATAAAATTAAACTTGAAATGAAATTCCCACTTCACAAGAGTAAAAATGGAGACCAACCTGGAACTTTTGGTAGAGCAGACTAGTCTTGTGATCAGGTTCTCCCATAATGAGTCTGTAACATGAAAAAATTCATTCATATGAAAAATACTGCATTATTTAATAGACTTATTTATTTTATTTATTTATTTATTTTATTTATTTATTTTATTTATTTATTTTATTTATTTATTTTATTTATTTATTTTATTTATTTATTTTATTTATTTATTTTATTTATTTATTTTATTTATTTATTTTATTTATTTATTTTATTTATTTATTTTATTTATTTATTTTATTTATTTATTTAATTTATTTATTTAATTTATTTATTTAATTTATTTATTTAATTAATTTATTTTATTTATTTATTTTATTTATTTATTTTATTTATTTTATTTATTTATTTTATTTATTTATTTTATTTATTTATTTTATTTATTTATTTTATTTATTTATTTTATTTATTTATTTTATTTATTTATTCAGTATAAGTCCGAAAACAGCACATTTTGGCCTTTACATCGAACTATTAACAACGATAACAATGTCACATTTACAAACACCCAAGCCCTAGATGGAGGAGGATGCTCACCCAGGCGGGAATCGAACCCGCGACCCTTGGAATGGCAGACGAGGACGTTACCCCGCCGCCACCGGGGCCGGCAGTAAATATACTAAACAGCTGATTTCAATGCAAAAACTCAATAAGAGTAATCCATTGCCAATCCTCGAAAATCATTAAAAAATTCCACAGTTGACAACACCTAGACTAAAGAAGTATTACTGGACCAAAAAATCATGTTTAAGCCTATGATATTCAATAGAGAATGGATGGTAGCAATTTTCCACTAGATAAGTTTCATTGTAAGACTGGGTGTTGATGTATTACATCATCTTCAGGTAACAAAATGAAGTCAAGTACCATCTCACTTACATTTTGGCATTGCGGGAGGAGGGGGTGGATGTGGCGGGAAAGGAGGGAAGGGGGAAGAGGGGAAGGTTGGCCAACCAACCAATAGGATGCAAAATATAGTTTGAAACATGTTGAAAAACAATTGGTTGGCCAGCCTTCCCCTCTCCTCCTTTCCCCTTCTTCTGGGATGCAAAAATGTATATAAGATGGCATTTTGAGGTTAAAAAGAAACTTGACATTTCCAACAAAAAGATTTTAATATTTCACAACCATAGTTTCGATGCTGCGCTAAGTTTCTTTTTTACCCTCATAATGAAGGAATTCCACAAAGTTAAACCTGAAACTGTTTATTAAGATGACATATGAGTTCATTTTGTTGCCTGAAGATGATGTAATACACCGAGACCCGGTTGTATGATAAAACTTATCGAGTGGAAAATCGCTACTATCTGTTCTTTATTATCTCAATGCAGCAATTTTAGAGTGTAAAAATCATTCACCTTGGCCGGGATTCGAACCTGGATCCCTCAATGTCCAGCCGAGTGCTTTAGCCAGTTATGTTAAAAATTTCCAAGTTTAAGAGGACAGCTTAACTGGCTAAAGCACTCGACCGGATATTAAGGGATCCGGGTTCGAATCTATCGGGGAAGTTACCCGTCTAAATTTCTGAAAGCCACTACAAAAAGATAATCACCACTCTCCAAACAAATAACTATAAAAACACATGGTAGATATATTTTCCTTTGGATGAACAACCTGAAACATGTCCTTCCCAATTCCCAGCAACTTCCTGATCTCACACTTCAAACTTTAATCTAAATCATTTCAATCGGATTACTGACCAGAGGGCCCGGGTTGGAATGGGACCGCCTCTGGCAACCGTCTGCTTCAACCAAGCTGTGAAATTTTTCATGTGCCAGAAACATCCCTGCAACACACCTTTGCCCCCCTGCCACACACCTTTTTGGTGGCTTGCAAGGTATTGATGTAGATGTAAATGAAACCTGGGAAACTATAGGTTGCACACGGAAAGGAACAACCCCCTACCCTCGTGTGTGAATTTCACACGCCGTTGGACTTAGTATTGACTGAGAGCTACTCCAACCTATGAAACAGACCAGGTTGACAACAGTGGTTTGGGTTTCGCATTGAATTTCCCAATATGCAATAATCGTTGCTGTAGAAATATCGACATAAGAATCTGCCTCTCAACTACCAGACAGAGTAAAGAAAGTCAAAGTAAATAATTGCGTTTGAACAGTGAGACCTCAATCGGTTTTCATGAGTCGTCAGAATCATTAGTTCAAGAAAATGCCTCACATTTCGCTCCCCGGGGCCCATTTTCAAGGAGCTTCGCAAATACGCTTTGCCATTTGGTTGGTGCTTCGGCAATTTGGTTGGTGCGACTATTCAATTCAATAATAATACACATAATAAGTTAGGGTTTGGACAGTACCTAATAACTATTACATGTATGTACGATACTAACATATCACATGGACTTCGTCTTGTTTGCTCTACAATATTCCCTTCATTAGATTTTCGTACGTACGTCAGTTTTAATGAGACGCGCAGGACCAGAGCTATCATAAAAATAAAATTTTCTGGACATAATTATTTCTTGACTCGAAACTTCACCCTGTAACAAATTCCTGGAACAATCACGTATTCATCAAATTTTTTTTAGTTCAACTTATTTCCATAGGAGTTTCTTATGAAGCCATTGGAATAGTGGCTTAAAAAAAAGGCAATGGACTAATTGATGCCAAGCTTTGAATTAATTGTGAGGAGGGAAGCAATCGACACAATCCAAAAACATTTTTTTAAAGTCCCTCGCCGCAGAAGCAGCCCGAATCTG
The DNA here is from genome assembly GCF_022747635.1 of Hetaerina americana. Taxonomy (NCBI): domain Eukaryota; kingdom Metazoa; phylum Arthropoda; class Insecta; order Odonata; family Calopterygidae; genus Hetaerina; species Hetaerina americana. Next base: position 20,144,070 of record NW_027287095.1, read on the forward strand.
ATACTGCTATTTTATTGAGCCCGTGTCTCACATATTCAAAGCTGATGAAGACGCGATCTTATTCAGTTAAGTAAATATCCTCGATTTTCTCTCAGCTTTGGCAATCTTCCACACGCAACAGCATAAATTCTTCGGTCCAAGCGAAGTGTCCATCGTCACTGGTGGATACGACCGAATTTATAAATCGACACAAAACGTTGTCAATAATTCTATACGCTACACGCCATTACCTGAATTACTTGACGCTGAGCATGTAGCCTTTCACTTCTGCAGGAAATTAATCACGAGAAAAGACAGTCGGAAAACTTGAATCGGCAGTCCGTTACATTAAGATGTGTGGTAACCGGTCGGAAAGACATCCTTTTCGCCCCAGTCACAGCTGACCGACTGCGCTTGAAATTAGTGCGAATCTTAGAAAGTTAAAGAGGAAGAGTTGACGAAGAAGCTCATTGCATAAGAGAGCGGGTGATTAACAACGATGTCAAGTCCTTGGTAGGCGGCAAAAATCGGGAATTTCATAAATTAATCACCGCGATCGCGCAGATAACAATTTTGTCGAAGTAAACGTTCGGGGTTGGTTGGTGGCCAAAGTCACAGTTAAATCAGGGAGACTCGTTTGGCCTACGTTTCCACTTCAGGAAATTATACAACGGTCTCATGAGCTCATCTTTGCACAATTCCACAACGTAATGATTCTCACTCCTTTAAAAATTCTCTGTACTTCCGGGAACAACGCATTTTACACCCGCGTCAATTTTTCATTCCTCCTAAGCAACTCTTCCCACGATATTTTACATGAGATTTGAGTTCCCTCACAAGCACTCACGAAGCCCTTCTAATAACATCCCAATCAGCCGCCAGAACGAGCCACATGTACGTCTTTTGACAGGTGGAGATCCTTCTTGCCTCGAGTGGCAGTTCAAGGGAAAATTATACCTCGCAAGTAAAAGGAAATTATCATGAAGAATGAACGGTGGCTTATGGAATGTGGTACCTATATTTCTCCGGTTGATCGACCAATCGACACTTTACCCTTTCGCCTAGGTAAATCTTAAAATACCTATGCCCAGAAATGTACTTTATATAAATTTACCCACCAAATAAATAAATACAAATATATAGAAATATATGTATATATATATATAAATATATTTATATATATGTGGGTCGCGGTAGTCCAGTGGGTAGAGCATTTGGACTGCTGACCGGAGGGTCCCGGCTTCGATTCCCGGGCAAGGCACTCTGGGCACGTGCAGCTCCACCCAAGCTTAGGTGATTTTTCGGGTACCAGGTCTTCCTGGGAAACCATAACCGGCACAGGGAAAGGAACTGGCCCCCCTACCCTGATGTGTGAATTTTCACACGCCGTATAGGGCTTAGTACTGGGTGATCTCTACCATCACCTACTAAACTGTCGGGTTGATTACTGTGTTTATGGTTTATATATATATATATATATATATATATATATATATATATATATATATATAACTTGAAGTTTTCTCGGATTAGGAATATGATAATAAAGAAGTAAATTTTTAAAACTTTTCTATTTCGTCACATTTTTCAAAAATTTTGATGCCAAACCTAATTTAATTCAACGTCTCCCAAAGAAGTCGCAAGGTCAGTTTGGGACAAATAGATATATTGTCTTATGCCATATGACATTCCATTATCATGCGCACCTGAGTATTTTACCATGGCAAAAGCGTAGGCGTAACGATAATTGATCGGCAGGCAGGTCGATCACGACCCACTTTCACGATTTTGCATCAGACGTCACAACATTGAAAGTTGCCATGAAATATTTTCATAATTACATGCCACAGCCCAACTCATATTGGCGTCTGTGAATTCGGACTTGGAAGAAAAAATCAGTGCAATTAATAAGTATTTTTTCCTTCCGTTCATGCAATTCCATCTGTGCAATTCATAGAGGCCTGGCGTCCCTTTTGACCCTCCTTTTAAAATTCATCGGAAAACTGACAAAATATAATCTCAAAACTACCGGAGGTAGGCAAATCACCATTATAGCCAAAATGATCGGTAAAAAGCGAACCACCACAATTATTCGACCAATAGTGCATGGCATCACGAGCTGCAAGCGTTAAGGGGCGAAAGATAAAAACATATTACCTATATTAAAATCGTTTCACCCGTTGACCGACGGAAATCAAAGCATAAAAATGGGCGTGAGGGAAGACATAAGCAAAGGGCACATATTGTGTATCCCATCATTTGAAATATCAAAATTAACGGATGATTACGAGATTAATTCCTAGAAAGCTGCTACGTGAGAGCACATACCAAGGATGCTAAGAAAATAATACAACTAACCTGCAAAGAAAAGAAACAACTACTCAGAAATATCATCGAAATCAATTACAATTAAGCTAAAATATTAACAAATAAAAATTATGCATAACCGTTTTGGTATGCTTCAGAGATAAAATAGCATAAAACTGTAGAAATAATTCTAAGGTAGTCTAACGCATTAAAACACAATCCTAAAACTTCTATTTTACGAAGAGCTAAATTTCGTGAGCCACATAAATTATCCAGTCACCACAATAACACATTTACCATTAAAAAAAATATCGACAAATTTATCCCACCAAATATGCTCTTTTAAACAAGATGGCGGTACTATCTGCCTTAACATCACACGAGAAGAAACATCTGGGAGGAGGGGGAACAAGTATTCAGAAGGCGAAGATGAATTCGGCGCAAAAACATTGCCTATTTTCAATGACTACGTACTCGTAGTAGGGGATCACAAGTAAGCAACCCCACACAAAAATAACTCAATTACCATTTACAAAGTTCAAATGCAGGGAGAATACGTATAGTAAAATCGAAACACAGAATAAATAAAGGTAACTTTCGACGGGGTAATGTACACCCATTGGGAAGGACCAAGAAAAATGTTACGAAAAAGTCATACAATAACCGCAAAAGAAAAAGAATAATTCGGGAAGACGCAGGCATTTTTTCCTAAGCTAGGGGGAAGGATGACTGGTACAACTAAAAGTTGAAATGAGACGTAAGTTCTGAATAATCATTATGGTTTAAAGTTTCACTTCATGTAACCTAAGCATACATACCCATAACATCATAAGAGACAGCGTACTTCATGTACATACAATTCTGTACGTCATTATTTCTGATGTTATGGACAAGTTAGGAGTGTAAACGCACCAAGTTAGATAAATAAAATCAGAAAAACAAAATTTGACAATTAATAGAGATACAATTCACATGTAATACCGAGTGCTGCACATATAAGTGAAGCAAAAAACAAGAGGAGAACCGGGAAGTAGGTACTTCTACGGTTAAAATACTAATTTTCATGGATTTGTAGACATTGGGATACACGTGAAACAAGTATCATTGAACACTTTCTTAAAATAACAATTAAAAGGGAGTAATGAATGAGTAAGTCTGCGAGGGAGGTCAGAGAAATGGAAAGAGAAAATGAAAACCTCGATTAGATGAAAATTTAATTAACCTGAATTTAACGAATGCAAAAAGTTTATATTCACAATCCTAATCAATCAATTTTTGTTCGTATATATAATATCTGAATTAACCTTTTTTTAAGTACCCTTTCATCACTACAGAAAAAAATAAAGGGTCATGCCCGCATTGAAATGGGAGTCGGGTTAGTTTTTAACATCATCCACGAGTTGCCCCGGAATTAGCCAACAGCGGAGGCGATGATTAGCGTTCGTGGGGCCGACGATTCTCCTCAACCAATCGAATCAGTGGGAGGCACTGACTCAAAAGTTAGCCGCTACCTCTCGTTTCACGATGCCTAGGGTAACTGAAGCTGAGCCGAAGGCGAAAAGATCCCTGCTACACTGACCTAGTCGACGGATGTAGGAAAAAATAGCTGAAGAAGAAGCCGAGAGAGAAATGAAATAGGCGGATGCGGAGTCAAGAGTTAAGCCCAATGATTCAGCGGAGTTAGACGGGCGTCGTATCCGGAGACGGAATATTCACATCCCCGTTCGTCGAGTCTCGAGAGCTTTTCCCACGGACGCTTAAGGTGCATGGGAGGCGTCGTCTCTGTGACAGACATCTCCTTGGACAAGGATTTTCCTCCCCGTAGCGGAACGTATTACTTTTTTCGCCCTCAAGTTGCGCAGCCATGAGAAATATATAACCGGGGAAGGGCACCATCGTCGCTACGGTTTCTGGTTGCATGTACATGCATAACCTAACCTTCCTCACTCGAATAAAACAATTTCGAGACAATACTCCATTAGTCACGGAATAACGAGGAAGTTTTTTCCAGAATCCAAATATGCTTAGCTTATTTTTTTATTCCCGGTAGGGAAGTCGTTGGATACATACAGCGCTCGTCAGTTAACCCGAAATTCGTGGTTTAGGTTTTCGCCTCGGGCATGGCTATTGTCATGCCCGAGGCCAATGCCTTCAATGGAGTCAGAGGTGTGAAATATTATCAGGCAATGGACTTCTATAAAACATCGACCGCCAAGGTGGTACAGAAAAACGATTATCTACAGCCGCGTTTAATATAGAAATAAGTAAAACAGTAGATTTAGGAAACAAGTAAGCAAGAGTCGGATTATTCGTGGGTATATCCTCCACGCATAAGGTGAAAACCTTCCCGGGTGACACTAACAAAGACTTGCCAGATTAAAATTCTCTTCCATATACATACTACGCGTCTAAAATGATTCGGCTCCTAGAGAATTCTGGAACCGATAACTGTTTCGCAAACTCGTCTTCATGTTGATTCCTGGGAAGCAATTTACACGCAAAGGTTCGCTACGGCTGAGTAAGCGGGAGACCTAATCAATGAAGCTAAAATGATACGATGTAATTAAATTGGGCTTTTAATGATGGTAGGGTATATTTTCTAAAGACATATTTTATTGAGCAGTAATACTTCTTCTAGGAACACGAAAATTGAAAACCACTTGAATTCGACGTGCTCAGGCCTATTCAAAGAGCATTGCATCCCGATTAAATAACTTTTCATCAACTTTAAGAGACAATTTTTTTAATAAACTCTCGACATATCATTGTTCATTATCTCCGTACACGAACTAATCGCCAAAAACACTTCCGGGTTGGAACGACCCGGTATGCGGTGAGAGCGAACGCTGTACTTCAATTTCGACGGCACGAATCTAAATCCGGCAGCGGAGAATAGGTTCGTCTCAAAGTAAACCACGAGTTACTGAGTCGGAACGTTAGGAGAGATCCCCCAACACTTTCATCGCTTGGCTTATTTCGCTGCGGGTCACAATTAATATTCGTTATCAGTCCGACCCGGAAGTATTTCTATGGGAAACATAAAAGGGCGTGAGCAACGACCGAAAACTTTCCAGAGGGAAAGGACAAACCTCAAGGTCGGATTTGGATAAGTTCACTCGGTCACACGAGACCCACAGTTCAGCCATAAACCAACCCAATAGCCTCAAACTAGGGGGTGCCTCCCACCTCGCTATGAAATAAACCCCACAAAAATGGAACCCAATGGTATAACACGTTTTTAATCATTTAATTATTAAAAGGTATTCGTTATATTGATTAAAATGAGTGTACTCTTTATTTAGCGATATTGCAAAATCCATATTATAGCACTAATAACAATAGATATTACTACGTATTGTGTGATTATAGATGTTATACCTGTATGTGATAAATGATATCATTCAACCACTTCACTGCAATAAGTTCGATAATTTTAATAACCAAATTTTACATTCAACAGATTCAGGCGAGATGTAGTGGAAGTTCGTCATCATGAGAAAAACGAATTTCCACTTTCCCAAAGATTTGTCAGTGGAAAAGTGCAAATTTATTTTAACCATAATCAAATTTTGCTGTATCTTAAATATAAAGTCAATTTGGGCCGACTATCCCCTACCTCCCCTTTTATTGATGCAAGCAAATTAATGCAAGAATCAAGTCATCTGGCATCTAACGTTTCGCAATTAAGACTCTTAAAGTACCGTTTGTGGCCGATCATAAGACGGTGTTTAAATATCATTACATTTTCCTTCAGAACATGGGGCGCATTGAATTTGATTTCTTTGTCTCATGTTATGCATTGTATAAGTAAATTTTCGTTTTGCAACTACACAGCTGTATAAATTTAAATTAAAAATGCAATTATACCTATGAAATTACACTGATTTTCATTATAGTTTGTTGTACATGTGAGATTTTACACGCGCACCAAAATTAAGCACAAATAAAAATATTCTCATACTACATATAATCAAGGATATTCTCATATTTCATCCACATTTCCATTTTGTTTTTACATAAGGATAAGGCAGGGGTTGCCTTATATTCACGAATATGTACGTTCAAGTGCATAATGGAGTTTCCTTTTTTTTATTTTCAAAGATTGGGAAACAAATTGAAATCGCACAGAAGTTTAGACGAACGCTTTTTAACATCAACGAGTTCACGACTCGACCCTATGAGGTAAATTACTATCTTTAGTAAACGACAAAAAATGTTTGGCTATTCCTTGCCCATAACTCCAAAACGAGAAAAACCCTAAGCCTAAAATAATGTCCTCAATATCTCAGTAACAATCCTCATCAGCCGATAATTTTGCGTGCTATATTGCCACTTTACTCTCCCCAAAAATTGCTTTCCTTTAAAATTTTAATTTTCAACTTTAATACTTCATTAGTCTTGTCCAACCTGAAACGATATGTCCTTCACAATTCACAAAAACCCTAGAAATCCAATCAAACACCATTAAAAATATAAATACTTTGCAAACTAATCACCGCTTAAAATTGATCTTTGAAGCATTACAAAAATGTAACTTAATTGTTTTTCCTGAATTTCAGGAAAACTTTTGTTTGTTATCACATTTGTTTTGTTTTCTCAAGAACAACAAAATTACACGTACACAATTCCTAGGCATCTATATGAAGTCTAGTTTATCAATAAGTCTATCAATCAGAAGACTTAATAGGTTTCTCATAAACCCTCCAAGTCCGGATGTTTTCCTTTAGAGGGATACGGACAAACTTTACCTCTTTATTTCTTAGACATATTTCTCTGTACTAAGTTAAAATTGTTACGGTTTTCCACTCCAATATGGTCCTCTATCATGAGATGTTCATCAATCAGTCATGGCTAACCTCCTCATGATCACATATGTACTTAGCCTCTTTGACGTCTGTCATTACTTGTCCCGTGTATCTCATTTGAATTTTTCCCCTGCAGTTTTTCCCGCTCCATTCCCTTGACGACTGTCTCCACCAGGCCATTGTCCCTCAAAATGTCTGGCAAAGTTATCTCTCCTTCTTTTAAAGGTGTAGGCTATACTTCTCAATCCTCCAACTCTTTCTAAAATCTTTTCGCCAGTTATTCCAATCGCCCATTTCATCTCCATTGCCCCTCTCAAAATCCTCTCTATTTTGGTGTTCTCTATCCACTCGAAAATTTCCGAAGTTGGAAAATAAGTTATAGGGTGACAATTTTTACTCGGTATATTCGCAATTATATACCCCATTATTATTAGCAGTAGTAGGGTTTTGGACCCTGACGCTCAAGGCATACTTATGTACTCATAAGCCATAATTTACACAAAAAATACTCAAACATTATAGCACATACAACTTAAAATGTACAGAATACAAACTTCCACAGAGCTGTGATAAGGGTAAAAAGAAGAAAAGGGAGAGGTCGAATGATTTCAAACACGTCCCGATATAAAAAAAATCAAATTCACAATTTATTTAGCCTTCTGCACAAACAAATATTTTAAAAATGAGCGAACTCTTCCAAATAACTGAAATCGGATGAGTACTTCATATTCAAATCTAACGATCGCCAATTCAACTTAAAGACATGGCAATATTAAAATAAAGATGAAAAATATGACGCCTCAAAACATATTCCTCCATCAAAAATGTTGGTAGTGTTAATCCTTTCAGGAAGTAATACAAATTTTATTCCAGCTTTTTATTAAATTTCCGCGCCACGGTAGTGATGGTTTAATTCCAGGTGTTAGCAGCAGAACGTGAGCTTCATGGGGCACAGGTGGGAATCGAGAGAGTGGTTTTGATTCTCACGTAACGAGTTACTTCCACTTGAATCCATGCCATGTCGATGGAGCACCGCCAGGACAAAATCCTCGGGAGCTTCACCCATGCGTAATGCACATCTAAGCACACGGTCGTATTGAAGAGATGCATCGAATTCGCACGACATACGTAAATTAATGTTCCGCACCGCTTTGAAACGCGACGTGAAAACACATAATCTGGCCAGATAACTCAAAAGAGGTTTGGGTAGGCAGATGGCATTCGCACCCAACGTGAAACTATAAGAAAATGTTTTGACGCCTACGGACTTCACGCTGAGAACATTAAAAAACAATAAAATAGTTTCATGAATAATTCACGTGATAGATGTGCATGGCATTATACGACCCACTATTTTATTACAACGAATTCAACATCACACGGTATTGGTCCCCGAAAAGAAATTCAAACATAAGGCATAAATTGATAAAACTATGTCAAAATGAACAATATTGCCAATATGTAAAATGTTACTGATATGACGATAACGACGATATTACTCGTATTTCAGGACATAGTCGATACCTATTACTCGATATTACAGTCAATAATCACCCCCTGCCGGTGCTTTAAGATAAGCAGAAAATAAAATGTAAATTACAACGTCATATATAAAACAAAACTGACAGGTTAAACAAATGAGGTAAATGCATATTTATTACTGACATTAACTTGTGCTACAGCTGGAAAACATTCCGCTTCGATGAATATATTACATAAGACGATGAAGACGTCCATTGGTAAAAATACACGCTCAGAGAACTCTGGTCATCATAAAACTTACATTACGGTCTTCGGTATACTGAACTTAAATTATATTACCTGGATTCTTGGCAACCTAAAATATACGCTCCCTTCCGCCTCTCTGTTACCCTACGTGCGTAAATCGGAGCCTTCATATTATTTGTTTCCACTCTCGCAAAGAGCTTAAAACGCCAACATACCGGTCAAAGGAAATAATTTTCAGTACACATTAATGACAACTAGAAAAGTTGTCAGTGAATTACATACGATAAGTACTAATAAAGTGACTACGGGTTTGACTCAGGCCCTCGTTTCACCGTTAACGGAAAACCTGAGGAGTATTTTGAATTCCTTGGTAGATGAATTTGGTAGATTTTTATTTAGGAGTATCGGAATAATGCATAAGCAATTTAAGGAGCGCAACTACTTATTTCAATGCCCTTTAGAGGCGCGATTCCATTCATTTCACGTTTTTTTGTTACGATTATTACCACCAGAGTATTATTCCTTCAATTTACACTGATTTCAACTAAGCAATAAATCGTAAGTATGTAGCAAATGAAAATGCATAGGTTTCTAATAATTACTCTAGATTAGTGCCAAAATAATAGTCCATACGCATCTATAAATACGGATACAACTGTAATTCATCAAATTCAGAATAAAAGTCGTTTGGACTAATATTCTTCATCCATCCCGTGAGCATACGCAGATAATCCAGGCATAAAGTCTCGAGGGTTTTCGGACATTTCTAATTAAGGTCGTGGTATCTCTTATCTTAGTCCATAGTAATCAAATGAAAGTGCCTACAGCTCAAATTTCTTGAACAAGAATAAGATTAGAGCGAACAAACATATAATCACGCAAAAAAAGAAAATTAGACCATTTCTACCACTAATAGCCGGATTCAAGTAATTATATAGGATGATAAAAAACCTTCCTTTGAACTAATTTCTTTATTAAAGTAACGGAATATGACAAGAAACTTGGACTCAAGAGCTAATAGTTCCTAGTAGTTACTAAGGCCCCGAATTGCGAACAAATTTCTATAAACAACCATTAGAAGACGAAGAATAAAGGAGGGGCTTAATATTGGATATGATGGAAACGTTTTTGATACTGTTTATTGCAGCACTGCTTTCAGAAATGAAAAGGTAAATATTGGAAAGTAGCGTACATAAGTCTTATGAATTTGTTTCATCCCAGGGTGCTCGCAGGGGCGACGATGAAGAACAGCAAACGTGCACAGAATCCGAGAGGGAAAACCATTTCATCTGTGTAATGTTGGAGATATTAGGCCGGCAGGCGGAATGCCGGCGCTTCTGGGGAGAAACTCCACCCCAATCGCTAACTCCTAATATTGCTCGCGGCTACAAATTTCGCAAGCCACTCAGCACCGGGTTTGCGTGATTAATTACCGCGTGGGGCGGGTTGATAGCCATTCAATCTGCAAATCGATTTCCCTCCGGGCGTAGGAACTCTGAATGCGAATGGTCGATCTATTTTTAAGCTCTAGAATAAAATCGAAAATAAAATACTCCGCACAAGCGAATGATTTTTACTTTGTCGGTCGTTGAAGTCTCCTCTTACAAACCACTCTTCCTAGCCGTAGAGGGAAATGTTAAAAAAAATAAAAAGACCGGAAAAAAGTAAAAAGGGAACAAAGAACTAACGGCAGTGAGGAGTGGAGTCCCACCTCCGACCAGCCGACCCTCCCCTTACGACGCCGGCTTCCCTACTGAGGGAAGGGGAAGGGGAGGCCAACATCGCCGCAAGACACCTCGGAATCCACCGGAGATGACGACCCCGAGCAGTGTTGTGGAGTTGCCAGCGAGGACGAGGGAGGGAGAGGAGGGTGGGGGAACTGCTCGGGGAGGGGAGGCGGGGAATGCGGCCGGGAAATGGAGAGGGTGAGAGAGAGTGGGAGGGGAAGGAGGAGAGGGTAGCACGCCTCCTGCAGGGATGGATGAGGAAGAAGAAAGCCAAAATGCAGTCAGTCTCAAGCGGTTCTCCGTCCTGTGAAGTGGGGCTTGTCACACCGTCGTAGGGAAGGCGAATCGGAACTGAACGGGAAGGGAGAAGCTTGGATGGTCGGATTTCAGCGGCGCAGGCGATCTTCTGCTAGTCCAGGAGGCGATAAGGGGATTCGAAGATGAAAATGGGAAGTGGATTGAGGCGCGATCGGCGGTAGCGACGGGGATTAAGGAGGGAGAGTGAACGAGAGGCACCGGGTCCGATATCCTTAAAGGGGCACGTAGTGAATGAGGCAGTGAGTGAAGAGTGTGATTGACTTGGAACGGGTGGTTGCACGGATATTCTTGGTGACGATGTGGAAGACGGCGCGATAAGGTTCCACAAAAACTACTGATTAAAGCTATTATAATTCAATCAAAGGACAAGTTACGACTGTGCTTGGATGAGGTCAAAAGGAGGATTCGGACCGAAAAGTGATTATATTTTCAACGTTGCATCCCTCCCCGGTTTGGACATAAGCCCGCTGAAATAGGTAAGTTGTATTCATTTTCAAAGGTCTACAGAAGAAGAATTCAATTAGCAGAGGAGATATTTCCGTTGAGAAGTAATTGGGGATTGATTTTGTACCCTCTACACAAACCGCAGTTCCATGGCCATTAAAACTGAGACCCATTCTATCAATTTTTCCTCAGTAGTTTTCATTGCCATTTTTTATTATTTTAAAAAATCATGCCGTTATTTCCATTCATATTAAATTAAATGGTATTTTTAAAGATGTCTTGGTTCAGATTATGTTTATGAGTACAGGTTTCTTTCGCTAAAAAGTAATTATTTTTTTACTATTAAATATTCGTTCTTATGATAAAATCAAGCTTAACTTAGATGGATTTTTTAACAGCATTCAAGTAACGTAAAATCGACCGGAATGGGACATGGAACGAAATATATTAAAATGTATATTATACAAACAGTGCAGGCCGGACAGATTTTCTTCTCTGCGAAAGGGATTTATTTTAAAATATAATTAAGTGAAGCTCCGATGTTGAAGATTTTGGTTATCCATCTACCACATTTTGTTCAAAATGTGTCCTGTACGATATTACTTCCATTTGTACTTGGCGAGGATAAGTTTAAGGATAAGCACTCCAAATTGTGTAATTTTTTTCAGTAAGATTTCATAAAGACTTGACACAATCCTGACTATATGGTAGGTAATTCCATTAAGTCAGGACATATGACACAGGCAGAATTTCCTTAATTACACCCTGATTCCAAGGAAGGAAATTCTATGGATTAAAAGAGCTCCTCGGTGAGGACGCTAATTGAAATCTTTCAAAATTAAAAAAAATCCTTAAACAATTACGGCAGCACTGGCTCGAGCATGCATATTAATTTTAAAAATCAATCAGAAAATAAATTCAATACAAGTTCAAGAGGAGATCTAGTCCTTCAAAATATGCACATAAATTTGAGTCGTAATTTTAAAATAAACTGCATTCGGATTTGCATCGTCAGGTGTGACTTCCACCTTGGTTACAATTATTTCTGTTAAACATAGCAACACAATCCGCAAGATCAACCCATAGGAGAAGTGGCAACTGACCATCTGGAGAGAACTTTGCTCACCATATTATTCCTATCCTTGTAAAAGCGCTATACTCGCGCTGGATTTTAACCATAGAAAAATATGCATATGGTTCCTTACACGGTAATTTTTTCTAAAAGGCGGTAGACCATAAATTAAATTAATTTACTTGTTTTTACGTACACGGTAGTAGTAGTAGTTTTGAGGGGAGGCGACCGACAGCTAAGGTCATTTGCGCCATAGGGGATGGACAGGAAAGGATGAAGGGTGGAGAGAAACCCGGCGTCGGCATTAGCCTACTCTTTACGAAAGGCGCCAAGGGGTCCGCGGCTTAACGTCCCATCCGACGGACGGCGTACTCACTCAAAGTGCCCTCCACAAAGCACCTCAAGTAGGGATCGAGATACCTCTGAAAAATATTCAACACCGCCGGGATTTGAACCCGCGCCCTCAGGGTGGGAAGCCAGTACGTTAGCCCCCGCACCATCTCGATCCCCTTTTACGTACTCACTACACTTTAATGTTACGGATATAATAAAGTATCTAAACATTTTCATGCGTGACAAATAACATTTAAAAATATAAGCAACTAAGTTAGACAAAACGTCGACAAATAAAATATGTAATATTAAATAAAACACTGGTTATACTAGTTTCTCTTTCATTTCTCATACGTTCTCGTTTTCTGCCCTACGGGTTTCAATACCAGAGCAACTAACAGTAGCGTATAGATTGCCCATTTTATTTACCAGAAGATAATACCCAATGAGTTGCACTAAAAAAGCGTAGTACCGTTGATGTTTCCTTTAATTTAATCTCGCTTCTTTAGGCAAAAATATTCTTTAAAGTAAGCATCCATATTGATTTTTCACGTAAACATACGCGAGTTTGGAAAAGTTTCAGAAAAATAAAGGAGATTTAAATAGCATCTCTAGGTCATTTTATTACCTTTTTGTTATAATTAACTTGCGTTTTCTGCGAGAAACGAGGTCTAATTGCGGCAGAGATTCAGCACGTGAGCCGTGGGTACGGCCGGTCATTCTTTGGGCTTTGTGTAGCCAGTTCTCTTCCGCTGCCCAGTTTTCAAAACTCCTTCACCAACATAGGACACGGGCCAAACATTTGGTAATACGGAGCATGTCGTTACGCAAAGCTTCCTTCAGAACGAATCCAGGGCAGCGTTTTTCATGGCTCGCGGCGCTCGGAGTAAAAACACATCGAGATGAAAGGCTCCGTATTGGAACGCTGTAGCACACCCACCCGCCGGGACCCCCCTCGGAACTTCCGAACCTTGTAACAGTGCGAGTTAGAAAGTTGAATTCCCGCAAGTTGGGGAAGTTTTTCTAATACCGGATCGCACTGGTACTTGCCGCGAAAATTCAGAAAATTTAACTTTATTCACAACTTCACCGACGAATTGATAAAAAATTCAACTGAAACTAAATTAAATATCAGTTCAACTAATTTAAAGGTTAATTCTTGAGGAAAAATATAATGATACATTTTCGGCACTTAATAACATCTTGTTAGGCGAGAGTAAGTCAGGCTCCAGTTATTTAGGGACGCATAATCCCCGCAATCAAAGATTTTTCTCCATTTATTATTTATCAAATCATATTCAAACCGGTCGGTTTGGCCTATTGGTTAGCATGCGTGCCTTCTAACCCTAAAGTCATGGGTTTCAGACCCACTTCAAGCTTGAATATCATTTGAATAACTGCATTCCTGCGACCGAGGAAGCCGACTGGATGCCAAAAATGGCTTCACATTGATGGCAGGCTTGGTGACTTTATGAAATTTTAAAATATATTAATAATGAAACAAATGGTGTGATATAGTTTTGTTCGTTTCTATAGGAATGAGTTTGAGTTGCCCTCTGATATTGATTTGAAAACACTGAAATCAGTCTATGTTCACTGAAAATTGCTGAGTTTACTACATTCGTTAGAAATATTGGCAAATCGAGAACGGAATAAAAACAAGAGGTGAAAACACCATAAGCGCCTGGAAAGAAAATAAATAACAAAGAGGAGCCTTTCAATCCTACGAAAGAAAATTTGAGGCGTTTACGAAAAGAGGAATCTGAAAGAGAAATATAAGAGAAAGTGACTTCCATAGCCATATCAAAAATTCGTAATGAGCCCACATAATAACGGTCCAACGGAAAATTACAGGTTAACCCCTCGATTAACTGACGTCTGTTTTTGATTCCTCACCACAGGAACGTATCTTTCGAGCAGCATCCTGGCCAATGTATCTCGCACCCGCATCGATGTTGAGTTAGACAGAAAACAACAAAATAAATAGTTCCTCTTTCCCATACACCTTCCCTTTCTATCGAGAGTGTTTCCGCCCAATGATGGACGTACGCTCACGACAAAAACATCGAATATTTATACGGGAAAGGCGCGTATTTTTGCCGAAAATAAATGCTTCCGCATTGTGTCCAAGTTGCTGTGAGAATGGTAACGTTCCCATGCCGAACAACTACGAATTACTTCTACTCTCGTAATTTCACACATACAGCCCGCATTAACCGAGTGACATGATTACAAATTACTCGTACTTTGCAGGAAATTCCTCTTCGTGGCAGGCTTCGAAGCAATTATGTAAAGTTTCCGCAAATTCACACCGTCCAGAAAAATCACATAAAGATTGCTGGGACAAAAATAAAACATATAATAATAATTGACAGGTAAAATTCATACGAAATTTAAAAATTCGAAGCAAATTATGCAAATAATATAAGCCATACTCCTATACGACAAGATAGTTAATAGGATCACAATTAGAACAAAAAAGTCCAAGATGGAATTTCATCCACCTTCGGTGGACAGTGCATGACCGTTGTAAACCAGGGAATGTTTAGAGAGTTATTCTCTCTAAACAGATCTATTCAGTTAACTATTAAAATCAAATAAAACAGATCCATACGTTAAACTCTTTTCAAAAAGTACATGCAACCTATTCGCAACTACACTACGCGCTCCTTGATTATATAGAACATCCTGTTAAGTCATTGGAAGACTTTATGCAGTTATAAATTTCGGCATTCACCACCCAATAATGCTTTATAACCTTTAAGTTTTGCTAAGGTCCACTAGCTCTCCAAATTCATTTACAATTCAAATCATTTACCATGAAGAGCGTCCACATTTCTCCGCATTTGGTCGAAAAGGAAACGACAAAATCCGATTTTTAGCAGCGAGAGATTCCGTACGCGCATACGAAGTGTATTCCCTCATTTGATCTTTTACTCGTATTCTCATTAGATACGCCCACTTAATTATAAGACCGAGATTATTAGTAAAACATGCTCACTTCGTCCGAATCCAGTCCTTGAATGCTCTCAATCAGACAAACCGTCTCAATCAGACAAACCTAGAATGCTGTCACGACCTCCGAAGTTTCAGCTGAGAGCCGCTCCAATGTGTCATTTAAGAATAAAAAACAAAATTTAAATAAATGCCAAAGTTAATTTCAATTACTGGTGCTTCAGCTGTTGAATAAATTTTTTTTAACACCAGACATATTAAGTATTACGACACAGTACGTACAACTAGATAATATTCTTAATTTCTAAACCATAAATGTCGTAAAAAATGAAATTTCAGTGAAGTTATCCTTGAGTTTGACTCCCTCAATTCTTTTAAAAATAGAATTTTACTAAGTAAATAGTAAAAAAATATTAATTTTCGACAGTAAAAAAACAATAGAATTCTTGGACGAGCAATTTCTATAAGTTGTCAACGGCTACAGGGTTTTCTGCAGTGGGCTCCTTAGTTGGTGAGGTCCTGAAGGATTTAATGAAAGGTTGTCAGGACAAACGCGGGAAATTTTGTCTCGCCCTTATTACTATTCCAAACCTTAAAACCGGAGGACGTTCGCAACGCATTTCTATGAGATATCCCCACGACAATCTCCTCTCGTAGACACACCCTGGCCCATCTCATCTTCCTCCTCTCCCGTCATTCCAACTGAAATTCTTCACCGTGGGAATCACGCAGGGAATACGAATGCTTTACAGAAAGATCTCTGAAGATTTCTTCTTTCTTTCATTTCTTGGTATAACTACTTTTCAAAGAACTAATAGGTACAAAATGAATGAAGATGACAATGTACAGGTATGAATCAACTTTTATACGACTTAAGACCTTCGAAAATATGATGAATCGCATGTAAAATCTGCAAGATGCACTACGAATAACGTCACCTTTCTACTCCAGGGTAACTGCGCTAAATTTTTACTTTGGCTACTCATTGAGATCAAACTCACTCACTGATTTTCCTCACTGATGATATTTTCGTTGTCGAGTGAGACACTTGGTACCATTTGTCGTTTTGAGAGGTTTGTTGTGACAATGGGATGGAAAGCGGACATTCAGGAATGCCTCGAGGTTTCTGGCTTGCCTGGTCACCATAGCCTAAGACAAGCGGTACTGCAACTACCCTGTTTATTGTTCGGAAAAAAACATATACATATATATATATATATACACACACACACACGTGTGTATGTTAGACCTACTTATGAAGTTTATTTATTTATTTCATACTGTTTTCGTCGGAAATGGCTACAACATTTCCTCCAATTCTAAAAGTTCGCCCAGGATTACGTTTTCACCTTTCACTGATCCTGTTCGTTCGTGACAATTATTTTTCCGATAAAAAAATCAACGCACAAGTTATTTTTATATGAAAAGGCTACTACCAATGCGATACATAGAAATGTTCGGATGAAACAGCCAGCACATCCACACTATTCCAAAATAAGAAAAGGAAACTTGAGGTTTCGGCCCAGGGAAATTGCTTCCTTCCCAGAAATGAAACTTCGGAGGTGAAAACCATTAAAAAATCACCCATCTGGTGTAATAATCTAATCCAGGAGTTTCGCGAGTTACAATCAAGACATTTTGATTCCGTGACTGCCATAGATTGTGTAGCCGAGAAGAGCGTGCCCACAAACTTCGCTTCCGCGACTATTAAAAAAAATCCGCACCTTAAGGGTAGTTTCCGAGGAATATAAAATGCTTCCTGTTCCAACACTTCCCAAAACTCACTGTCGTGCCCACGCTATTATTTTAAAACAATCCGAAATGCACTAATGGCAAAATTTTCTCGAAGAAACTTCATGCGGTTATTGACCCATGTCAAAACAATAAAATCAGTTTCGTTAGCGGGGAGAGCAACTGCCAGGGCTGAACGATACCTGAACACGTTTTTCGAGATTTTTGTACGTGTATTTTTTCCCTCGACCACCGTTACGAATTTCTGAGTCAATGACTGAAAGATACATCGAGTCAGAGGTTATATAAAACCGGAAATGGCCCAGTGTCTTCCAACACATTCCATCGTCTGATCCAGTACCTCCGATAAAACTTAATGCCGTTGTACCAAGGCCGTTGCGTTCAATTTACAGTTTTGGGGAAGAATTCCGGTTTTACTCATCCCTCTTAAGGGTTCTCCAACAAAAATTAAACGAGTAAAATACGATCAACCATCTGCTAAATTTAAAAGGCATCAGTTTCGGAAAGGATACCGTCAACCGGCCGCACCATAAGTCTGCCATCTACTGTGAGCATCTACTCAACGTTTTGAGTGGTGGCAGGCTAGAAAATTTACATTTCAGGACGTAGAAATGCCGGCATTAAGAAATCTTGATTTAACTGAATAGCACCGTATTTATATGGCAAATCAAATTTTCCGTAAGAACACTGCATTTTAATGAAATACCGAATTAACATCAGTGCTGTACGACTTGACGAATATACGTACCGATTGATGGGCGTGTTTACAACCATATAGCGTAGAAAAGAAAATTTTATTCAAATGTTGATCACATCTCTATAATTAAAAAAATAAACGCAGACTGAATCCATTACATGGTATTCAAGGTATTACCGGTGACAAATACCTGGTGGAACTCGAAGTACGAAGCCAATGAGTTTTTGCAGCTTTTTTCCTACGTTTTAAAAATGACTTATGAGCAATATGAAACATTTAAGCCCTTCGATGATTTTTTTGCGCTGAAAAGCTTAAAGGCATATGGTTGGGTATCAGTCATTCAACTGCCCCAAACAATTAAGTTCCGTTCTATCTCAATCGTTAACAATACAAAATGATATTTACCTACTTGATAATATTTGACCAATGGTATCGATGTATCGCATCTCTCCTTAATCCTGCCCTGTTAGCTTTTTCAGCCTGAACTTATACCTTATACCATTCAATACCTTACTCTGGTGTGGGATCTTTATTATTGCAGAATCAATACCTCAATCCAATAGAAAAATATTGAGCAATTTTTATAAAACAGTTGACAAATGGAATTTCAACGCTGCACACTCTTTTAACCCATGTAATTATGCGTCTTTAAGTCAAAGGTGAAAATTTCAAACATATTGTTTGTGCCCCAATGCGATTAAAAATCCCTGAGGTATAGATTACGGTGATCGGAAAGTACAGAATGATTTCGATGACAATACGGATCGATTACTTAGGAACGAAACCGTCTGGTGAATTTAAGTATAGCGTAGTCCCCATGACTGCTGGATTTCTCCACAACTTCCAATATTCCGTTATTTTTTCCCGCAAAGCAGTCTACTGAGAAATCGATGCTTTAAGTTTTTATTCAGACTTGCCTTTTCGAAATTTTAATGACTTCTGTAAAAATATAGAAAATGAGCTCATGTTCATTAAATTTTCCCTCAAAATATTTCCTTGAGCCGTGTAATTAGTCTATTTGCCTTTTAAAGTAGATGTCTCATTTCCATACTGCCAGTAAAGGAGAATTCCCACGCAAATTAGTTACCGTTTCATTAAAAAGATAGACGCTTTTTCCTCCACTCCGTCGCTTCTTTGTATCTTTCATTAGGAAGCCGCCGCGAGTTTGCTTTGGAAAGAGATATGAACCAAGGGTATCTCTTAACTTGAAGAAAAATATCTTTAAGTTTTCGACAAAAACAAACACTTCCATAATTAATTAATAATTTAAATGCGTCTTGATCAAAAGTTTCTCGTCGGTGCCTGCGGGAATGAACGTATCCACTGCGATAATCAATCCTTTTTTAAATACGCTTCCCCTTCCTCGCTAGGCACGCGAGGAGGCGATCACAACACCCGAAGGTTCCTCGGCGTCTTGAATTCCGTTTTTGTTTCTCGCACGCCACCAATGAATGGGTGGGGGAGAGGAAAAGGACACCTCCCAACTCCGCGTAAGCACAGCGAGGGAAGCTGGGCATTTACCTCCGTGGAAAAAGAAACGAAAGAGAGAGGGAAAATGAATGAATCCTTCGGAGTAGGTTGGTGCCGATGGGGATCTGACAAAGCGGAGTGGTGGCGTACTTCTTTCCCGCGCTTCAAGGCTTCGAGAGTTGGAATCTCCGCCGTTGAGCACCGAGGCGAATCCCCATCTCCCGGCCCGCGACTCACGGAAGGCTTCAAGTCGTTGGACGTAGGAGTCGAGGAGTGGCGCAGTGGTGAAGGAGGGTGAGGTGGGATGGCGACCCCTCGGAGAAAATGTGACGTGGTAGGATTCGTGCTTGTGGAGGAAGATAAGGTCAGGGATGTGTTCTTTTTCTCTCTTCTTTTTTCTTTTGAGGGAAGTGAACGCGAAGATAAAGAGAGATTCCAACGGAGATAGCCATCAATTGAATACCTAGCCGAGTGGCCAAGGGTGCGGGTGTAATTAGGGGCGAGGTTGTTCCCGCGATTTGAATATATTTTAATCGCGAGAACTTTTTTCTACCGTGAGCGCGAGATGTTGATGTCGTGCGGAGGCGTGCATGTTGGCGTAAAAAATGAGAGGTGTGCACGGCTGAGAGACCCATCAAATAAAAACAACACGTACTGATGATTGGCGTGGCAGATGAATCGATAGTGCCGCCTAATTTCGGCATTTTTTCATGGCTTTTCGTTTTATTTACGACGCTAGGATATTAATTTCCGTGGACGTTTATGGTGTGGGATTTTAAGCGATGCTTGTCGACTTTACTCTCGTCCACTGCATTACTTCCGTTAGCAGGAATGCTTTCAGAGCGCTGCTGCCCTTCGTACGGCGGAAAAGGTTGCTGTATATTTGATGGTGAAAGACGATGATGCTACACGGTCGTGAAGCGGAAAGGTCGCAAATTGTGCTTTTCATATCATCCCGGCAAAGTGAACGTTGTTTGTCGATTGTCATCCTGTTCTAAGCGTAGCGCTAACGGCAAAAAGAAAGAAAACCTGTTGATAAGTGGCCTAGACACGAAGACACATACTACTAATATGAAAAGTAATTAGTGCTTTCAAGAGAATAGTCCGACATTTGAGTTCATTTTCAGCATTATGTATGAATACACGGGTGACTTGAGATTTTTACTGCAAGTATGATAAGAAGGTACAAACGGTATTATAAGTCTAATGCCAAAGAATTAGCCTACTCTAAGCGACAAGAGGCGTTGGGTCCACGGTTTAACATCACAAGCAGTGGATAAAGAAGTAAATTCAAGAGGCCTTCACATAGAGCACAATTACAATCCACAATAATTAACCGAGATTATTGATTTTATGGGGAGGTTGGAGCTCACCTAAGCCAATTGGACAGTGAAATTCACATATCATAGGGGGAGGGGGGTAGTAACTTTACCCGTACCGCCTTAGGTTCCAAAAGAAGATCTGTTACTCGTAAAATCACCCAAGGCGTGTCCCAAGGCGTCCACGAGAATCGAACCCAGATCATTTGATCAGTAGGCTGTACCCACTGGACTACCACGCCTAGATGCCCAAGTAGAGATCATTGAAAAATCCTTCTCCAACTAAATTCGAACTGAATCCTCTGAGTCGGATGCCTGTAATCATCCACCGTACCAATCCAATATCCGCTCAATGTGGCAGAATAATCTTACTGGCTTAGGACGAATAAAAAAAGAAAGAACGCAATTATCTACATGACGTCGGGAGTAATTATGATCAACCATCTCGCAATTATAAGCGTATGCGTAAAATGAACCATTGACAATTCAACTACTGTACATCGTTATACTCGTCTAACGTCGAACGTCTACTGCGCATAGGAAACGTCATTTTTAGCCATTAACGTCTTCCAAATATTCTGAGAGACAACGCTTAATAGCGGCTGATTTACACTCAGCTCACTAGGGTGAACTCTCTTTATCTCACCCCGTAATCTTCACATGGGAACATGAGACTGAACTGTTGTGGTCGTTAGCGGTCTCGCTGGCCCTTCACACCTCGAGACGGCGGTTAATTGCGAAAATTCCGCGCACTACGTTTAATACGACGTCGTGTTTCTCTCAAACGTTCCCCTTACGGTTTTTACCGCGCCTAAAAATTACATCTCGCAAGTGCAAATCACCCCCCGTCCAGGTACGACTTTCAGAATTGCTAAAAAAAAGTTTGCATAAAAAATGGATATTTTACCAAAAAATAAGTATTTCTAAGAGTTTTCGAAAACTTATCATTTTGTAATTTTAAAAACACATTAAATAAGGATTTTGGAGCCAATAAAGGCTTAAAAGATCAATGTGACATTTGAAAACCTCTGTTTGATTCCGTTTATCAACACAATTAGAAGACTATATTTCACATCATCCTCAACTGACTCATTAGTCTAAAAAAAGGAAACCTAAAGGCACAGATATAACAGAGGGGATTGAAAAAGGGCTTGGGCAACCGATTTTTATTCTCGTTCGGATGGTTGGACACGCAGATACTCCGATCTCGATTGAATGACACTTCAAACGAATAAGGCCATTAGGTTTTTTCACAACCAGTGCCATTTCATCCTCGCCTAAACCTTGCAATAGTAAGAAAATTACGCAACCATGGGCGGGGGAGCCCAAGCCCATGCCTAGACACCATTCGAAGACACCTCCCTATCCTGAGAAACAACAGAAGCGGGAACGAACACTCCTCCCTCCTGACTGCTCATTGAACAGACAACATCTGACCTCCACTTTTCGGAACATCCTGTGAATTTCCCACAGACATCTTTCCTGCTATTTACTTCTTTCAAAAGATGGACGGCGGGACGGGCGGAGGCTCTTCATTTGTGAAAAGGAAGCCTATTCGCCTCCGCGATAATTTGAGTAACGGTGCGCTTTTCGCCATATGAGCTTCGCCGACGAGGTTTCCGGTTATAATCGAGTAGCTACTGTGCTCCAGAACAATCCACACAAGAAACAAACTGAACTTGGGCCGCTCCGCACGAGCGCTAGGCAAGAGGCGAATTATATCCACCGCGTATCGCTCTCATCGATATGGTGATCAACCCAGTAGCACGGAAGGCAACGCTTATTCCGGTAAAATAACCACCGTTACTTCCTGACGAATGGATTAATTGATGTGTAAGGATGCACTTACGACCTCAAGCCACACACACAAATCATCTTAATTATCTGCGCCCGGAAAACCAAAACCAAGAATCATTACTACGTGCTTCTACGAAAAAATACGTTTAAGCAAAAATCTGCGAGTGGTGCTGATGCGACCAACCCCATAGATTAATGGATTGCTCGCAATTGCGGATGTAATTAAGAAGCACGTATTCCTACTTCATTCTACTTACTCGACCCGAAGGAATGCTATGCCTAGAGAGTACTTCATCAAATGCTAATTAAACACTAGCGATGCTTGCAATTATAACCGGTAAAATGTTGGCATTCCAAAGCTTCTCAAATAAAGGAACTCGAAATCAACTATACTACCCAAATATTTTCAATTACAAAAGTATTCCCAAGGATGGAGAGTATAAATCCATCAATGACCTTTCATTATTGGCTTCAACTTGCTTATATTCTTTGATGAAATACCTGACTGAATATCCACCAATGGCCGATCGGAGGAGTATGCTTTATTATTAGAAAATTATGAAGACAAGATTTTGGGCGGTAGGTCATTCCATCCGTGTATTCAGAAAGACTTCCGAGCAACGTAAAATAAAATTTTTCCGTACTAACCTTCGGTTAATAAACTTTACGACATTCCATCGGCCTAAGCGCCAATAACGAAACCATACAAACTTTCAATGAAAGTAATGTAATACAAAATATTACATCCGTAAATGCACGCGGCACTAAATCTTACGTAAGACCAAACGGGATTCCCCAGAATTCCTACTTGGAAGAGTATTTTCTCAGCTTCTGGTAGACTTTCCTGGTTGAAATGCCTACCGTCTACCCGTGGATCGACAATTTGAAGAAAAATATACAACAGGATAATGGGAATGAAGCATATACAATTAAGGGACCACAGATAACTTTTGTAGAGAACGATAATTTCCCAACCTAAACAAAAAATCGCATTCCACGTAATCGCCTCTCATTTCACTTGTGATCCTTAAAATGATGGATGATGGTGAAAAAATGCCGCCTTATATACAATCGAAAATTCGTTCAAAATGTTCCTCAACCAACTCCTATTTATCGCGAAACAATATTTAGATATGGGGCGGAAATCGGCGGTCTGAAATTTAAAATTTTCACTAAATCAAGTTCTTATTATTTAATCGAATGGGCCATTTCAGGTTACCACTCCTGGGGGTTCTATTGTAAGAAGCAGCTTTTCTCTCCATAACAACTACAAGGCTAAAATTCAGGGTACGGGGACGGGTCTTTTTAAGGAGCAGAAATATCTACCCCTTCCTTTAATTACCGATGAAAAAGCCTCTCTGGGGCTACTCAATAATTACTGGTTTACACGATTACCCTACCGCTTTAATCAAATAGCAAGCGGGTCTGGGTTTAGGGCCCATAAAGAGTTAACCTTTCTTAAGGTGCGCCAGCGTAGTCGCTAGCTAAGTAAACTGCAGTTTTACGAGTGAGAAGGGCTGGGTTTACGCGCCTGGCTATGGAAGAAGTAAAAAAGCCAGCCAATGCCGCGGGAAGACACCGGGTAATTCTAAAATTTGTAAGAGCTGGTTCGCCGCGACTGTCAACACCGTAGTACGAAGAGGGCTAGAATCAAGCATGAATGTGCATGCAGATGCTTAGGTGGGTGAGTGAAACAGAAATATGCCGAGAGAGAGTGGTAATAATGCGCAAAATTTCACCTGTGTTCAAGTATTAAGTATCTTTAAGTCGTTTATAACCAATTTCCTTTTGTCTCCTCTAGGGATATATAGAAGCAAGACATTCATACAAATTTCGACTTTTTAATACTTCGCTTCAGTGGCACATTTATTCGTGAAATCCTTTAGAGACCCTTCTACTACAACCCCTAATGAAATGGATCTAAAAATGTGAATTTATAACATACAGAACTACAGAGAAAGGACGAGGAAGGCTGAATAGTGAATAAAAACGTCAACGCAAGTGATCAGTAAGGAATGAAGAGATTAGAGAAAGAATAGGATAAGGTTCCTGCAAACTGATAGGACCGCATAACCTCTCATAATACCTCTCATTCCACCACGGTCATTTTTTTCGCCACAACAATCGCAAAATAATGACCGTGACTGACATAAAGTAAACTACATTTGGGCTGTTTAACGAAATTCCAATATTTCGAGATACCAAACCCGTCTCCCAATCGTTCCCCCTGGATGGTTTGAAGACATCTGGCGGAGGGTGTGGTGGGTCTGTCCGAGAGGAGAGAGGGAAGGCGGCCGGGGAAAACACTGAGGAGATCTCTGTGAAGGGCGGAGAGGAGAGGGGTTAAAAAGGGTGTCAGGCAGTGAGGTGGCGCGGAACGAACCTCCCGAGTCATGTAGGTGGGCGGCCAATGGGGGAGAGAGGGCCGAATGATAACGGGTCCTCTTGGACCAGCGACCGGGAAATAAGTGCGGGGCGGGCTTTCGGAGAGCGAGATTATCAGAATGTCTTAAGCTCCGACCGCCGACTGTCGCTGCTTGCATCTAGGGCTCTCCGCACCGCAGGAGGGAGAACCAGCGATGATCACCCAAGACCGACGGCAAATGTAGTTGTTTTCTGATAATTTCCCTTCGGTGCTTTTCTAATGAAGAGGCGGATTTTTTTCCCGTACATCCTGAACGTCTAGTCAAACTAATACTTTGATAAATTCATAACGCTTGGCTTGAGATATTCGAACAAGATTTCCCTGTTAACAGCGAAATTGAATTCCGATCTTATTAAGCATGTCATGAGATGTAGGGAATATTTCAGCAACGGACGGCCATTTTCATAAGGATGCACTAGAAATCGCAACTGAAAAAAATTCATTTAAGATCTTTCGGATGAGAAAGCGATAGTTCTGACAACCGGTCGCTGGCGTTGCTAGGGGGGTCGGAGTATTTCATCCACTTCAGTGGCTGGGGAACGGGGGTTAATCAGCCCAAACGGGGAAAGAATGAAAATCTTTGAGGAGGGAATGAGGGTCGCCGCAGACTACAGCAAACGGGGAAATCGTATCGATTTCAATCGTAGGTAATGATATACTTAGTCCATAGAAACATGCGATAGTTTATCTGATTACCCAGTTTTGGCGACTATTCCACGCAGGAAAAGGTTTCACAAATCTAACTAAATTATGTACATGCATGCGAAATACAAAAAGCGACCTCCAAACGTGACTAAGCAGGCTAATTTTGAGGTATAATTAGCCCTCTCAGATTTCTTCCCCTCCCTCTTCCTTTGTATCAAATATAGAGTACATAGTTATTTGAGAGGATGGCATTGGGATAGTGCATAATTATTGGGGAGAGCGAACTTTTCTAAGCTCAGATGTAAGAAGCTGAAGACAATGGTATGATTTTAAATGATATGATGATTGAATGTTTAAATAATGCGTTTCTCCTATGAAATGAGAGAAAAACGTCACATTTTTTACGGTCGCTCCCGAAACAAGAAGCATTCCATAACGGTAAGTGCTTTACAACATTACAGAAAGAGAATTCATCCCAAAACAGCATTATGAAAATCACTTCGATGATTTCTTTG
Source organism: Hetaerina americana (assembly GCF_022747635.1). NCBI lineage: Eukaryota > Metazoa > Arthropoda > Insecta > Odonata > Calopterygidae > Hetaerina > Hetaerina americana. The sequence goes on from NW_027287095.1 coordinate 20,170,358, forward strand.
CATTTTATAAGTGTTTTCGTATCTCGCTGATTTTTAGGTAGAAATTAAAGCAAATCAGTCGTGAAACGTACTTATGATCTGACACCAACCGATAACAATGTACTCAAATCGCACCATCGCTATATGATCTCGGATTTTTACATTAACTATAAAACACGGAGCAGTTCATTTCGATTCCTCACCTAGAACTTTGCTTCAGATGGCAGTAAAAATTCAACTCGTAACCAGCTCATATTGCAAACTAATTCAGCGGGTTGGACGCAAGAGAATCAGAACTCGCAAAAAATAAAAGACTAATTTAAGGTTCATTTTTAGACCCGGGAGTTTCCTCTGCGCGGGTGATGTCGATACTCCTGCCGCCCGCCAGCCTAGGAGGTGGCCAATCAAACAAGCAATCATTTGCTACCAACCATCCGTGAAGATATTAAATTTTATGGATCACGGTCTCCTTATTTATTTCCTGTGCGTACTTTCCCTCCTCGTTCTCTTCATGTCTCACGCATGAAGTATCTTTATAAGGAGACTACTCCGACCGGAACACTGAAATGCAAACTTGGGCCAAATTTCAACACACGGATTTAGGTTCTGGACGACTAAAGACATTGACATAGAAATTACAGTTCGTTGTACGATTCAGGCCCTTGGCCGTCGAAACAAAAGGGGATATGTAAAAATTGGAGGCTTTAGGGAACTTCGGAGGATTCTGAGAGATCAGCGAGGAGAAGGGTGGAATATAAGCTCGGCAAGGAGGATTTAAATGAATAAACGTTACTGAGGGTTGGGAAATAAGAGGATGTTGAGGGAATAGAGTTGAAGACTGCAAAAATAGCGGGTGGTGGTATTGGTACGTGGAAGGCAGTTGTAGAAGAGAACATTTCAGTTAAGCGAGGAAGGAAGAGGGAATAGCGGTATTTCGGACAGCAAGGTGGGGCAGAGGCTGGGAGAGCAGAATTGCCTGTCAACAATTATTAATAATATGATGATTTTGTCAGTAATGCTCGGCAATAATGATATGTTTCCTTATTTTGTAAGCATTATTGGAATATTTTTACGGCTTCATCGGAAAAGAAAATAATATTTCATTCGAACAACCCCTCTTAAAAAATTAGACAGTTACAACAATGAGGTCCGTCACCGTTGTTTTTTTTCAATTTTTAAGAATTTCCTCCATGTTAAAGTAAGCTGTTATCCCTTAAAATACCTAAATTATTGGGTATTTTAGAAATCTATATGGATTATAGCAAGGAATTATATAAGTTTGGTAAATGCAATGCCAGGCAATCTGACAGTTCAGTGTCAGATTCAAAGAACATAAAAGAGCCACAAGGAAAAAGGATTGGTACCATTCTACCCTTGCTGACGGAGTCCTTAATGAATAAGGCCATGCTATAAAAATAAGAGAGACAGAATGTTTATTTAAAGAATGCCTTTACTTCCTTAATATAGTCGGAAAATTCATATATGTTTTAGAGGCTATCAGCTTCCTTTGCATGGAAAAGAATCCTAAAGCATTCAACAAACTAACGGTCTTTGGAGCTTTTTTTAACCATCATAGATAAAAGGGAATGACTTAATTAAATCTACCATTCTTGCTTCATGAAGTCATCAGTATATTCGTCTGACAAAATAATAAAGCAACACACAGTATTGCCGAAAAAAATCTTGATTCCAACAGTGGATAATCATCTCAAAGGTAGGTTTTAATTGGTAATTATGGAGTTCAGTCAACAGCCGGATGCTCTACCCATTAGGTTACCATGTCAATGTAAAAAAAGACATGTGAACTGCCCTACCAAGAGGATATTATTTTTTTAAACTGTCATTAATACCCTTTGGGTCAGTAATAATACGTCTAATATAAGACTGTAGCATTCCATCAATTAAATTAATTTTGGACGACCAGTATAGTTGAAAATACGCTCACAGTTTCACGAAAAGACCCCTCTATGCCGCGAAAATTCGATTTATTTACTTCTAGCAGGCCTTATACTAGTGCTATGGAATCACAGGGAGGTTTAGCATACCAGCCGCATTAGGCGGACAGAATTTACTGAATTACAGAAAATGCTCACTATTTTCTCTCATTCACTATAATTTAACCGTAGTATTTCGATTGGGGAGAACTCTCGAGTTCTCGCATGACTCTCAACCAACCGCTTTCGATCACACCTTCAGGAAAATCCTCATTGAATTCCTGAAACAGCATTTTCACATGCACGTAAACTGACAATTTTTCCAAGAAAGTGATGAAAAAAGTATGCGAGGAAATTATTCCACTTCCCATGTAGGGAAAACAGAAGAGAAATCGACCATGTCAATTGACCAAACGAAGAAAGTGCATTTGTCGCTTCACTCAATATCATCTTCAGTCAGCATCTACGACAAAGCTCGTGTGCTTTAATCTAGGATCGTGTTTCCATGGCAGAATGTCCGAATGCCAATGTCCTAATTTTCTGCGTCGACTCTATTATTACATTCCACCCTAAGCTCGGTACTAAATTTATCAAATTTTCTTCAATGAATACATCATAGCAAGTTGAAATTTTTACTTGACCAGCGAGCTTTTTTACGCTAGATCTGAAACGGACGCGTACGGGGTATAACGAAAGAAACAGTTATAAAATTGCATCTGCCACTTCAAGACTTTTTCACTTAATTGAATCACACCAGAGTAAGTGTGAGTGGGTGATATAATTATTATTATTACATAAATCTCGTGGTAATTAGGCAATTGTCCTAGTGGCAACGATCAAGTCTGGTCACTGGTCATTCTAACAATGCACATACATGCATACATGCACAAGAAGAACATATACGAGACAAAATGCTATTATGTACAATGACACCACCCGCACCTTTACCATCACACATGGGCTCGATTCACACCATACCTACAACGCACCGTCCATCGCCACACTCCCTCCATTATCACGCACTCTTCAACTTCATATACCGTTCAAAATCACACACCGTTAACACATCATTCACTTTTGCAAAACAACTTCTCACGCCGTCCACATCACGTACAGAGAAATATTTGAATTTTAAGTAATAATTAAAAAAATGTAATACGTACAGTAATATAATAATCATTAACCAATTAAGTTAATAACCTAGAGGCTGCATTACACTCATTCTTAAAACTCCTAAAATTGGATGGAAAGGGCTCAAACCATAACAAAGGGCTCCAGGTAGCTGGTTTAATTCAACAATAGTTCTGTTTGAAAAAGAGTATTTTTCTTATTCGTTTTTTGTGCTCGCTTTATTACATAGCGTGCGCTTATTATCACTTTAAAACTGTGGTTGTATTTTCCTTTAAAGTTTGGTTTTTCTATCTTTTTCCATAAATCTTCCTACACTTTTTCATTTTAACAATTCCATACATCGTGCCTAACCTACTCCTTTTTCTCTTATTTTTCAAACTCTCCGATTTCAGTATATCCGACATTTCCGTGACACTATTCGTTCTTTTGTACCTTCCGAGTACATATCTTGCCGCCTTTCTTTGAACTTCTTCTATCTTTTTAATATTTCCCACCTCCCACCTCCTATTTCCCACCATATGGATCCTATACTATGGGCATGTATTCCAATTATATTTTCTTATCCCGCTGTAAAGTGTTACTTAGTCGATTAATTGCACAACCCACATAGGATATCAGATCAAATTCATTGGTTCTGTCGAGTGTTCCCTTCCATAATTTATAAAATTTTGGGGGATTGTATTGGCGCTCATATGAGCACATAGACATTTTATATATAATACAGTTTTTAGACAACGTGTGAAAAAATTTGGGTGATTCAAGGATACGAGAAGAAGATACGAAGAGCGAAAAAGAAGAACCTTGACTCCTTTACCAAAACGAGACGCGAAGTTTGATAAGAGTTACGAAAGAGTAAAATTCCAACAGTTCTCACGCTCAGATGGTGGAATGAATGAACACAAAATAAGCAGAGGCTTTTAATAGGAGGCGATATAAAAATAAACTCTTTTGAGTGACGTATTTCACACGAACAAATTCTTCAAAACTTCCACCAATTAAAAGAGTCGGGCAAATTATACCAACCCACTTTTTAGTTTTCCAGCGCCGCTTAACAAACACTGCCATTCCAATAACTGATTGCATTACTGAAGATGTAAACTGTATTTTTTCACAAAAAATGTATTACTACTGCTACCCGTTTCGACGCATAGGCAGGATCATCAGGTGTGATGACGATGATACCTGATGATGTCGCATATGCGTCGAAACCGATAATAGTGAAATAAAATTTACTTCGAAAAAGAAAAAAAATACGAAGTTAACTCATTCAGTGATCATGAATTTTCACACTGAGTAGAGCCCAAAACCACTAAAATTCAAGTGATTACATAGTTTTTAATACAATTCTAAATATAGCCTAATGTCAGTCCGTAATTTAGAATATATGAGTAGAAAATTTAGATAGTATAAACAACGTAACTGATAATATTTCAATAAGAAAAAGTTTTATAGCTTTATCCCATGGATCTAATGGCAAAGCGAAGAGAACGATCATTGTTTTTTTTACTGTTGTAAGATGTCAAAGCAGTGTATGAAGTGGATCTCGTGAAAAATTAATTTACGCTTGACATACTAAACAAGTGGTGATTGAGTTACAAAATCGTTCGAACGAATGAAATACTACGATAATAACATTGCTTGCCTCCGTAGCTGCCACCAAGTGCGATCAATTCCGGTGATTGTCAATGTGTGTTACTACGGAATTTAAAAAAAGAGACAATCGTGGAATGCCGAGACAACTGCAAATCCGCCAAACTAGGAAAAATTAATGGGAACATGAGACCTTGTGAAAGTAGGGAATATTTTCAATGGAATTAACGGCGCTGGAGAAAAGCGAAGTTTACGGTTTGTAGATGAGCCTGCGCGTCGATCGTGAGGTGAATTGAAAATTGTGGTAATTTCCTCTCTGGGCGCGGTCTAACCTTATTCCTATGGTTGAATAAGAGTGCCCCCCTCCCTCCCCGACGTTAGCTATGCACATCAGGTCGTAAATGACCGCTCAGGAATGTATATCAATCACTTCCCTTTCTAAATTAATGACTTTCTTTTTCTTCCTTTTCTTAGGACACCAATGAACTTTCTAAAACTGATTGTTATTAATAAGAGAAGGACGTATTCGAGAGTGTGTTGCAAGGAAGAAATAAAACCAGATGAATAGCTGCAGACAAAAAATTTCCAACTAAAGGATACTAGACGGTATTTATTCCTGCGAAAAGTAAGCCGGGTGAAATTGAGTTACAACTTCATGGCAACTTTTTCCTGGGATACATATCTTTCACAGAGGGCAATCACATCGAAGCGTATAAACGATTTGAATAATTTTCTTCGAGCACAAGACAGAAAAGGCACCACCCATTTCACAAATAAATGCCTTAGAAAGCGAAACTACTAGCAAGCAAAAAAACATAGACATTAAAATGAGTTTTTTACGCGAACGCACAGAAAGGGAGTTCATCTTGAACACATCAGGACTTGTATGGAAGGTTCCCACAATGACAGGTGGAAAATAAACTTTAAAAGGTATCGAATTGTTCGCAGAAAGCCTCGATAATTTCTCCCGCTACCTTGGAGGTTCTACAGTTGCGCCAATAAAATTTACAAATAATTCTCACCAACCTGATCGATTTGCTCACACTTGCATGCATCTATAGTCTATTAAAAAATAACAATCGTTCACGCCGGCCAGGAGTAGTTGGGAAAATAACCGTCATCTGGTCAAGATTTGAAACCCGTTCCCCAAAATAGTAGTATACGTAGTAGGACCATCAGGTATTGATTTGAAACCAAATCGACAGTTCTTCATTCATCTGCTATAGATGTACAGTTGCGCAAACCACTTCAACAGAGAGTTCCATTAAGCGTGATTTCGTCAACCCACAGAAAACGAGGAAAAACAGCGGGCAGCTGGGACATTATTTTAGAGACAGAGTTTAAATATACCTCCATCTTACCCAGTAAGCCGACACGATGGTGTGTAGTAGAGGGTGCTAGGTCACCTGAATTTAGAGTAACTATTGCTCCATTTATTACTCATAAAATGTTTTTTACTCTTGTGATCTCGAATCGTGCGGGTCAAATAATGGTCCTTTGCCTACCTTGGATAGAATACGAACAAAAAGATCGATCGGGGCTATAATAGTCAATATCCTCTAATATATCAGTCTCCAAAAAGCAGCAAAAGACAAGAGGATGTTTCAAATGAGGTTTAAAAAGCACCTAGAATACATTTTCTTTTCTTTTTCAGTGGTTTAGTGCACTCCAGCGGCTGAAACCATTGCAAGGCAAGTTGTGGCGATGGATACACATTCGTACATATGTAAGGCTCGTTTAGTAGCTTGATGTAGAACAGTAAGTCTCCAGTACAAGACATCGGTGTAACCATTTTCAGTTATTTTAGTACCCTGCAAGCCACCGCTAGGGTGTGTGGCAGGGGGATGAATACACACCAGACTAATTTTTACCTGAATATGACCCAACCGAGTCGGAACAATGTTATTCTAATCCCTTATCGTTCGTGAAAAAATGACATCTTAAATCTATCTGTTTTACACCTAATCTCTCTAATTTTATTGGCATTATCTCTCCTACCGGGCTCAAATCCCGGCGGTGTTGAATATTTTTCAGAGGTATCTCGATCCCTACTTGAGGTGCTTTGTGGAGGGCACTTTGAGTGAGTACGCCGTATGTCGGATGGGACGTTAAGCTGCTGACCCCTTGGCGCCTTTCGTAAAGAGCAGGCTAATGCCGACTCCGGGTTTCTCTCCACCCTTCATCCTTTCCTGTCCATCCCTTATAGCGCAAATGACCTCAGCTGCCGGTCGCCTCCCCTAAACACTACCACTCGTAGTACGCTGGGGGTAATAATACATTTTCAACATCACTGCCAAAAGGACGCCCTTCTAATTTATTCAAGAGATTTAATGTGTAATTTCACCTTCGCTCCGTGAATTTTCTAGTTTAGCGCGTCATTTCAGAGAAAAAAAACTTGGGTATGATGGAATTTGTGTAATGATTTCCCGTTGGTACCTAATCAAGAGTTAACAGACGTCTGAATTTACTCAGGATTTGCGCTCCCGTGGGAGATGCTAACAGAATGCATAAATAGTAAGCACCTACCTTGGTGCTTACTATTATAACTTCGAGGTGAGGAATCACTCGAAAGTGATGAAAGTAAAATAATCCTTCCCCTTCTTCCTTAGTCCCTCCCTCGGGAGATGATCGGTCATGCCACTGTATACACTCACTGGAGTCTTCCTCCTTTTATTCTTAACTCTTCTTAAAACCGCCTCCTCTCCTCTTCTTATATATCCGACATATATAGATATTCCCTATTTCTGTACGGATTGCCACGCGAGAGAAAGCGATGTATATTCTGTGGAACCATCGGCGCCAATAATTGCTTGAATACGAAAAATATTCATAATTGCCCACTTCATACAGATGAGATCGGAAAGGATTCGAATTAAATGCGATAAACATGCTATAAAACATTAAATTGTTTGGATAATCAAGACCTGGCCATTTTCCCTCCTGAATAAAAATAAAATCCCAAAAGCTTCCTTTTATTACAGCATTCAATGGTGACGACAAACTAGATGAACGTTATTACCCGAGATTTCCATTGTTCATACTTTGTTTTAACATTTCGTTAATTTCCGATCTTTTTGCTGACATTCACTACCTCTGAGTTCTCACTACAACCAAGAGTTTGTTTTGTGTGTGCACAACACAAAGCTATTTCCTGCCTATATCCGCCAACTTTCGCGCATACAAAAAAATGACCTTTCCTTACGAAAAAAAATATTCGCAGAAAGGAGCAGAAAACGAGGACAAATAAAAACAAATAACCTCTTATTTCATTTTTTCATTAAACAAAACGAGGAATGGCTCGGGTTGAGTAATAACTCAGTGGCCATTATATTTTCCACGGAGTCATGAGAGAGGAGCTATTTTTTACAAATTTATCTGGAATACTAAGGGTTTTCATTACCCTGTAATTTCCTAAAATTTCAATGACAACGGTCTTCGATAGCCTTTACTAGATAAATCTCTAGTTTTCCTCAAACGTTTGAGCTTGCATACACATCAACTTTGGCAAAGTTGGTCAAACGAAGCCGGAGGCCGTCACATTCCCATTATATTCGCACTAAATCCGGTTCGAGAGAATATACTCGAACAAATAAAGAGTTATCCCATTGAATTCTAATGTCAACCTGGAAATCGCTAAAGAAAGCGAATACCTCGATTCCTCTCCCCTCTACTTACACACCAAATTACCATCTAGAATGCTCTCCCGGTCTCTCTCCAATCAGTTTCACTAACCCAAGACGGCAATCCCAATTCCCCTGAGAAGCTTTAAGAGCTTTTTGAGACCGCCTTTCAATTTTTCCTTAGATCCTTTCACAGCAAGGACGGGACGAAATCAAAGCACGCGGAGGAGAAAATGGAGCGACCTACCCACTCCGCGACGCGACACACAAGGCGTGGAAGACGCATCAAATAGAGCGTGATGGCTCTTCAATTGTTTTTTCCTCCCCGGGAGGATAAAGACGACTGGAACCCCTCCCCTCCCCGTTTCCACCCTACCTCCGCCCCCCACCCCAAAGCCCTCAAACGATACAAAAATATAGGGTAAAAAATCGAACAGAATCTTTTGCAATACAATACAAAAGAAGATTTCAAAGCTACCCACGTGAAAGCGCAACCTCTTTCGAGGCCTTCACCCCAAAAATTGACCACGGCAAACCCAGAAAAAAACTAAACCTCAACACAAGAGAACGAGGAAGTGTGACGGTGATCGCATTTTTTGCTCCTTGAGAAACACATCACATCTCCGAAAACGTGAACTGCTATTAAAATCAATAAATTGAGCTGTGTGACATCAAGTTCGCACTGAACTCAAAATAAGATAAACCTTTAATAACTATCATCGTTTCAGAACAGGAAAAACGCGAAAAGTTGAGAACACTATAGCGCAAATGCCAATACTTCATTTTTATTCCTGAAATCAGTCGGCAAACTTCCATTGACGAGTTAACAAATAATGACAGTATTGATTGAATTGAGCTCTTACGGCTAGCAGTATTGAAATAAAATTCAATTATTACCTGCAGATAAATTAAATCAATTTAAATACTTGACAACAATGCAACGAGAGCAACTTAGCCAGGAAGCCACCTTAAGAAACAACTCGCGAACCCGATGCATTCTGGGTACATGCCATTAAAGCTCGAGTTATTTGACCTTAGGTTAAAATGTTAACAATATAATTTTAAAGATCCTCACAATAGTTTGACGGTACCAAATAGTGAGGTTGGCAAGAAAATTTACGTTTCACCGTCATTAGGCATCATCATAGAAAAGTTTAATACAGTCAATCTTCTGTGGTGCATCGTCGATCGGCATCTTAGAAAGAGTTGAAACATAAAATGCAACCTCACCAAACGTTAACACGCCCCATGCAGAAAATCTCACCAGCTTAATGATCCTGCCATTGAAAAAGATTAAGCTGGAAGTTAAGAACATTTTCGATCCGAAACTGACCAACTATTAGATCCCACTTTTAGTATAACCATCCCATGATTAAGAAAGGTGTATTTTATCATCATCTTCCTTATAAATTACGCTCGTTAATGTAACGTAAAGGCTTTGTCTGCCATAGCAGAACGGCACGTTCCAGACCACTAATGATAATCCAGAACTCAGCCGACCTTCCTTCTACCCAATAATCAATGTGAAAGCTGACCCTCAATAGGGCGGCACGAACGCTCCTTCCGCTTTTCCGCTACTGCACGGGGCTTTCTTTATTCGGCGCACATATTGTAGAGGGCAGTGAATAGAGGCAGCTAGAGGAATACTTGGAAGATTTTTGAGTGGGAAACGCTAAATGTTTAATATAGTGTCCCCGAAATAATTTCACGCCCAGAGTCCCATATTCAATCCGACATTGGATATTAACCTGGCAGCAGACCGACAGCAATATCTGATGCTTCAATTGCACCCAATTTAAATACATAAATATACCGCTGCATGCAATGCAAACGGTGTTTACCAGAATCCATCATTTGAAGGAAAAAAACTTATCTTAAATACGATAGAATTTTAATTTCGACCATTATTTCACTTGGCTTGAGTCGATTTAGGCATGTCACAATTTCAACGACTCGAAAAAATTGTTTCCTTAACAAGGCCAGCCGTTGATTAGGAACCATAAGATATTTAGCACGGAACCAAACTGAATGTTTAAAGAATAAAAAAATAAACAACTGATCTGAATGAAAAAGAGCTTACTCCAATTCCTTGGAGCAAAAAGAAATGATCTCTTCCACCGACGTGCCAAAACCACAGAACTTCAGCTTAAAAACAATGAGACGAAAGCGACCTTGAATCTCTGGCATCACAATCGAAACACTATCCCCCACCCCACCGAGGAGACGATCTCTTACGGCCCCCATGGGGATGGAGAAAGGGAGGAGAGGGTGCGCTGCACATGGAGGTGCCGAGAATGGTGCTGAATTGACACTCTCACCCATGAAATTGTGCGACTTCCGCCTCCGTTACACTCTCTTTAGCACGTTGAATCCTCCTTTCCTCCCCCCCCTCCCCATCTCACCGCCCGAGGAACCTTATTTCGCCTCGGCGCGCGACTCTTCCATCACCTTATCGCACGCCCCCCGGCTTCTTTTGCTTCACTCATCTCCCTCCTTGGCTAGGCGGGCGAGAGTCTTCTGGGGAGGGGGAGGAGCGGACCGAGGTTTTGGCGACTTATGAAACCACGGAGTTTTCCACATTTCGGTGGGACCGAATCCGCGGAGGAGAGAACCACGCTATCTGTCAGAATATCTTCGAGAGAATGACAGGCAGTCCTTGCCGGCCGTCAACCGCGGGGGAATATCGCCCGTGTGGCTCCCAGGGGCCCGAGGCGATCTCGCAACGCGAATTACTGTCGCGGGATTCACTGAAGATTCACTCGACGTCCGTGCACAGACAGGATAAAGATTAAAACGCGAGAAAATCATTGACCTTCTACCTCCCGATGTGACCCAGAGTCTGCTTCACACTGAAAAAATACCCATATCCCAAACTCGTTGTTTAATATCCTGTGAGACTTCGCTAATGAAGTCGAATCAGAGGGGTGAGAAATTTAAATTCGTTGATTAGCTACACTTAGAGTACGGATTGTTAATTACGATAAAAAATGTGCGTCCGAAGATTCTAAGGTGATCATGGGAACAATTCCTATGCCGTGTTTTACTGATATTATCGGATTATATGTAATTGGAGGCTTATCCTGGTGCTCATCACTCCTCTATAGATTTTACTTTAAGACAGTAACTCCGGGATGCTGGGGTTTCATTTAAGATATCTCGGCCCAAATGACAATTGCTCACCACTGTATTTGTGAATGGCTAGTGAACTCGATGCATTTCAACCGCCAAAGTGATACTTGTTGTGGAAATATGACTGAATTATCAAACAGAAAGACAAAAAGAACAGATTCAGAACAGAATTATTTTATTAGTACAATGCATGAAAATTCCAAAGCACAAGTCAAGTCCCAAAATAACACCGACTATGCTAAATCAACCTTTACACGTATATCAATCTGGAACATTATTTCGATTATTGAAGGTGTAATATATGCATCGTAGTATTTACATAATAAAAGGAAGGATACAGTGAAGGTCAATATACGAAGTAATTCAAATTTTAACCCAAGATTCTTTTCCCTTGGTACTCCGTAAAAAAATTATATAATCCCTCTCGAATAACGCTATCACTTTACTTTACCACAATAATTACATTGGCCATACATTTTGATAAATAAAATTTAGTAAAATAATAGTTTTAGAGAAAAAAATAGTTTTTCACAGGAAAATAATTCGACGAAATTCAGGGGATATACCGAAACACTAATATTAAATACGTCCACACTGACCTGCACAGGGCACGATTCCGAATTTCAAAAACCTACGTCTCACCAAGAAGACATACAATTATGAAGAATATTACAGAAAGTGTCCTTTCATTTCACCGAATTTGAGTATCAGCCATTGAGCGTTTCCGTAGATTCAGCAAAATATGTTCGGTAGAATGTTTGCGGTAAAAGACTTGAGTGGACAAGGAATTGAGGTTATTCATAACCATCGTAAAAGAACCACTTAAACTCGCATCTTTTATCTCCTCCATAGATTTGGAACAACGCTCGTGAAACACCTGAAATGGCAACATCCATCAGTTACAAAACATTCTTCAACTTTTTCAAGAAATGAACGAAGGGTCTGGGGTGGGTAGTAAGAGACGTCCCGCAGGATGAAACAAAGCCAAAAACATTGGGAAACACTGCCCTCGATGAATACGAATACCTGCGTTGCTCTTATAAAATGACCCCAACTTTATACGTGACGCGGAAAGAAATCCCCCCAATTTAACGTGGAATTATAAAACAAAAAGCAAGCGGGCTACGGGGAAAGAATAAGGCGCGCGATAGAAAAGAACCAGGTATCTTTTGAAGGCAAACGTTTTAACTTATTAAGGAAAATAACTCGGCTTTACACACATTTATACCACACTTACGGTTTCACTAAGAGCACGTAAATGAGCAGCCTGGTATCCTTGAGGCAAGCTCATCGGATAGTTTTCGAAATTTTTGATTATTTTGGAAAAAAAAGGTTAATTGTTTGTGAAAGAAAGTGAATTCAGGTCATGAAATTTTTACTAACCTCTAAGGTTAATCCAATGCCACTCTCATACGATAGGAGACTCAAATCTGCACGATTTTCATTTCGAAGTTATCATTTGGGATACTGTAGACCGCTGCTCTTAAAAAATCGACTTTCGACCATTTTAAAATAAACACTAATTTCGTGGTATCTCTCAAAATATGAGAGTACCTTTCGGCACACAATAAGCATTATTTTAAGCGATAGACGTTTTTCGTTGGGGGAGATCCCGGTATCCTTATCCCCATACCTTTGGAATCATTCCCCTACCATATATTGTGAATAGCCAGCCAAAACCATTCATCAATGAAAATCAAGGTGTTTCCCTGACATAAAATGCGAGCTCGACTTCCGGGCAAATAAGTTCCCATTCGTCGAAATTCTACCCCAAGTCCCAATTTTCTATTAAATTGGTAGGACGGCCCAAAAACTCATCTGCACGAATCCAAAACATTAACGCACCTGAGTTATCGATGCGAAGGAGAAATCATAGCTTGGAATTCCCTTCTTCCTTTTATGTTACATTCTGTCAAGAATCGCGGAAGTAGGTACAGTCTAGTTTTTTTGCGCGGCGGTGCATCATTGAAAGAACCGATCGCACTCAAGCGCACATACTCTTTCTTTCTTGGTCCATAAAAACCTTGACCATAGTGACAAGAACAGTGACACCATCCGCCCGTTTCGCAATAACGTAAAAACATAGCTACTGATAGAAAAATTTCATGTAATGGGCAAAATGACTGAAGAAAATGCTTCATCGAGAAAGAAGGTGAAATGTAGAACAGCCGTTTGACCTGAATATTACAGATGGTTAGAAAAAGTTAATTCTAAAATGTTCCCGTAGCATTTTCACGGTTAAAACAAATCTAATTGAACATAGACCTCTGCGGAGACTTCATGACAATGATATGGCTTCACAGTGTGGAGAAGGGAGCAACGTGCGGGGTGAGCTGTGGCTCGACGTTTCGCTCGCGTTGAGACGAACGTTTTCTGGAGCGAAGAACGCTCCTGTTTTTAATCAGTGAAAAAAAGTCAAAATAGTAAATTCAAGTCAGAATTCTTATCACTTTACCAATCTCGAGGATTTGATTAACAAAATTAAGAAATATTCCAACAAATCTATTTCATATTTTGACTCCTTGAAGCTTGGCCACGTATGAAAATGACGGATGAACCAGAATAATTCGAGGAAAAATGACCTTCACGATGTTATTTATAACGGAAATGTCGATAGGTTATTTCGATGAACATTCAGATATATATAGCCAGATAAAAACGTGCAGTGGAAATGTTGCCAAGATGAGGAAAGTAGTATGTTACTAGAGACTTTATATTTATTTCTCCGATTTTTACGGCGAAGTTAAATACCCGACACGACAACAGAGAATCATAAAATACCTGAAAAATACGGTCAAATCGTGACTAACTTTTTAAATTCATTCCAGCTAAGGTTACTGTAAAACCAAAGGTTTTATTCTTCTTCTTCTAGATATTACCGTTACATGTAAAAAATGAATGCTTGCAGAGGGTAGAAAAGCGAACCGTGCTCCACATCACTGCATTGAGGCTGCACTTGCACACGCTGGAATAAACACGTGCGTTAACTGGATGCCTAGGGTAAGCGGTAAGAATGAGAGGGTAAAGAATGGGAGTATTACAAGATAAGAATTTGGATTGGACACACCGTAATAAACACGAGAAAGCCACGGGTGAACGTATTCGAAGATACTCTCAAAAAAAGGAATTCTAAAAATCTCATAAACAGATGCATAATACAATTTATAACCGTCACGGAGGCGAAAATATCGGTGAAAAGGAGTAAGTTTACTAAAGCAACTTATATTGAGGAGGATTCTTTGATTCTGCGTCCCCCGAAAGAGAGTGGCATGATGGGGATATACACGGTGTATACACGGTGATCATAATTATCGGGTGTGAATATATTTATGTACATGCAAATGTGTGTGTGTGTACATCCATACACACATACATAAACATAAATGCTTGCATATATTATACATGTATATATGCATAGATTCTGAAGATGACGGCCCGTCCGTCGAAACGTCAAACATATCCGTTAGTGCCCTTTCTTCATTTTTGTATTTAGTAAAATTTTGAACCAGAGTTGATACATATATTTGTGTTACGTTTCCTGGATAGCTCAAGTGGTTAAAAGCCTCCGCCCGGCAAGTGGAAAGATCCCGAGTTCAAGTCCCGGTCTGGAAAATATTTTACACTCGTGATTTACCTGATTCCGCCTTCCCCACCTCTTTTGTGTTCGTCCTTTATGTGTGTTCCTATCCCTTTTCCTTACATCTGTTTCTATATAAATGAGTATGTGTATACATATATATATATATATATATATATATATATATAAAGAGAACAGACAAACAAACAAACACACAGAAACACACGTATTCCGAATTATCAATGGCCAAGCCACCATCCTCAAAGAGAGACGGAAATATTTGTGGGTGTTTCTGTGTTTTTGTTCGTAGTCGAAGTTTTTAGGGGAGGCGACCGACAGCTAAGGTCATTTGCGCCATAGGGGATGGATAGGAAAGGATGAAGGGTAGAGAGAAACCCGTCGTCGGCATTAGCCTACTCTTTACGAAAGGCGCCAAGGGGTCCGCAGTTTAAAGTCTCATCCGACGGACGGCGTACTCACTCAAAGTGCCCTCCACAAAGCACCTCAAGTAGGGATCGAGATACCACTGAAAAATATTCAACACCACCGGGATTTGAACCCGCGCCCTCAGGGTGGGAAGCCAGTACGTTAGCCCCCGCACCATCTCGATCCCCTTTTGTTCGTTCTCGCTTCTCCGGCCGAGAACGTTTTCACCTTTCCTGCATGTTTAACAGGACACTGACTGCTTACGTGTACTAATAACGCTTATGATAAATGCAGAGAATTAACACTTTTTCTAATGAAAAAAAATTACCCTTCGCAAAAAAAGAAATCCTTTACAAAGGTATAATTTAAATGCCTCAGAATCCACTAGAAATACGTTCGCACAGTTTAATGTAAAAAGTGGATATTTGTAAATATTCATGGGAGAAGTTTCTCAGACAGATGTACGCCGGAGGTTTTCACCGACGCCCAGAGATGCAACGAATACGCCTCACCCAGTCGAACGAAGTGAAATGGCCTTTGGAATTCATAAATCTATTTCATACATTAAAGAACCTATCGCTCGGCAAGACGGGTGAAAGTTGCGCTAGGCGTGGTGCGCAATTAAGAGGGATGCGAGAGACCCCTATTCCATGTAAGCGGGCGATTGGTTCGAGGAGCGATTATAGCGGAGAAGGTCGCACGTGAAGGAATGAATAAATGAAATGAAGCCGGACACGCGACATGCTGGCGAAGGGGATGGGAGGGCCACGACCTCTTTCCCTCCCGCCGAAGAAGAGTGAGGGCGACAAGTGAACCTTTAGGAGGGCGAGCCGAAAGGGATCCGGGATCAGCACGCTAGGAATAAAATCAGCGAACAAAACTTTAGCCAATAAATTTTTTTTACCGAGGAGTTCATTGTGAAGACCGCCTTCGCCTTCTCCTGTTATAATGAGGAGGTTGCCTCCCTCCATTTGAATCAAATATTTTTCTCTTTTTAAATAGTTTCAATAAATACGAAGGAAGATGAAAGGAAAGCAGGAACAGTCTGGCAAAATTCAGTGCACTCATTTGAACTAGTTTTGCAATCTGAAAATTGGTAACAGGAGCCATTCAATCTTTCTTATTCCTCCTCCTTCTCATTCTTCCATATTTAACGTTCGTTCCACACAGCGCTCCGAAAAATTGCTTCAAGGTTTGAATACAAAATGTAAAAGACATATTTTTTTTCTTAAATGTCAAATATGCTGCTGAGATAAGCCTCTCTTTGATGGCAGATATCCGGCACTGCCCAAGCACAAGGTTTGCAATCAATGCAGGCTATACACAAACACTTAGGCACGAAGGGGATACGTGTAACTCGTCTAAATTCAACCGTGTTTCTAATTAATCATACGCATGTTCTCCTAGTTGTACAATTTTCACTTATCGCAAACAATTAATAACTGATTAAGGGATCGTTACGAAAGGTTTTTCACCCCGGAGATCCGGGTTCTAAGCCCGATACAGGCAGAATTTTGCTGAGGTGTTCCGATTCCTACTTGGGAGTGCCCTAAGGAGAGCACTTCGAGTACTCGTCGGCTGGAAACCTAGGAGTCTTACTTTAAGAGTACAATAATGTTGACACTTGGTTTCTCTCCATCCTTTCCCACGCTCCATGAAAATATTTCCTCTACTATAATACTTAAACTTATATGATTCTGCCAATAACTACCACTTATATACATCGCATTGCCATTGCTAAGGACGTGCTAATATTGAATAAAAATAGTTTGGCACTGCTCTGGAACGGTTCGGTCGATAGCACATTCCGGGACCCTTTCGACCCACCCGCCTTTTTTTGTTTCAGAATGGGAGGGAATGGCACGTCGAATCTCTCTGTCGCGGAGGGACGTCCGCACCGGGGCCGTTTGAGCCCTGTGGGCCAAGCGTCACCTCAGGGAATAGAAACAATGAGGAACATGAGGATGAAATAAATAAATGAATAAAACCCTGCGCACGTACAGTGGGGGCGGTAGGACGGGCGAAGCCGCAAAACGATGGGCACGCTCGTTGATTGGGGACACGCCGCGCCGCGATTGAGATCAATGGACACGCTGCGCGGAGCCACCGCGAGTTGGATGGGGAGAGGGGGGTTTGATGGGGTGGGGGGTGAGTGAGTGAGGAGGGGGAGGAGCTGTTGAATCGAGGACGGACCGCCCATTAAGGCGGCCGGAAGAGTGCAAATGATAAAAACGAGAGAGGAGTATGGGGGGGGGGATAGGCGTGAAAAAAAATCACGCGAGATTGTTGTTGTGCGTCGCTAAAGACAACAAACCAGGAGAGAAGGGAATAAAAATGTTTTTTTTTAACTCCTCGATTTCGGGGGAAGCGATCGACGGGATAGGCCGGCGGAAGAACTTCGACATCTCTGTGAGTAGTTTGATGAATACCGGGATGTGCGCAGCAAACTAGACCTAGATCAAGAATCCTAGAATACGTCCAAGGGGAAGACCCTGAATCTTTTGAACCGAGTAATTTCGTTTGTTTAAAGAAACGGACCCACTTGGCACAACATTGGCACAAGTTGGCACCATTCAAATATATTTTTATAACTATCCTTATCTAAATACCTCAGGTGATTAATAAATGATATTATAATTTATAAATAATTCAATAGTATCTTAATATCAGGCTGTGAGGGATGAAAAATGGATCTATGCCGCCGATACACCTCACAACCTACAAATCTACTACCATAAAAAACTTGGCGATCATGACGGCTTCCGAAACTATTAATAAGAGAGTACATTGGCAGGTTTGAATACCCACTCAATATCATTCTTTTACAATCAAAAATCATCGATACCTATCGGTATATGGATAAAAGAGTTTCTCAGAATTTTCAGTGCCAACATTTCAAAAAAGAGGAGAAATTTGGCCCTAAAACGCTCTAATAATATATTACACTATTTTCGCCGTTACAATGCGAAATTTCTCCATTGTATAAATAATAGAAACACAGAAATTCCACAATTAATATTTATTGTCAACCACGGTTTCACCACTGTGTGGCATTATCAGGTGGTGATGCCACACTGGCGAAACCATGGTCGACAATAAATATTATTAGTGGTATTGATGTGTCTTTTATTATCTATACAACTCCAATGGTTGTTTTTCATTAGTGTGAAACCAAGACCAAGGTGTATTATTTAAGACGGGAAACCCTAACAAAGAGCGAGGATCGGCCAGCAATACTGCCAATAATAATGACACAGTATCCGTACCACCTAAGCGCAGTTGACTGTAGAAATTGAAGGATGAAACATGCATGCCTGCGACATGATTTTTATTATTGAGGAAAGAGTGTTATTTGAGACGTTAAACCGATGGCATAATTAATTAGGAAAATATTCTCTACAACCATTAAAAACATGTACCTGGAAAATAGTTTTCACTGGCAGTGATGCATGGACAACTAGGAGAGAAGAAAAAAGAAGGTTTAAAGCAATCGCTCGGTTAGAAAGCTTGCTTACGCTGCGACTATCGTATTACTTACATACCCCACCCCCGCCCACACGTTCCATAAACCAACGGCTTTGCTTCTAAAAATCACACACGTGGATGTATTTCCCTCTCTAGAGGAATTTTGAAACAATTCCATCACTTTCGAACAAACAGCCCTATGTTTTTCGTAGGAACGCAAAACTCATTCATTTAAGCCATCGGTAAAAAATAGGCATATGTCTTGAACATTAGGCTGCGCAATATCTTTTAAATTAGACATTGGTTATTGAGCCATTCGATTTCCATCTAAAAACGTTAACTGGACCAAGAATCCAGTGACTGAACTGTCATTGCTGGGCGAATCTGCGTATCACCCCGATATCCAGAATCCCCTATATCAAGGTACGTCGGATACTCTGGCCTTTACAATTATGATGAAATAAGCAAAATAATTCTGTTGATTGGCTCAGCCATTCTGGAGAAGGAAGCCCTCTTTATTACTGGGAATTGATTGATGGAAATGGATTTCTCCAAAGGACTAAGCTGAGGAGAGTAGATGATTCAAAATCACCCGAGGAAAAAAATCCCAAAAAAGACATGAATCAATCGCATACTTTCAGACGTATTTAATTTAGGAGAGAACTTTGAATTTTTGTATTTTTTGTATTGGATTATATAATGCAAGCCTACACATAAGGGGTAGGAAAATGAATCTCATACCTAAAAAATAAAATATTACATGGGTTTTACGACACTTAGGTTATTTCTGTCATTTATTTAGTACCGTAGATAAGTGACCCGGTAATCCTAGATTTCTTAGTTTTTAATGAATAGTGCTACGTATCAACTTATGTATTAGAGCGTTCTTTGAAAGGTAAGCATAAATATCCACGTTTTCTATCGACACCGGCATTAATAGGGAACATACTTTCATTCGGAGAGCAGATTTAGGGAAAACATCCTTAGAACCTAAGGCAATGATCACGTCAACTGTAAACCGCGAACGGGGTTAAGCGACGAGAAACATTAGACGCATATCGTAAGTCAATATTTTGTTCTTAAATTGATGATATCGTCAATCTAATGTTTTCCAATATTAAGAAAACTACAGCTATGGAAAAAAACCCGAAGGCTGGTTGTACGTAGATGTCACCTCGGACTAATGGTAGCTGTGTGACTAGACTGAGTAGTATAGAGAAACTTCTCTTCCCAAGTGTAACAAATTTTCCCGTATGGAGCTAAGAGGCAATATCGATCCAGAGCAACGGGTTCTACCGATAATTGCCTGAAGGCATCACTCAGGTTTGAACCAAGAGCAAGTGCGTCAACCATTCCCAGGCACATATCAAATCAACTCAAACAAAAAACAAAAACTTAATTTCAAAATAAGCCGAAGGTCTATCTAGCATTCTTGTGGGTTTTCCATGGAAGCAGCGTTAGGGCGTGTGTGTATGTATCCATTTGCGCGCGAATGGAAAGCTCAAATAACTTTTTACTGAACAAATTAATCACCAAGTAAGTAATTCAATTACCCTTCCTAATTGGTGACATATGCACATTACCTTATCTATCATAAAGGCGATAATAGTCATAATTCTGGGGGAATAAAAAATTATCACTTTCACTTCATTTTTCACATTTTATCACCAATCAACTAAAAAATAATGCGTAGTAACAGAAAATTAGAAGTTCATCATTTCCTCCTACGCTGATCTTTTCATATGAAAAAATCGTGACTGGATCATCAACAGTTCCATTAGTCCACTCAAAGACTGATGAGCACGTTCAAGCTTCTTATCTTAGAAATTGAATCTGAGCCGTTCGCTCACGGTTAACTGCATGGTCTGCTTAGGATACAGTACGATAACTCGTCCAAGTACATGAATTAGGAGAGTCAAAGAGAAATGATGACAGAAACTGGGAATTCCAATAGCTCGCTGATAACACCCCAAGTAGAGCATTTTCCTTCTGCCAGCCCCCATCATCTTCCCTCCCAATCACACGCATCTCCTCCACCAGTTTACCCGCATTCTCTCGGTGAATCGAAAGTTTTAACTTTTTCTTCCGCGTTCTACCGATTCCGTGTATCTCTCAAGGGCCTGGCCCTTTTCTGTAAAAATGAATAATGTCGTAATTTAACGTGCATTAAGCGCCATTTCTTCTTATATCACTTAACTAGCACAAAAAAGGGAAACGAAAAGAGACTGAGCTCAACGTTTTCCCTTTTTGATGCTATGGCAGCTCCATGGCTCATGAAAAAACATCTAACCACATAACTTCAACTTTGCAAATTGCACTACTTAAGCAAACTGCACTACGAATTCCCTCGCTTGATAGTACCCCACTGACGAGGTTGGCATCACACTCTTTGAGCGCCCAGAATGGCAACATCTACAAGATTATTTTTTATCTTTCACAGGAAATGAGCTAGGTGTCTGGGCCGATTGGCAAAGGCGAAAGAGCAAAAAAAAAATTTACGACACACCAACCTCTTTCGACTATCAGTGAATGACTGCATCTCTCGTACGTCCCAATCGCTCCAGCCTCATATCCTGTGAAGTAGTAATTTTCGCCAATGTGTTTTTTCGCCTTCTCGAATCCTTTCACTGCATATGAAGACAAGGTCTGCAATCGAAACCCCCAAGTAATCCCTTCTCCAGGGTTCCTCAAAATTATTGGTCACAGTGGCTGCACAACTGACAAGAAATGGCGAGAAGAAGCGAACTACCCCCGAGGCATAAACGTGAATCATCAAGTTGAGTGCTCGACTTTCGTTCGCTTCGGCTTCCACATGAACGCAATTACGTCGTTTTTTTCCAAACATCATGGACTGAATAATGCATCCCCGGACCGAAAAGCCCTCATAACTGCTCCGATGCGGACCAATCCGTGGAAGTCTGCAATAAAATCGGCAACCCAAATGATAACTCTAAAAACGAGCAGGATTTCGCATGAACCATTGACTCGAAAAATATAATAGAAAAATGTCAACCGCAATGATACATTTGAATGATCCTTTTCCCTATAAATATTCCCAACCGCCACAAAACACCAACAGCAAGTTTCAAAACTAAAATTTTATAAAAAGACCATGCGTTTCTACACATTCCACCTTTCAGTTCCTAATGCAAGTAATTAATTCCATTCGTAACTTTCTTACATTACAAAGTTAAAATCTAATGGATTGACATCTTCTGCCATATGTTCACAAAAAAACTCTCCGAGTATGATGTTCATGTAAATATGAAACCAATAATTCTGCCTAATAAAACCATAGAAACGTCATTAGTTCTTCAAATGCTGAATTTTCCCAAACAATATCATTTGTATACCTATCATCACACACTTGGATTAACACTCCACAAAAAACTTGGCAGATTAAATTTCTATTTCAGTCATTAAATGGAGTTGCCGTGCAATAGTTAAGAAACTAATGTAGTTTCCTGGAGAGATTGAATTCATCGGGTGAAATTCATGGATGCGGACTACTGCGCCCTTGCGGCAGCGGGGTAGTTACGAGTGATTGTTTGATGATGCGGATGGTCTTTCGCGTCGGGCTGGTCTCACACTGCCTCACGTTCCACAGAGGAGTCGATTCACACATTGGTCGAATAAACCTTACCTCCTCATTCCCCGCACTTCTCACTCAAGAGGAAAGCCACGCAAGGCGAGCGAGTGGAAGTATGCCCAACACTTCAGTATGAAAGATGAAAGTAATTCCAATAAATGATGCAGGGGCATTTGGTTACTGTTTATGAAAAGAAATTAGGAAGTAAATGAGATGAGCAGAGTACAGGGACATACAGGTTTCATTTCAAAGAGAAAATATATTCCTTACTTCATAAAAAATGGCGCTTTTTTATGAAAAACTAGTCATAGTTATAATGATAAAGGTAGAGGATTTTAAAAATAGTCGCTGCAGGCATTTTTCCAAGGGCCTTATAGATCTTAAAGTAAAAGAAAATATTTAAAAATAAAATTGACGATAATGTTTTTAACAGATGGGCATGAAAAAAAGCAAACAGGAAATTTACATTTTTGAAATTCACGTGGAGCGGTTTTCCTCATGAATTTCCAGAGTGTTACAGTGAGTGCGAAGCTATCAACGATATTTTTTTATCATGACATCGTCAATATTGAGTGTAATTTTTGTGCATTCAGCTTTCTGTGTAGCATCTACTTATAATTTACCATTTTAACACGACAAAAAACTAGTAGGAACACCATTTATATTTTTTTCGTTTCGATTTAAACGCCGTTTAACTCATAACTTTTAAAAATGTGGGTTGGGATAAAAACTCGCTATTTTATGTTCTTTATGACTGGTACATTTACAATTTCCTATTTCTATACAATTTCATAATATAATACATTCCATGACACTCATACATGCAAACGTTCTTTCACAGAATTAATAGTTGCCGTATTCAACGCAAAACACTTTTCTCAAAACTCTTTTATACCAACGGGATAAAAGGCACCTTAAATAAAATAGTATCTAAATATTGACATGCTAACAAATACACAAAAACGGGCTGTTATAGCTCATTTCTTAAGAGTCCAATTACTTTGCCTCAAGAGATCTAATAGTTCTCCAACTGGAAGTGTGCATTGTGCGCCAATCTATTTCGCGGGTAACTAAGATGAACAACCCTGGAAATGCACCAGAACGCTATGCCCACATTGATAATGAATAAGATACGATTTTTGACAAGGATTCAATGAGGTACGCATTTACATGAGCTTAGAGAAATGAATAAGAAAGGTCCACCAGCCATTAAAAATAAACGACTCGTTTAACTTATTTTTCAATGCGAAACAATTATTTTACAATTGTCCTGAAATTTCATTTCAGGACATTGAATGCCACGAAGGGATCACTATATTTTATCACGTTGCTCCCAGTTGTTCCTTAAGATGCTATCATAAATAGAGAAAACATATCAAACTAAAACATGCCTAGTTGTTTCTCAAGAATAGAGCAGCTTTAATATAAGTATAAACATATTGAACGCATGGAAGACCAAACTTCCAAAAATAAGTGAAGCTCTTAAATAGCCATGTAAATTTCCAAGTGAATGAAAGAAATGTATATATATATATAAATATATAAATATATATATATATATATATATATATATATATATATATATATATATATATATATATATATATGTATATAATTTTTATTTATTTAAAGCATTTTGAGTTATACACACCATTCTAAAACTAAACCGTAACATTCCAGATTGCGTTTAGAATGTGTAATTGTTTACTTAACTAAGCGGGACGTGGTAGGTAACAGCGGGTTCGTTTCCCGGAGACGCCTCTGGGCACCCTTGGCCTGAGTGATTTTTCCTTGACCAGATCTTACTGGGAAACTACAGGCGGCACAAGAAAAGGAACTGCAATTCCCTTCCCTAATGCGTTAATTTCGCAAGCGGTTGGGCTCGGTGCTAGACGAGCTCTACCCTCTCATCTATCAAACCAACCTACGAGTTGCCAACATATACCTGTGGTTGTGATTTAATAAAAGGAAAGAAAACCTTTTTTGCATTATCGTGTGAATTAACCTGCAGTGTTGACAGAGAATTCCAACAGTAATAGTACATTATTGTAATCACAAAAGTATTAATAGAAAAACAACGCATGCAAACAATGAATATCACTTCACTATTTCATACGTGTTTCATCACTACGACTTTCCGGCGAGACCACATACGTTTGGCATAACTGGTTCTTCAAATTAAAGCACCAGGGAAACTATAGATATTTAACAATGAATCCGTGTGTGAATGTCAAAAGAAACATATTGCCTCTCATTCTTCGCACTTTTGCCTGGGCCACCACCAAAGGAGTGACAGAGGCATATAACTCACAGCTTTCACAGCCAGTCAACAATTTATCACGCATTAAAAAGCCACCCACTTATCGACGACCCCAACTCCACAAAACAACAGAGTCAAGCCTTCATAGGTTGAATCACGAACTGATTGCAGGATTTCGCTCCATTGACATATTTATTATGCTCGTGCACCCATCGGTTTAGGATGCTAGAAAGCAGAATGCCGCTAAGGTTTTATTCCGCCAGGGAGTTTTAAAGTAATGCAGGTGTTTGGGGCAAGTCGCTTGTCTTGAGAGAGGAAACTTCAATTTGCCGCATGTCCCAAGGACATAACCCCTCCCAAGACGTCCGACTTCCCTCGGCAATGTTTGAAGAGGACGTTCTGAGTCACAGTCCAAGGGAGTCAAATAAGAAGGGAGGGACCCTAACCACTTAAAAAGCTCTCTCATGAGTCGTGTCCCTTGTCGGAATACCTCATGCGAACGAAACGCAGGGGGGAGTCATTCTTTGGAGTTATTTTTTCCCCAAACGCACGGACGGAGGAGAACCGAAGCCAGACGAACTCCAACCTGACATTAGCCTATATAACAAAGACAGACTGACTGACTGGCTGACTGACTGAATGACCTCCGGAAGGAGAAACGGCGGGGGAAGGGGGGGAGGATGGGTGAATCGGGATAATAACAAGCCGCCGCGGCCGAGAAATTGAGTCAGATTGCGACGGTGATACGGCGACGGGGCACGTTTAAGGGGGGTTGCGGCTTGCGTGAAGCGAACGGGGTTGAGGGTACACGGGAGCTTGACGGGGCGGAGTGGGGGAAGAGGAAGCTCTCGGTAAAAGCGGTGGGGTGACACACACGGTGAGGCGACACTCGGAAGTGGAATGAGGAAATGTGGCCATGGAAGAGGAAGGTGAAAAATGTACCAAATCGAATGAAATAACATTTATTTTGTTCTCGGTCACCTACAAGTTCAACAGAAAATTCTAATATTAACATTCAAGCCGCAAGAACTCTCGCGTTCAAGCACACAAGCGGAAATGCTTTTGAGATATAACATTTTTTTTTAATTTCTGTGACAAATGAATACACAATTTAAGCACTCAAACATGAACACAATTTTAAAATTATACCAAATTAAGTTTTTTAAAAATATTTTGAACACACTGAATAATCGACTTTGGCACACAAACGAGAACACTTTTACAATCATGGATTTTTATCGATTTAAATAAACATTTAAGGCACATCCGAGACTGACTCGACAATATTTAATAGTTTAAACCGTTTTATTGAAGCGGGAGTGGGATTGAAGAACTCTTGAGAAGAATGCATGTCCCTATAGCTTTCTCCCGTCCCCACAAAAACCCAACCACCCTCTATTTCCCCCTCTCTCACACAAAGCAACCTTGAATCCACCCCTAATTTCCCTAAGAATTTTAAGCTATAGGTGAGCCGAATTTCATGACCCTCGCACGCACACGCTGTTGGTGCGTGAGAGCTGACAGCACCTAGGGGTCAGAGCACCACACTAGCGCCGTTAATTGGGGTCGCGCGAAATCGACGAAGCGGTCGCTTAAAACGTGTATTCCCTCGCGAGAGAGAAGTTCCGCTTTAGCATTATATCATTTTTCACACCCCGTCATATTAAATAATAATGGTAAAGTTATTTTTAAACGCTCCCAAATTTTAAAATTGCATTTTTCTATTGATCGATTTTCACTTTTTTGCATTACCATGGAATTTCAGACGAACACACGCATGGTTGAAGTACACATTAAAAAATATACTTAACTATCGTGAAAAGTAACTTCGTTGACATTACTTTCCAGACTGATCACGATGTGTCAACTTAGAGGGAATAACAAGTCTACGAAATTCTAAGTCCAGAGTTGGGAAAAAATTATTTTCGGCGATCTTTAACGTTTCAACAGATCAACAGTTCGTGTACCGGCCTTCGTTAATATTCTTCAGTATTCATCGCCATATCGTTGCAGATATATACCCGGGCAGTTATATTATTCATCAACTGCCCTCAAATGATTATATTAAATGCAAACTTCAAGAAAAATATTTTTGACCAAAAGCTTGACCCGTTGACGGTAACGGGTAGATATAAAGACTAAAGCAGCGAAATCCCACAAGTCTATATAACGTATTATATGAATGAAGGATAAGAATTTTTACGTTATTTCCGAATTATATAGTAGTTTGTGCTTGTTTTTCCAAAACAGCAACATGAAGTATATTTTGACAATATTTTATTCTAGAAAATGACCCTTTAAATGTATGACTCAACAGTATACCCTTGGCAAATGACACGCTAATGAGAAATGAGAAAAAAATTGCCGTAATATAAGGGTCTTTGCCTCGTTTTAATGTAATCTTCTTTCCGGCAGAGGAGCAGGTAACAATGGCCACAACTTTTCTCGTTACTTTCTTCCATAACGGCGTCCTTCGGAGTGGGAGAGAAAACGTTTTTAGATTTCCCACAGAATATTCCCACAAATTCTTCTCAGGTATAACAAAAGCTTGGACCCTGGAGGAATTACGCTTACGAGGGGAAACTCGACACAATTTCGATTAATGTCCGAGTTACGTATACAAAAAAACAGATGTAAGCAAAATAATGATGAACATTATATAACACCCGTTGAAGTCACCCAATAGTAACCGATATAAGAGAGAGCATGTATTCTTAAAATAGTTACAGCGGGCGTTCACATGGCCATGGGGAGGTCGATCCACGGCACTGGTTCAAGGCAGGGAAATGTCTTTATGCACCACTTCGCTTTACAGTTCGAATGAACCCTCACGCAAGCTATTAGAGCTCTTCTTTCCAACCGTATCGTTTATAGTTAAAATTTTAACGTAAGCCTCATTCCATGGGAATGGGCAGTAAAAAAAAACAAGTATTTTTGGTTCTCGCGAATGAAATATTCTTTCAAACGATTAAACTAAGTTTTGGGTTTTTGAACATTTGCTATAAAAATCTATGAATTGATTTACTCTGCCTACTCATGAAATGTTGCAAGAGATAGCAATGCGCTTGTTCATACAATATTAAAATTAGAAATAGTCGAACGACTGAATCGATAGATTTTTAGACAAGGGACACATAATTTAACACCAAACATTTACGTCTAAATTGAGTTATTATAAATTCACTTCATTTACATTTAATTTATTAACCGAATAAAAAAAATTATCCTCAAAATCTAAAAGTCTCACACTGTTTGAAGTCATTCCAATTATTATTCTATCTTCCTGATCACTTTTCGATCTTGCCCAGAGCAAATACATTCGTAATTCCTTATTCAAATAATATTACGATCAATGTTTTCACCTTCTTGCTCTTTTAAATTGGTAATGTTACCACCAAATAATGTTGTTACTGAATATTAATAAATATATTAACCAAATACTTCCCCGTAATAACACCTAACGAGACATTCTACGCTCGACAAGTAAACTGCAAGGATAGGGAAGTTGATCACCCAACTCGAAGAACGATACCCTTGAATTCATGGCATGGAAATCACACGTTGTGACCCAGGTTAGGAAGCGCAACGATCCCGTTACGCTGCGAGGAATCCTATTAAACCAGAGAGGCAAATTTAATCGTAATTAAAGTGCCCGGTACTCGGCCAACAATTAACCCCGAAAAGAATTACGGCAGGGAAGCAACAAGGGAGAGACAGTAAAGGGGGGTGGTGTTGGTGGGAAGGAAGAGGGAACGGGGCAAGACGACGACGGATATTCCGTCCGTTACGTCACGAGGGAGAACCTCAAGGCGGGCTGCGTCACGCGCGGATGCGACGTGACCGGCGGCGGCGAACACAACTGCTCGGAGGCAAACCGGCCGGCTGGCGGAGGGACTCGGTGAAGGGAAGGCGGCGGCAACGGGAGGGTCAGCGACCGAAGGGAGGGCAGCAGCACCCGAGACATACACCGAGGGCTTCCAATCCATCCTCTCCCTCCCTTCACGCCCCGCCCGCAAGCCCCGTCTCGTCCTCGCTTGCCCCACCGCCACCAACCACCCACCCGGGGCTCACACAACCCGCACCGGTATGTCCCAGCCGCGGGCACCCGACACCGTTATGAGAGCACCGTCGAGCACCCATGCTACGAGAAAATAGCCATCATGCCACGGTCTTTCCATTTCTACCCTTCTACGAAATTTCCAGGAGAGGGACTTCCCCAGAGAAGAGCAGGGATTTTGGAATATTTTTTTTTTAATTTAACGACACCCGGTTTTTCGAATGGCGATCGTTAAAACGCACCGGAGGAACGAGCGCCATGTGTTGTGACACAAAAAATAAATGGGATAGGGAAGTGGGAGAATGATGTCGGAATAAGTAACCATTCGTCAACAAGTTTGGGAATTCAATACGACAACAAAGGAGGTTAAACATATTCCGACATGGTCAAACTGCGCGACGTTTGAAAAAAGTAGGGCTACATAGTTGTCCGATGGGTGACCTTAACCTACCTCGCTCATAATCTTAAGAGTAAACATTACACAAATATTGGGTGCTTCGGAAAGGAACATTTGGTAGCCCAATTAGGGTAAAAAAAGGTACCCTGAGCAGCAGTGGTTGCTACAGTTTGAAATTTATGCATTTGCCTGCCTTTTCCAGATTTTTCAGGCCAACATTCCAAATGTACAGGTTGAGATTTCAGCTAGATCTACTTAACTGAGAGGGAATTCGATACTATCATACACTGTAATTAGCATACTACAAGCAGTAATATAACTACAGAGTGGTTCGTTATACTAAAGAAGTAATGGGAATATGTTGATAACCGCTATACGCGGTTTGAAGATTTTATAACTATTCGGAGGACCATCTTTATCGGCACGTACCAAGAGAGTACATTTACAAAACATACGAATTATCAGGTATTCCTACGATTTTTCTGAAATTTCACGTTTAATAAGCAGAAGATTTTAATGAGCCTGAGTTTTTAATTTTTATGGCCTTATAGTGATTCACGTGACCATGCCACGTATCCAAACTTTTTCCATCAATGTCCTTCGAGAGCGAACTTGAAATTGAGAAAGGCAATGATGCCATTTTATAATAATAATGCATAGCTACTTCTTTACGTAATTTCAGTTGAAATGCCAGTGTATATTATATTTTTTGAACGAGAACCCCCAAACTATTTTGATAAATTAAAGAGAATAAATAAAAAGTCACGTTCACCCAAAACATGCTTTTACCCATTTTCACTGCTTTTTCAAAAGTTATGACATTTCTGCTTGAAAAAAATGTATGTTATTACCTCAGCCCAGACACAATTAGATATGCGCAGAGGAATGACTCAGCTCCGAAGAATATAGCTTTGGACGAATGACTCAAGAGAACTGAATTCTGCTTGGGAAGAATAATTGATACCTTGCGAACGACAACTTGGAGTATAAGAGCGCTGTATAATAAGAGTCCATGTTGGCGATTTTTTTTCAAAAGAAACTCGATAAAAAAGCCAAAATTATTTAAAGCTTCTAAAAAAAGAAGAAAAGCTCCCTATAAACTGTCAGACAAACAAGGCTTGCAGGTTTTTTATCAATCGAACCGTTTATATGCACTATATTTTGAACGACGTTGGGTATTTGTACAGCGATACGGATACAAGATGACATTGGAAAAGTGTAGTCTTTTGTTTTCTTTTAAGAACCTCATAGCCAAGAGAATATCCAGGTTTTATAGTATTAATTCAGAGTTGTATTAGACGGGGCTAAGAAATGTAGCAGTGCTTAGGTCAGGTAGTACCAAAAAGTATCAGGATGCACCAAAAACATACCAAACAAGTCGACAGATATTCCAAATGACCTCGCCTAACAGAGAAAGGACACCTAAAAACCTTGCCCGGCACTTGCTACTCCCTGGGTTCTTGGCTCAACATGGCCCAATTCCAAAATCTTAGCGGTCACCATTTCGCCACCATCTGGCATGAATGAATTTGCGTAGGAATAACTTCATTATGGGGCATGCGAAGTGGAAGCGCTAGTGAAATAACATCCCAGTGAAGGGGGTTACCCAATTAGTAAAAATTACGAGAAGTACATACACTGGTGCGCAGCGATGGGATTCCGAGGATGTAGCGTAGAATGATAACTGCGATCATCTAAAACTGATCGTTCACGAACTCTAGTTCGGATACGGTGTTAAAAGAAGCTTTGGCTCAGTTAATGCGACGTGCTAGGTCATCGATAATTCAGTTGCAAACGTAAAAGGGTACGAGTGAAGAGAGTTGTTTTACCACGTGATCTGCATTCACTCTCAGATTTTAAAGAAGTTGAGTGGATGTCCGAATCCATTAACAGACTATATGGAGTCCAATTTATGACGTAATGACATTTAATAGAAAAAAAATACATTATAGGGGAATGATGTGGCTTCATTCAAAATAAGGCTTTACTGCAAACTTTAAAATATATTTGAAAAGAAAACAATTTTTTTTGTTGAAAGATTTTCAAAAGATTGAGGCCCTTTAAAGAGTGCACCTGATAATGTCTCACGAAACCTAAACATATATCGTACGTCTTTTCCTTGAAGATATGTCAACATTAAAAGGAAAAAATCATTCTAAAATAATCAAACATTAACAAAATTCACGACATAAACCCCAGGATAATGTTTAGCCGGATTGCCTTTCAAATACTCCGCAATCATTCGCAAAAAACCGAGACATCCGTTAACTAGAGGATTGTTTTCTGATTATGTACATATCTTATGTAATTCGATGACGAAAGTGACGATACCTATAACAAACCCTTTAAGCTGCCCCATACAAGGTGCAGTCATTGATCGAATGAGTGAAGTCTCGGATATGGAAAGTACAATCATTTCAGGCGGTATTTATTTTTGAAGTTCCATGCATCCGAAGCGCTTATTTAGAGTTCTTGAAGCACACTCCATACGCAACATCAATGACTAAAATACACAGAAATGTTGTACTTTCACAATTCTGTTGCTTCGCAAAATTTATAAGTGCTGCATTATATTTATCGCTTTTGCTTTTTTGGGACTAAAACCATCCATCATCAAAAGTTCAGCAATATATATATTTATTTTGATAAGGCTCATTATATTTAAATGTATAACGTGTTTTAAAGGTGACGCTATTAAGTAAAATTCGCATTAACCCGGAAATACCATAGTGCTCATTTATAGCCACGCTATTGCAGAAGGTCGTCCCCATTCCGCAATACGGTAAAACTGGTCTCTCCTATAGACGCATTAGTGGCAGCTGCCCACCCTCGTCGACTACCCACGCAGGCAGCAGTAAAGCCTTTGTAGCACGTATTGTTTTCAGTCGTCCCACAAAAATGTTCTGAACTTACTGAAACGTAGATATGAGGGAGACGTGCTGAGGAGAGAAAACCCAACCTCAACGATGCCGGAAAAATAAAAGGGAAAAGATAAATTGAGCAATGCCGCTATGTATCGATTATTATATGTGATGTCCATGTTATGTACATTGAGAGGGTGAACCTAAAAGTAATGGCATGTTACTCCATTGTTCCCTATACAAATTTGGGATGGAATATTAAATTTTTAAACTAAGACCCCCATTATTACAAGAATCCACTTGTTGGCGATGTAGCTCGACCACATTGATCTATATCACCAATCCCGTCGTCACTAATATCATGCATCGTGAATATGCAAAAGGAGACATGAACACTGAAAATCGATATTTTTGCGATGCTCAATTTATATTCAGCTTAAAAAAATACCCCCCCGGCAAGCTAATTTCCATAAAATCCAATTTGAGTCACAACAGCCTTCAACATGAAATTAGTAAGATTCTAATTTTAGTACTTTTCCGTTCGTAACTTAATACCAGGCTTTACTTGACAGTACCTGCCATGAAAGGGAAGGGCGCGAAGAGATTGAACGTACGTTTAATTGGTAGTGCACTGATATTTTTAAACTCGCACATCTTCATAAACCATGTTAGTAATATCAGACGCGTTCGTCTTTCAAAATAAACAGCTTCCTTAAAATTAGCTCCTATTCCATATTTGGTACGATAATTTGGCCGCCGTGAATCTATGCAACACCCCAAACGGTTAGAACTGCCGTCGAAATTACCACGAAATCTCCCTCATCGGCCCCTCCTCCTTCAACACGCGATAGGTTCTCATGAAGCAGCAGCGCCTCCGACGAAAACAGGGAACGCCTTCAGAAAAATGACGAGGCGAAATAGTGAAGGTGATGGGAAAAGCAAAGGAGTGAGAGAGAGGGAGATGCCCACACCCCTCTCTTCCTAAAGGGCACCGAAGCCCTACAGCGCAACCCTTACGGCGCGGTCTTTGAACAGCGGGTCGCGTATTCTCCCCATCACACGCCAAGGGCTGGGTGCGACCCTAGGCACTGACTTGCTCCTGGCACTTCCACTCACGAGAAAATGGCATCTTTCGAAGCGTGAGGCCACTGACCGCCTTCGAGGTTTGCACAGAGAAGGAAAGGAAATGCGATGAATAATCGACACCTGTCTGGATTCGCGAGGCAAAGTACGAGGATAAAATATATTCCCATTAATATATTAAACAAAAATTCCTCGCTTATTTTACCTTTTTAAAACAGTGGGAGCACAGACCGGCCCGGCGATTATTTCTTAACACCATCCTATATCTATGTCATACCCTGCAATTTGCCACGAGGGGGTGTGGTGAGGGGTGTTAGATCACCAATCCTCAGGGTGATTGGTGATCATTAACGTTTGACATCCTTTAATTTTCGGGATGCTCAAATCGTCTCACGTGATGCTTCCCACAAATTTAGTCACTAATTGTGTGATGCAAAAAGGGTTCTTTACACTCGTATCGGGCTGTTAGGCAATTAGTAATGAGCCGAAGTCTGTCCAAAAACAAGAGAATGTTGACAAGCAAAATCATTTTTTCATTAACGGGAATGTTCATCCGATGATAACATTGCTACTTACAACTGGCAAAAAAACTTACTACAACTTAGGTATGTTTAATAACAGGTAAATGAAGACTTAATTTGTTATTTCTGGAGTTCAACCCAATCATAGAGAGAAACATAACTAACCAATCCACACGTAACATAAGATATCCTCGGAGATCTAATAAATAATGCAAATATAATAATTTAATTATCTGAAGTGCTGATACTTGACGGCTACACGCATGTCACTATTCATTAATCATAGTGAATCAGTGAAGTCATATTTGCAGAATGATCTTTTCACGCAAGGAATGGTCGTTATGCTAGAATATTAATTGATCCGTAATACTAAATTAATGTTAACCTAGAAGCTAATTACACGTTTTAAATTATTACTTCAATTAGAAGATTAATTTTTTATTATAAGTCGCAATATCAGTATCGTATCTATTTAAGTTTTATATTTTCACTTCCATATAATCCAGTCTTAAGGTACACAACCGTAAAATTTCCGTGCCAAAAAGCGCATTTAAAGCCACGAAAAATTTGCGGGCTAATGAGTAATATATTCTCAGCCGATGTTCTTCATTAAAAAACTTGGGAGAGTATTCGATGATCAAAGAAGTGTACGCTACCGGTGTGCCCAGACTAACCCGGTAGTTTAAATTTTTAACGGGAGCACAAGAAGCTGATCCCCCCGCCCCAACACTGATTCCGGGTAAGATTAAACACAACGGAACGCATAACAATGGAAAGTCACGTGACCACAATGGAGATGGCGCGCCTACGATATTTTTATTAACCGTTTGGAGTGTGTGCCTTGAATTTCATTCATCCAACGCTCGATGAATAAATCCTTTCCGAGGTGACACATACGAAGGGATGTGATCAAAGCTTCGAATACCTCCCGCTTCCACCACACATCGAGAATAAAAGATTAAGGAAAAAGGCATGTGCCTCACGTATTTTATCACAATCAATGCCGAGGAATCTCTTAACTATGCCAACGGAACGTGGAAGCATTTAAACTTGCACTGCTCCTTCACCTAAAAACGCTGGGATTGCTTGAGAAAAATTCACAGATCCGAAAATAGCCAACATCATAAAGATGAGTGAATTCCTCGGTAACTCCCAAGGCTTAGGTCATACCGCGCCGAAAAATAAGCAATATAAAATTCATTAGGTGACAAAACAACATCCATTCCCTGTATCCATCTATACTTTCATCCACTAACTTGATTCTCTGCTGCCGGGCAAATCTGGTAAACAGTATCTAATTCATTAATTCCAGGATTCGTAACAATAAATAAAACTTATCGTCACTTATTGATCGTGGTAAATGCTGTTCTCGATATCTTAAATTAATCCATCCCCTAAAATTCTCAAAAAAATATGTACCTATCAGTTTTCGCGTAATTATACCTGAAGAAAAAAAATAATTGAGTCCAGTGTTCTGGTTTCACTGACACCGACATGTTTCGGAAAACTATTAGGTAAATGAACAATTTTTACAAACCAGTCATGCGGTAGGTAGTTGCCTTGTATTTTACTAAAGATTAGTTCAAATAGAAATATACCCTGGATGAAAAATGCAATCTAACACTCGATTTCACAAAGCGAAAATTCCTTTTTCCGGGAATAGCTTTTGCGCTTAGCAGTATTCCATCAAAACAAAACACGCAAGGCCATATGAGCCACGAGTGTATTTCAATGTGTGAATCGCCCGGAAAAGTGAAATTGCAATTACCTTCATGAGTCTCCATGGGACATCGCCAGCAAAAATAAAATCCTTCACGAATGGCCGATATACTGCTTCATAACTCCACTACCTGGGCAACCTTTAGCTATAAGTAGTCGAAATACACCAAAGTAAATTAAGCTCTCGTAAAATACAGCGATTCCAATACTCGGGAGATCTCTTTTTAGATAGAAAGAAGAAATTTCAAATAAAAAATACCGTGAGTGTCAGTAAGCTTGATTCTCCCCTTCTTAATAAATCGAAGAAACAAGGTCCCAAACCGCGGGATCTCCTTATGTCCACCAACGATAACTGGGAGGTTTGAGGTACCCGCCTATTGATACCACAGCAGCTTGAGTGGTTCAAGTTTACAACTGGGTGATGCCTCTGAACACCCCCGGCTTCATTCAAGCAATGATCTTTCGGGCACCATATATTTATTCGTGAGAATATCGCGTGATACACTTAGTGCTTAGTGGGAGGTAAGTTCTATCAAATCAAGCTACGAGTTGA
This sequence comes from Hetaerina americana, assembly GCF_022747635.1. Taxonomy (NCBI): domain Eukaryota; kingdom Metazoa; phylum Arthropoda; class Insecta; order Odonata; family Calopterygidae; genus Hetaerina; species Hetaerina americana. The sequence goes on from NW_027287095.1 coordinate 20,206,249, forward strand.
TTATTGTAGTGTTTTCATATCATCCAAATTATTACTTTAAACGAACAATTAATTCTTCTTCGTGATGGAACACAAGTTTCGCGCTTCAAATTTCATTTATCGTGATTCTTCGCATTCCACATTTGTCAGGGTCGCTGCTTTTGTTTTTGCTCTCTCGCGGTGGAAACAAAAGTCGAGTAACGGTCATCCTGTCCTCTAGGAGTGATCACAACGAAATGCACGAATGCCACACACACACAAGCGATCGCTCACCCCGAACGAAGGGAATTAAATCCGCGAGTAAAATGCGAGAGCGTACGGGAGTGACCGCAAGGGCACGCTTATGGATTAAGTTCTGAGCCTGGGAAACCGAGCACGCGAACCACACGGATCGTTTCTCTCGCCCCGCAGAGAGAGAGTGGGAGAGAAATGATTCTTCAAAGAGGAGGTGCTTAAGGGGTTGAGCTTGGGAGAAGGGCGACGGATACGGGGAGAGAGGGAGGGAGAGAGAGAGAGTATGCGGAGAAATGGGGCGATCCGGTTAATTAGTTTATTCGCGCACCACTGGCCCCGGGTGGAGACTTGAACGCCCGCCGGTGAATCGAGAGGGGCTGTGCGGCAACGACCGCCTGCCTCCTGATCCCATCTCGGTGGCGCCGTTCGCTGTTAGGATGGAGGGAGAGACAGATCCCGGTACGTTTCGAAATGAATGCGAGCTAAAAAAAAGAGCGTTCACGTGCGGAAAAGGAAGGAAATGGCCATCGGATGAACCATAAGAAATGAATGCGGACCCAGAGAGGAAGGCACCGCCAATGAGGATTAGCCAAGCGTTTAGAGCAACAGGAGGTCATTCACAATACATCTTCCTTTCCTCCCTCATCAACGCGGAGTTCGGAAGGCGGAAATGGGTCTAATTAAAAATAAAAATTAATATTGTACATGAAATGACCTATTCATTTTGGAATGGTACGTTAAATATAGAGCTTAAGGAATCTAATCATATTGTCACTAGAATAAAATCAGAACAAACGGGAATTCGCCCATTAAAACCCGTTTACAGTAAGCAAAAGGTTTTCCTTTCTTTAAAAACAATTAGAAGATGCTGAATGGGATATTACAAGTTTTTATACGCATTTAAATTTTTTTGCTAACCACTGTGTAGTACAAACAAATTTGCAAGATAAAGCAGCCGGGATAGTTTAAAACACCGAATGACCAAATTAATTAAGAATTAGTGAAGACCTAATCGGTTAATTCGTCAATTCTAAATTATCCCAACAGAAATACACCGTGAAAAATTACCGACAATAATATGACAACAGATAATAAAATTTAAAATTTCAATTTTTGATTATTAAACTGTCTTATACATGAAAGAAGCATGAAAAAGATGTGTAAGCAATCGAACGGTAGTCCACGTTAACTAACGTAGACGAACGTTATAGCTTACGAGTCCTGCTATCTTTATTAGCATTGCGTTTGGTCCGAACAAGACACAGTCTATGGACATAAGTCTGGCACTAAACTATTCCCGAGAAAGTGAGATTTACTATTTAAAAGTCAGTGAGGGTCTAATATGATGGAAAGAAACAGAATATGTGAAACATACTTCAAAGATGCCACAGAACCAGAAAAGAAAGGGGAAGTTAGACAGGGCCAGACAGTGGGTGGGAGAAAGCAGACAGAGATCCCCTGTAGCAGCCAATAATCAGAGGGATACGACAAAGTAGACGTTTTTTTCATGCAATGCAGAAAGTTTGGATATTAGGCAATCTTGTCGCCGCGAGGCAACGGCTGAGTAGCGGCCTGTGACGCAAGATATGCTAGGATTAAGAGAATTTCTATTACAAAAATGCATCGCCAACGCCTGTTAGGCAACGGTATTAAAATCCACACTTTTTTAACACCTCACATCCTTAAGAGACTTCACTAACATTATTCTTCTCAGTAGCCACATCGAAAAATGCCGATGCAATGATAAGCAGATGATTGAAAAAATGAGCTATTAAATTGAAGTCATTAAACCCACTATCACAAATAGTCAGGCGCTAATCAGAGTGATACCTCAGAGTAAATTAAATTACTGACTCTTATAAACAATAGTAAAGTTATGATAATTCTGCTTCAGCTAGTCAAAAATCTCAAATTCATTACATGTCATAGATTGAATAAGCGAGGAACAGCAATACAAAATAGGTTGAGTGCATTACGCACCGGCCACGATTTCTACTTCCGTTTCCAGAGTAATGCACCATGATCAAACATACGCGTTGATGTCAATTAAATTACAAAATGGTATAACTTTTCGGAGTACCCACAAAAATAATCAAATACGATACATTCGAACGAAGTCAACTTAGTCACTTTGCAATTTTTACATTTCACAGGGTTTAATTTGCGTAAAATTCATTGGTAAACAGTGGATTATTGCAAGGCAAGCAAAACTCAAAATTATCAAATGGGTACACCAGTTAATTCAAGAATGTTATTTAGGTCTTGCATTTTAAAATTTCTCCATCTTGTGCTTTCGATTAATAAAAAGAATAATTTTCGAGAAATGACGAATGGAATATTTATATTCAACCTAGAGAATATTAGGCTTCATTAATTCAAGCTAGACGATAAAAAATTATACTCATTCAAATGATAACTTGTTTCCGATAAGATCTAATTTCTTTCCATTTTCACCAGAGCATCAAAACCACCTCCTAAAACTATGCATTTATTCTGTGTTTAGAGGAAGAGAACAGGCAAATGAATGTCTATCTGTGCATCGCCGAAAAATCTACGAAAACACCCTCGAAAGATAAATCTGCCTGATACACCAATCAGTTCCGTACTAAGGAACACGTTCCACCATGGAGGTGGAGGGTTGCATAATTAATCCTGCCCTTAACGGCCTGGTTAACGGTAGGTCAAACAGGGGGTTTCCTCCTCACTCCTCCACTCAACGCCCATTGAAATAACATATGCCGTTTTCTAACTCGATCCACGTATCTTATCTCACAGCAGATGTTTATATGGAACTCTGCTGAGTCATGCCTAAGATGCTTTGTCATCGCGTAAATGAGACGACATGAGTACACGAGCATTATTTACTTGAACTACTGGGAATCAAGCCATAGCTTACAAAAAAATTAGTGCATGTTGCTCTAATCTGCGAAATACCAAGAAGAAGGAAAGTTTAGATCGTTGGTGGCCAAACCACCCTCCTCTGTGGAAAGAGTTCCTTCTTGCCCCAGAGGAAGGTGGTTCGACCACCGAAAAATTGGAATACGTGAGCTTCATTGGTAAGTGATTCTCTGTGTTTTCGTGGGTTTTCGCTAGCTCGCTTCTCCGTTTAAATTATTATTTACATCCGTGAGACTTGCTTCAAAGATAAATATATCCAATATAGAGAATATTTAGCTTCTCTATATTAATGCAATGTTGTAAATATGTATATGTGTGTGTATACACACACATATACACTTCTGTTTTTCTACGCATATAATTATACTTGAACTACTGGGATATATATACATTTATATTATATATACACATTCAAACACGAAATCCCGCCAAACGGCGAACAAATACTCATTTACATAGAAATAGTGTTCGTCATTTATGTGTGTTCCTATCCCTTTTCATTATATCTATTTCTATGTAAATGAGTATATCTTTTATATTAATAATATATATATATATATATATATATATATATATATATATATATATATATATATATAATATTATCTAGTTGACAACTAAACGAAACACACAAAAAAGGACTCTCACAAACATGATTGGCGTTTCGATACTGAAGCCGTCATCCTCAGAATGCCGTTCTAAGGGAGAGAGCGGAGGAGATAAGTGGATATGTAGAGAGGAGAAGGGACGGGTGAAAGGACAAGAAGACGAGAGGATGCCGGGCCTATCGGATGATTTTAGGGAGAGATAATAATTCCGAGAGGTTTTACAGCTTTAAGCACCCATATGAGACCATCTCGCGTTCTCACCTCTATACTGCTTACGAATTCGGGGAATGTTTTAATTACCGAACAGAGAAACAGTTGTCAAATAATTGGCCGTGGGAATTAGCATAAGTAGGGATGATATAAGTAAAGTAGCGGTGAATATTCATGCGGGGGGAGAGGGTTGTAGTGCATTAACCCACGTAGAAGCCAAGAAGAATCTACAAGAGAGGCGGTAGGTAACGTTATTGAGGCGTGGGTGGAATGATTTTTGAGTTGAGATTTTGGAGTCAAAGAAGTGGCGTATCGGAAAAGATTGCACCATACGCAGTGTGGGCGGTTACATGGTGCGGAGAAGAGCTGAGAAGAGCAGAGGCTATTGGCCTCGTACATTTGAAATTGTGACCTATGTACTATGTGGGAACAAAAGTGATGTGGACTCATAGTTTGGCATAATCGGGCACAGTTCGTTTAGTATATGTCCGATTTTGTGAGCCCGGGGGAAGGATGTGGATAAGAGTTGGGAATATCTGAGCAAATCCCTTCATTCAAGCTTTAAAAATCTTTGAAGAACATTTCCCAAAAATAGTAATTTTATACTTGCCTCGAATATGAGAACTGACACCACAACTATCATAAAGAATGAATGCGACATTGGATTCTAAAAATGCAGCTGTGTATTGGATACTATGGCAGGTTCCAACTTGTGAAAATTAACATGAAATGAAAATAGAGTCAACAATTATCATGCTTTTTCATTGGTAACGCACCTGATAGGAAAATTTATTGCGGAAAAATACATCTCTTTTAAATATTCAGCCTCTTGTTCTTGTATAAACTTTAATGAATTTGCTCTGGACACTTCAACATGAAGCTTCTGGATCAAAATGGCAAATGAAGGCATAAGTAGGGATGGATAAGTGGACCCTCCTACTGTCATCCTACGCAGAAGGGCCAATTTCACACGCATGCCGCGCGGGAGCCTTCGCGGATACAGGGGGATGCTTTTTTGCGTACCCCAGGTTGATTACAATATTAAATCGAAAATAAAACGATGGGCAGAATAAACATGAGACGCCCATTAAGAGTGACGGGTTGGCGTATCAATCTGAACCACTGACTCCGCCACAAAGCGTTAACAGGGGAAATGTGATAGCTGAGGATTCCGGTTGCTTAATATCGTGACCAGTGATTGAAACCACTTTCAAGCGTACAGTTACAGCGTATCAAAAATATGTGAAACCATTTCGGAAGGACGTGGCAATAATGACAACACATTAGTAAGTTTGACGGGGCAATTAAGGCCTCGAATTTTCGAAATGTCTGATTCCTGCTGCCATTGCATTCCACTGGTATGACCTCGTTTCTTTTCGTAAAAAAAAATGCTGTTTCCACAAGATTCTTGATCGCATACTCCATATTTTTTAAGGCTCTCAAGTCAATTTTCCAAATATTATGAAATGCCAGATAAATAATTTTACGGCAGTTTTGCATGGACATACCGCTTCAGAATTAACTCTTGTGACTGAAGAAATTACATGGTTTGCATAATACGTATCGGGAAAATTTTATGAAAATTATGTTTGAGAAATTGCTACGATGCCTCAAGATTCTTCAAAGCACATCCCTTGAGCATCGGCACACTTTTGCCGGTGGCTTTTTCACGACTTGAAGGCTCCATGGCGGATTACGGAAGGACCTCAAGGGTACGGGTGCAACCTTCTTTGACGGCAATTAAAAGATTCCCGTGAGGTTGTCCTTTAAAGGAGGATTTCCCTTTTGAGAATAGGAAATAGTCAGCTGATGCCAAGTCTATAGGGACTATAAGGGGGTAGGGGAATCGTCGCGATGTAGCTGCAGAAGGTATTCGCCAGCAGACACTCGACACTGCTTTTGTTCGTCCGTCAAGACCTTTGAGACGAGTTTAGCACAGATCTTTCGCAACGCCAAATTTTCGGTAATAACGGTGTGCACTGTAATCTTATCAATGCCAATACGATCCGCGATCATAGGCACAGCCAACCAATGGGTTGAATTCAGTACTTCACCCACACGTCAGGGAAAAACTGTTACCGATACTTGTTGTACAAACCCTGTACTATAAAAATGAATGGCTCTTTAAATTTATACGTAATTAGAGAGGCACTGCACGTATTATAACAAACAATAAATTCCAACAAAATAAACTTAGGAATTATAACAATAAAAATAATAGAAGCTAATAACACTTTCAATATTTACCTCAAATACAAAAAAAGCGTGGAGTGCTTCAAATTTGGGTTGGTACGATAAATACCGAAGAACTTGTAGATTTATATTGTTAAATAGCCACAAGATTTTTATTTGTCAGATAACTTGAGTGAGCATACACTAAAATCATTGGAACACACGAAAATTAAATTCAATTTTTTTTCGAATAGTTTTATGTCTTAATTATCTTACTCAGCGAAAGGGTAGGACTGACATTACGATATATTGGCAATCTTGTTTTAAGCGAACGGTAACTACGACCGTACGAATATTATGGGAAGAGTCAACCCCATAAAATATAACTGAAAATAAAAATAAATTTTATTTTTATTTTCAGTTATATTTTACATTATTTATTGATTTACTGTATATATCTTCTTTAATTTCATTCACCCATCCTTTGCCCATGCATAGGAGTACGGCTGGGGTTGACTCTTCCCATAATATTGGGAATCTTATATATATGCGCATATACGGGCGATTTGAATTCGTACCTAAGATTGTCTCGAGTAGTGATACCAAGTTGTCAGTCCCTAGTACTCTAGACCCCGATACCAACCCTTGGTTCCATAGCGGGGATGAAAAATTAAAACTTCCGGAACAGGATCACCCACAAGTTTGGGCCGTCAACCTTCCAGGCGTCCGTTTTATGGGTACACATTCTAGCATCAGGATATACATACTACACCAGCCCCATTAGGATTCCTCCCGCACGATCTCCTTCGAGCCCACTTGAGTAGTCTCGGCTAATTGGGCGGGTCGGGTCACGCTCAATTTATTGAATTCGAGAGAATCTTCGGATCGAAGAAGGGAATGGCCGCAGCAACACATCACATCACAAAAACTTTCGAATGAGACTGATTTCTTATCCCCATTACCCCTCCCCCCCGCCCCTCTCCCTCTCTCTTTCGGGTGATTACGGCACAAAGCGCGATTTCCAGTACGTTTCCGCATTCACTACGAGCACACGGATGTAACATGTATGACAGAGGCAACAGAGAGAAAGGAGGTAAAAATATAATTAAGTTCTACCACCAATGCGAGCAATGAGATCGCTCATAGCCAGCGCAGCAGCCGAGCGTCCAATTCTCCTCGCCGGATAATAATCAGTCATGAAAACACGAAGCGACGGGCCGTCTCGATTGGAACACGAACCATTGACCACGCGGGCACTGAGGAGTCACGCCCAGGAGCTATCGTGAAGCAGAACAGAGGAAGAAAGTTTCCCGACAATGGTGAAAAAATTGGACAGGGAAACCGTGCGTTCTCGGGAGGCTAAGATGGTAAGGGACTGGAAACTAATCCAAGCCATGCCTTGAGGGGCATGAAAGCAACTGCCCAAATGAGGAGACGATTTAAAGTACTACAGTCACGCCGGGAAGCGGTCATCGAAACTAGTTTGAATTGTTTTTGAGGAATTTGGACACTCCGTAGTTCGCACGAAAACACTTTCGCGATACGAAAATGAGACTTTCCATCAAAATATCGTGAGCGGTAACGGGATTGTGGGAGGTGGACAATACTCTTAAGTACAGTCCAACTATTTCCGATGGCGAAAACCTGCTTTCTTTGGATTTCTACCAATAATCCTCTCTCCTCCCCCACCATTCCTAGCACTTCCTCGCTTGTTTACCTTTCTGTCCATTTCACTTTTTCTATCCTTCTCAACACCCACTTTTAAAAAGCCTAAACTCTAAAGTCTTAAGTCTTGATTCCACGACCATGTATCCGCACCTTGCAAAACCACACTCCAAATCAAAGTTTTAGCACATGCGATAACTTACAATTTTTGGCTTGACTTTTTGCGACGATTTTCTTCAAACGAACCTTAGTGAAAATGAATCGCAAAAGGAATTTTTTGACCGTCGCAACCAATCAAATCCCAAAATAACTGAATAACTGATCGCCACTTCCGCGTAAGGAAGTTTAAAAAAGCTTTGTCGATTTCGGTTTATTGTAGCTAATTTGAAAACGCAGAACACTTTTGAGACCTTAAAAATGTGAAATTTTATGACCACAAAAATTTCTATGGTAAATGATATTAGCAGTAATCTAGGAGCCCACACCTTATTAGGTTGTTTGCCAAAATGACGAACAGAACTATCGAGGTTAGCACATTATGATAACCATAAGAAATATATTTTAAAGAGGTGTCTCTAAAACGTGATCTTAAATTAGTGTCCTATATATAAAATTACTTTAGGCTGAGGCTATAGATATGAATTACTTAGCCCCGCTTAACTTGTGTGAGTTTTTCATTGTTAATTGATACGTAGAAATAATAAATATTACAGGAAAATGATTTATGTACAGCAAATAAAAATATGGTCATTTTCGCTGGACACACTAAAAGATAATTTCAATACAGTACGAGCAATTATGACAACAATGCGAGAAGTACTTAATTTTCGATGGAAGAGGAAGCCTTACTGGCATGGCAATGACGCCGACTGGGGTGATTTCGGAGGACAATATTCGTAGCCGAAAAGACATTTCAAATCATACGTATGAAGGTTCCTTTTCATTTCAAATAATTAATCACTTACCTCGTGCGTGCGACCATCGAAAGGAAACATCGAGAACCGTTAACACAAAAAAACTAATCAAGTCCTCATCGCAAACAAATCAATCACCCCGGACGGGTGAGTGATACGCTAGTTCGGCGAGAAAGACCGAGCAGTCGTCACCCTGGAGAATCGACTAAGAATTATTCAGGAAGTCTGGTGCGAGCTGCGGAAACCGGCTCCGATGGCCAGAACGCATGGGATGGAGAGAATCTTCCGAGCAAAACGAAATGAATAATTGTGATTAGAAGAAGGGAGGGCCATCTTTTCAGATCCCACAGATTGATGAGGCTAATACGAATAACACGAGCCCCGTTAAGAAAAAGCCAACGGGATTGTGGGAGGGAGGCGATGAACGGGTGAGGGAGAAGATACCGTGGGCAGGGACGGGGAGACAGACTGCTCGACTTCTTCCGAAGGTCGTCGAATCGATTATCGTAGTTTTTTTTGCTCTTCGTGCGCCTCGGGTGAGATTCTCGCCTCACACTCTAGTCCTGAGGAATGCACGACACACCGGCAATCTTTGTATGTGTGCGAGCCAAGGACGAAATTCCCGCGTCGAGGATCGCTGAGGAAGAGAGGTGCCAGCAGCCGAATAATAAAGCCGTTCTCTATACAACGTGTTGAATCTGATGTACATTTGTTGTCCTTGCCATACCGTACTGTGGCGGGCATTCGGAAAGCAGTGTGATATCAGCGGCGAAAGCAGCAAAGTTGGGATCATCATCAGGGGTTATGTCAATCCGAGGATTGATTTGCAGCAGGTCTCCTAACTACCCTTTTCCCCGGTAATCTATCTCTTTATCCCTCAAAAATCCTTGCAACGACATTTCCCACTACCTGATTCCCACATTTCATCCTTGGTCTTCGTCTACAATACTTCCCCTCCAAGTTTCCCTCAATTATGGTCTTCAGTAGGCTATCGTCCATCAGGATGCGCCGACTTAATTTCCCTCTTCTTCGTTAAAGTCTCCTTCATAGGCTTCCTTCATCATCTACACTTCGAAGTACTCCTACCCAGTTTTTATCCATTTTGTTTTCAGCATTCTTTTGGAACACCACACATTTCCATCGTCTCAAAATTTCTTCTCTCTGTTGCTCCTACCGTTCACGTGGCACCGTATAAATTTAGACTCAATCGATGTAACGATGGAAGAATTTCAGAGCGTAAAAATGATTCGCCTTGACCGGGATTCGACCCCAGATCCCTCGCTGTCCGGCCGCGTGTTTTATCCAGTTAAGCTATCGAGGCGTCCTATTAAAACCTCTGAAATTTCGGGGGCTTTAAAGGAACAAGATGTTGTGACGAAACACCGTACATACAATGTCACAGGTATTCGTAGTCGTGCGCGAAGCGCCACAGCCCACGAGTTTAAAACCAACTTCGAAAACTGGGGTGTTTTTCCTTCGAAAAATTCCAAGAAACTGCGGAAGGTACCGCAACAGTAATTTTTAACGGAGTTATCCGCTAAGTGTGTATTACAATGCAACAATTTCAGGGTGTAAAAATCATTCGCCTCGATAGCTTAACTGGCCAAATCACCGAGCATCAAGGATTTCGGGTTCCAATCCCAGTCGAGGCGAATGATTTTTACACTCTGAAATTGTTGACTTGTAATGTACACTTAGCGGATGACTCCGTAAGTTACTGTTGCGGCATCTCCCACAGTTTCTTGGAATCAATCCAAACGTTCAAACAAATCGCTTCCTTGTGTCTGCTAGCACTGCTTGTCGTTAGTAGATGCTTCTGATAGAAAGTCTTCTTCACCATTCCCATTTTGCTCACCTCTCTCTTGTTTCTTCCGTGACTAGTACGTGCTGCCTAAATGGCGACAAATTTGGGGTGTGATAATAATTATCGTTGTTGCAAGTAGTCAAACGGTAATAATTCATAGGGAAGTCCAGGATAGTCCCGTCAGTGTCGTGGGATAACCAAGCAGTTATGAATAACATCATCAACTCGTGTATGACACCATTCTTTACTTCGGCTCCGAATGGAAATACTCGTGCCGTCAAATGAGCCAATTGTTTTCTTCCAACTTCCCTGCATACCCAACACTCCGCTTTCCATCGCTGACCTCCGGATCTCACAGCCTATCACTGCACCCCGCGTTCACTTTCAGTCCTTTCCTCTAATGTCCCCCGACTTCCTCCCTAACCCGACCATATCTCTAACACTACTGCTTTTGTCTTTCACTCTTTCCGGTTTATTCTTTCCATTCCTCACCGAAATTTGCATCTGTAAGACCTATAACCTATCCCCATCCAATTACCTCAAAGACATGAGTGTTTGATTCATACAAATCTACGCTAAGGTTTCTCATTTTAAGTACACTCTTGATATCATAAAATTATCTTGCTATTCCTTGTTAAACAGAGAATTTCGCTGCAGGACGGTTCCGGGTTCGAATCCATCTAGCTGCTGAACACTTACAGCTATCCAGAGATGTGTCAGATTAACTATATGAGAGAAATAGGAGAATCTGCAGGTGAAACAATAGAATCAACTGCGTTCCATGACCGGAATGTCTATATTTCACACAAAGGGCTGACACGCAAAAAAACCCAAAAAAACCTACCTCTCGATGGGATTTGAAGACTACGGCTTGGCGGTGGACTAATGTCCGGGACAACATACCGGGGAGGTGGAAAAATGTCCAAGTTCAGAGGATTTATTTCAATATATATATATATACATATATATATATATATATATATATATATATATATATATATATATATATAATATATAATATATAATATATAAAGAACGAAATTCGTAAATCAATACTGAGCTCGCAATGTATCTAAACGTCACCCATCCCCGAGGGTGATGCAAATCTGACAAACGGTGAACGGTGGAGTATCTCACGATCCTAATTAAAAAATTCGATTTGATGTTCGTTATGAAATGGGACATCTTCCCTTTACGTCAACATTTCGATTCATCGAACTTCCGACAGCGTCAAAAAGGGTCGTCGACTGAGGCCGGGGGTGGGAGTAGGGTGATTCCTCAGGGTAGAAGGGGGTCGGAGGGAGTGGCGGATGTGGGACGGGAATTGGAAACCCGAAGGTCAGATCGACTCTGCACCTCTCCGGCACAAGTCTCTCCGCGACCCCTACGTGAATACTCTGCCCTGTTAGGAACGGTATTCGCAATTAACAAGGGTCCTATCATACCAACGGAACGAATTGCACGGTCAGTATCACCGTTCCGCGCGTTTTTGCTAGTTTTTCCAGCGCGAGCGTGATAGCATGCGAGTATTTTCCAATATGCTTCTTTACGGAAACGACGACAAATTACTTCTCAGCACATCAGAAAATTGCGGACCTCACTCTGAATTGACTCGAAATTTTCGATCCACGACAACACTGCGGTTGGTGCTTAATAAGCCCCTATACCTCATGACCAAAACGGTTTTATAAGCCAAACCAGTTTGTCCGGTGGGTGATGTCCTCTCCGGTCTAACCCGGAGGTCGAAGGTCCTTACACCACCTTCGAGAAGCAGCGTTGCTGTTGCGCTCTTCATAAAAATGCTATTTTCTGAATAACGCTAACGGTAGAAAATCACATCAGCCGTCGCAAGGTCTGAGAAAAACGTTATTAGATACTAGAAGGCGGGCTCACTGGTGTGCAGTAAACACAACACCTAAGGCGAGATGCGAGTGGGATCCCTTATACTGAATGACCCAACGTCCAGGGGATAATCCAAGGAGTGAAATCGGGTCGGTGGAGAGAAAAACCTTAGATTGTTTTACCAAACAATTAATTCACGTAGAACAAAAAATTTCATGAAAACACACATTTTAATGATTAATGGCGGACATTAGGAGAGGGAATAGCGTCGCCATTGTTATCTCCCACTCAAAGGGCAGTCGAATAACTTGTAACAAGTCACTGATCAACAATCAATTTCTTTTCATTTCTTGTTGACCTAAGACTAAAATTCGTGAGGCTTTAATGAAGATTGGATTAAGGGAAACGGGAATTTTTGGGTGAACTAAGTGTTCTTCATACAACTCGACTTATCCAATTTATAATTTCCTCTTCAACCTCCCTTGTCCGAAGAGGAATGTTTAATTAAGTTTTTTCAACTTTTTATTTTCAAAGTGACCGATGACCTCTCATTGCGACTGCAGACATAAATGACTGAGGAAAAATTTAACTTTGACCGAATAAACTCACGTTGCCGTAGATAATGTAATTGCTGTCCAGAATTGTTCTATACTAAACAAATAAGGTAGCAAAAAGTGTGGGTCATATTCAAGTACATCAAGAATTTCCTTAATTACGTAACTCTCGAAGGGCGAGCGTATATTAATGAATTGCTTCCAATTAGATACAGATGCCCGTTACATAGCAAATTCCACATAGCTTAACATAGTTGACGCCTAAAGGCTGCATGTAAAATTCACTCGCCTTCGCCAACACATTATACGGTCAAACATTAAATTTAAAATGGCCATTTTCCATATGTTTACTGACTTTGAAAGGTATTAACCGTTTTAAAATCACCGCCGATCGTAACCGATGGGTTCTTCTTCTGAGTTTTTTAAAGCGAAACCATCATCCTTCAGATCTCTCTTTTCATGACACGGTCCAATCACCGTCATATAACCGGAATGCTAAGGAGTTCAGCGACTGGAAATGTTGATCGGCAATTTCCAACATCTTCAAAACTCACACTACACTTCCAAGTAGTTTAAGCACTTTAATTCTAATTACTCCCACTGTCGTAGAAACATAGTGAGTAATGTCTCCTCATTTGGAGAAAAAATCAATATAAGATGACACCTTTCGAGAGAAAAAATAAATCAAAGATTGAATAAAAAACCAATTATATGATACGTGAGTATAAAATGCCCCTCAGTCAGAAAAAGATAAAGCTTACTGGAAAATGCTTATTTTTGAAAACGCATTCTGCGATTGGCGATTTTCCTCGCCAATCACAGTCAGTCGAACTGGGTAATAACCACACACCCACCCACATGAACCTGCACAACCCTTGCGTTTTATTTTTAATTTATTTTTTCTAAGATTAATTAAACATAAAGTTGTCCTAATTTTACTTCTCATGCATAAATAAGCCCCGTTCAATAAGTTCAGCTTGCAGACATGAGTTCCACAAGTGAGGATTGCCTCTGGATGAATTCTGCCTCATCTGCATCAAACCTTTACAACTGAGTCTTCGGCATTACTCTTAATATAAATGACATTTCTTAACCACGAGAACTCTGAATTTAGTGTACACAAACTAATGCATTAGCTTCCGGTTATCTAACTTAATGGTTCAGATTTACAACACAATTTCTAAGTTTCCGCCGAGGAATTTCCTTCGTCTCATCAGTCGCAACATTAATTGAGATACTATTCAGGTAATACCTTCTCACTTATATTTTGTGAAAAATATTCGATTCGGTATTCGCTGAGAAATTCTAAGCCCACGAAGAAAAATACTATTAAAGAAAATAAATTGGACAAATTATGGCAAATGATAGTTGAAGGAAGCCCGCGGTCGCACAAACTAGAGAAGGAGAGACCTATAGAGGAATGCCAAGAATGACTTTTTTTAGCAGTAATTCAATTATTACGTGCCCTGTAGTCTAGGTTAATTTGCCACCGAGAATGAATAACGAGAAACATGAACGAGATAGGGATGGGAGATACTATATCAGCATCCGATAACAGCCTACGAGGGAATGAGAAGATTGGCGTGGAGGATTACGAATAACCAATCTAAGGATGATTAAATAATAAACTTATGAACAAATCATGAGCGGATGCTCGTCAAATAGTTAGAAAGAAGAATGTTCAGGAATACTACAAAAGTGATATCCTATCGCCACACAAGGAACGCAATCTCAGGTTCAGGGAATACAGGGACTCACAATAATTACAACCAAAACAAATTCGCTACCCCGTGTTTATCGATAGGAGGCCCGACCCCGCATACAAATGCAATGAAGCTTGAAAACCAATAAACTAGAACGTGTGGCGAGGCGAAATGAAATAAATAGGCGCAATCCTAGTTTCGATAGAGGAGCATGAAAGCAAATTACGTCAGGTTTTTCACACTCTATTAAAACGGAAACTAAGAAAGCGAAGCGCTTTGGGATAGCCGAGATCAGAGGACTGGAGACGACCACTTGATGAGAAAACTTCTTTAATTACGAATAAATAAGGGGCCAATCGCACATACCTTAAATGATATTCGTAATAATTATGACGCTCAAGAATAATACGTTCCTTTTGAAAAACAGAGCGCGAAAATGGAAGAACACTAATCAGAATGATTAATGTATCTTAGTGAAATAGTTTCATAGATCAAGGCTGCTTGCTTCACCAACGATACAGCGGAGTGAGGAGAGGACTTCTCAAAAGGAATTTTTGTATTGGGTCCTTAAATAAATTATTGGTTACGTGGTACGATTATAAGTTGTCATAACAACTCAGAACTATATTAATCAGTCGTTTGGTGTATCTGAAATGAATTTAGGAGGAATATAAAACTAATGGAATTATATAGTATAAACCATTTTAAAAAATGTGAGCAGACGCTAATCTGGATTTAATAATAGTTATTTCTTCGACCAGAAAGATGGGTTGTCTGTGCTAGTCAACGCCACATAGTCAATGCAAAAATTGTATCATTTCGACCTGGTTGAGGCACCTGCGTAATTTAAGGTGAGCAGAGTAATGTCGACGGACGCCGGTCATCGATTTTATCCATCATTCCATCGCGACGCGCTTTCTTGAAAAAAACTAGAGGAACGGAAGATGGACCCAAATTAGCAATAGTTCACGTGCAAAACTACAAAGTGCGGTGGAAATCGCGAGTCTTATGAGTAGGGCCTGGCGACGTCAGTCACTGATCTAGGGCCCAGAAGAGGAATGGGAGAAGTTGGTCCCAGCTGAGGAATTTACGACGTTTCGTATATTCGTAACAGTCATTCGACGCACATCTCATAGTCCTAGATTTACCATCGTTGTGTACAGAATGAAGAGAGTTCACGAACATTAAGCATAGCAGTCATGGTTTTATGAACTACACGTTCGCGCGTCCAGTGAGAATTATTTAAGAGTTACGAAAACTGGTCACTGATTAGCCTGAATGCATTCAAAGTTGCGGTTCCCGAAGCGTTCATGCGTCCTGAACGTTAATAATGCCAAGATATTATTACTCAGTGGTGGCGCCAAATGTTTGGAGATAGTTAACGCGACAGAATCGTGTGACAAAAAGTTATGAATTAAAATGTGGAATCCCCCAAAAAGAACAAACAATGCAGTGCTGAGAAAATTATAACTTCAAGAATTCCGTCAAACTAAATCTACTGTTCAAGAACACTGCTCTTACGGTTCACTTTTCGTTGCATCAGCACCAGGTCAATCGGAGATAAATTCACAGGGCGTTAGATGAGATAAATCGACGGATAGGTCTGTAAAATGCAGAATTCATTGGATCGATACGCGGAATCCATTCCCTGTAGGCTATTATATAGTAGTATTTACCGTTCCACAATGACTACCCGGATTTAAATTTCAGGCGGCGGCACCATTTACACATGCATTCTAGTCCTAATTGGTAGTCGTGAGGGTGAGACACCAAGTGCATTACTACGCTCGTCAGGTGCGATGTTAACTAGGGAACCCATTGGTGCTTCTTGTAAATAACAGACCATTAGGAGGCGAGGCTTCGTATAAGGCGGGGATTCTCTCCACATTTCAATTCCACAACTCTGCCTGCATTTGTCTAACCCACCTTTCCGTAGCTGCATTCCGATCAAGGCGAATGATTTTTACACAGCGAAATTCTCATTATCATCCGTAGTTGTATAAATGTCTTCAGCGATTTTTTTGCTTCCCCGCCCTAATGACTCTAAAGGTGCTTCTATTTCAGCTGTTAAAACTGTCACGATAAGATAAACCTGTTTTGATTTTAAGGCCATCCCATAAAATTTTGCCCGATATTTCTAGGAGTAAAAACAAGAGAAAACGCCTTTAAACAAAAATACCCTTCAAAATCTTGAGAATATCATGAAGCATCGCTGATAAAGACGACATCCATTTCTCCAAAAGCAACGCTACACTGCGTATTAAACATTCAAATTATAGCAAGCCTCCTCTATGCGACAGTCGAATAAACAAGTTTTTACTGAGAGGAGTCAGGTTACGGTACCTTTGACGCGAGGGAGAAAGAAGTCATTTTGGCCTGTTACGCCGTGGCTACGACGACTTCGCGATAAATCGCCAACTTACTTTCGAGCAGAACCGGAAGTAAGCGAGTAATGCGTTGGAAGGGATCGAATGGCATAACGGCCAACCGGCCGTGTGTGGTGGTTACGAGTTGAAAGGGAAGGTCAACTTGCGGAGAGAGGGGGAGGGAGAGTGGACGCGGCAGGTCGGGCGAGATCCGCCGATCGCCACTGGATCCCTTCATCTTCACGAAATTGATGATCCTTACGTAAACACTTCAGTAGTCTTAGGCCTTACGAATTAAGTGCCATAAAATATTTGCGGGGATAATCTCGCGGGTTGGCTCATGACGCCATGAGCCTTTTACAGTTATGCACCTGATTTCCTCATATTATTTATTATTATAATTTTTGGGGAGATTTCCTGATTCTCCCCTGAGAATTTAATGGTTTACTACCAGAGCTTACGAAGTTCACCCCACGTATGAAGAAATGACCAGGTTCCTGTACTATAAATTTATGCCGAGGGCAGAGATCAATAAGGTTGATATATTTGCAGCTCCATTATTTCTTTCATGGGGGAAGTTTTTTATGTTGAGGAAACTACTTATAATAATAAATTGGCTGATTAAATGAGACTAAATTAAGATTTCCCTTCCACTGAAAACTCTGTTCTCGTTACCGGAGCTCCCAAACTAACTTTTAACGAAACAGTTTTTGTATGTTTAAACACCAAATCGTTAAAACAGGACAACTGCTAGAGCAGGTAGAACAGTTTACATACGTCTATCTTGGAAGTGTTTCCAACCAAGATGATGAGAATAATTGGGAGTTCATAAACTACAGCAGATGGAAGTTTATCTATCTCGGCGGTGCTCTGAACCCAAATGGTCAAAGTAGTAGGGATTTAAGGAGAAAAATTGCGTTAGGCAAAGAAGCTTTCACAAGGAGAGAATTGACGACAGGGACGTTGAGTGATGATGCTAAGAAAACGCTCGTTAAAACTTTGATATGAAGCGTGGTTTTGTGTGATGCGGAAACTTGGTCACTGAAGCAAGCTGATAGGCGTAGATAGAATGATTTTGAGACATAGGTGTGGAGAAGGATGGAAAAAGTAAAATGAACGGACAGAAAAGCAAAGGGAGAGAAGTACAAGGTATGGTGGGGGATGACAGGGGATTGTTGAGAGAAATCCATTGGTGGCAGGAAAGGTGGAAGCGGAGCATTTTGATCGGCGATGGGATATTAAAGACTGTGATAGAGAGGAGGAAAACGTTAGGCTAGCGAGTAAGGGAAAGGAAGGGAATGTTGCACGGAACGAAGAGAGGTAGAATATATACGGAATTGAAGAAGGGTCCATTCTAGTGCGGGGCAGGTTGTCTCCTGGGCGAGGCTAAAAAATGTAGGCGTGTGTGCCCATCTAATACCAACCTAACGATAGACTACGAAATGATAATACTCAATTAATAATGAAATAAAAAATAATGAACTCTTGCGGCTTGTCTAAATTAAGAATATTGGAGGAAAAACTCCTTTTCTCCTCCTTGCACATACACAAGGCCTTTACATATTCACAGGAGTTTTATTCCGCATTAAATTATTTCATAATTATCGAAGGATATTGATTAATTAATGAAATATCAACGAAACCAACCATGACATAGAAAGAATCGATAAATTAAGAAAATTAATTCCCGAAAAAATGAATATTGACGATTAAAAAAAAGAAATTCACTTCGGTCAGATTAATGCATTATAATACATTCGAATTGATTATTCTAAAAGAATAAAAACGTGCTCACTGTAGCAGGCAATAAATAATCTGCATTAACAACCAAATGAATTTCTGAGCATGTAAAAGTTTTCACCAAAAGGACTATAGAGAAGGGGAAAAGGGAAGCAGTCGCTTTTGGTGAGCTATATTATACCCCCATAATTTCTACCCCGCCAGTGCCCTAAATTTTCTTGATTCCACTCCTCCAGAACGGAAGTTAACTAAGAGGCAGGCTGAAAGCGGTCTGCACCAATGAGCGCCGCCATATAACTGTGACGATCGCCCACATGCGGGTAACATCTAGGGCCTCAGCCGTCCAGCAGGAGAATAATAGTTGGCAATTTGGCCAGTGATATGGGTAAATAATGAACGGCTGCATGCTGAACAATTCTGCAATTTAAAAAATGTAACATTCCGCCACGGGCAAAAGAAAAAATCGCAAACAACAGAAACTATTTGCGAAACAGAAAAAACTAAGGGCGCGAAACAGAAAATACTAAGCCGTGGATAGGGAAAAATTTGTACTCCAGGCATGTTTAGTTTGATGAAATAGAGAGAAGACATTGCATAACGTGTGTACAATCTAATAGAAATTAACCCTCTCCTTATCCCCAAATTCAATCACTAATTTAGACGCCCGAGCAAAATTCTATCTTAAGATTCAAGTCATCTTGAATTTTACAATATAATTTCAATTGAAAATAATTAAAGAGGTGACAGCAGATATCAGATCCATTAGATATAGGTGGGTTAATTCAGTAGCGGTAGGATAGATGCATGCATCATGCCCAATGAAATAATGTTTTTTCCACATTTTATTGCAAATTATTTGTGCTTGCCATTTCCATGGAGATTCTGACGGAAATACGTAATCGGATTGTACACAGTAAAACCGTTCAAGTACCAATGTATGAGCAAATTTTCTCGTAAGCACCATACAAGCCTCGGACATCGAGCTACAAATGCAAATATTACAGCAAGAAAAATGAGGGAATATTTTATGCGTACACAATAATATTAACCACCGCATTAATTATATAGCCTTTACGACCTGATTATTAATTTACATGGCCCTGTGAAACTCACTATTTTCAGAATCATTGAATTCGTAAGATTACTGAATTTTATATACATGCAATCGATCGACACCGGTGAAGGGAGCAAGTCAACCAACATGAGACAGTTTCCTTATATAAGTTTCTTAAACATCACAAGCAAACACAATCGTGTATCTGGGGAAAATCCGAAGTATTTTTTCAGATATCAGGACAACCATTCTCCCGAAATAAGTAGGTTCCATCAGTCGATCGAGGTCCCATCAGATTTAGACTGAAAAAAAATTGATGCCAACTTTTATACGCGGTTCACCACAAAAAAATCAACTGCTCCAAATTTTCCAAACTAGCACATTATTTTCCCTCCAAATCAGAATGAACAACACTCTTGTTCAATGGAAAACTCATTTCTAGACCACATTTTATTAGCACGGAATAGAACGGGACTGACTGAGATGATACTGAAACTAGAGCGGTGGAAAAAATATTGAAGACACAATATCAGAAAAAATTGGTCGCTCGTTAGAACTCCACAAACAACTCACCAGATGCACCACCTCGTCTCTTTACCACCCGAGGTGAACCATTATTTTTTTTTATTGCTTACGTCACGGAAGACTTTATTTCCTACTTATTTTTGGGGAAATTTTCAGGCAACAGACAAGACAATACGAGGTGATTGTAAAGGAACATCACGACATTAATGCTCATAGTCATTCTTCCAGTAAAACTCAAAAAGTCGACAAAAAAAACAATAAGTCAAAAGATTCGTACCACTATTTCAAAAGAAATGCTACGAAGACGCACAGCAAAATTTTTAACGAGGTCTCTCATGAGATTTATTCAAGTCGATTCCATGAAGCAGTGAAAAAAAAATTACCTTCATAAAATTCAGTGGATACAAGGAATGCGAATAGCAACAAACTTAGGGAAAAATACCGGTTTTCTTAGAAGTCCCATTTTTTCTAATGTTATTGGCAAGTTTTTTTTCAACTCTCCCCGTAAAATGAATGAACACGTGGATACAACTCATGAGACAACACACACCATCAGTTCTTATCGTCTTATTATCTGTTTGAGGGTATCAAATAATTTATTGACTTAGGACCTATGTTGGAGAGCGTGCATAGGTCACTCGTCTATTGCGTAACGCAAGGAGTTTTCTTGTATTGCATCACAATTTTGATGACAGAATACGCGTTAAGTTAGTCACGTTTGGAAAAAAAGGTACCCCCCGAAAATTTACATTGTCAACACGAAATAATCTAGAACATGAATTTACGAGGAATATAACTGAAATTCAAATCATTTCCGATGAATAAAAACGAGTTTGGACCTTCCCGGATTTGCAAGCCGCCGTTTTCCCGTTAAAGGGCCTGGAGAAAATAAATCGCCTCTTCAATACAGTAACAATTTCCCCCCCGGGAGTCTTTCCGCATGAGGTCCATTTCTTGCAGCAGGTGCCAGCAGTGCGGAATAATGTAACCCGTTATAAAAACAAGTAGCACTAGCGACAGCTCGGATCTGATCTAATCACACATGAAATACACTAAGGCGTTAAGTAAACCAGTTTGATCTAAGAAGAAATGCACCGCAGATACACTCGTGAACCCAACCACTAGCGAATGCAGAAAAGAGGCACTGGCGGCCTTTTCATCAGACAGTTTTCACGGATGCCAAAGGAAATTGATTTCGCAAACGTCGCTCACTTCCAAGTCGGCACGCACGAAGGTGATAGCAATACGGAGAACGAAAAATTTTATTCATTTCCCAGAATTAGCTGCGGTCATAATGCTTGTTTTTCAATTAAGCCACAGCGTTTTTTTTCATTCAATAATCATCAATATGATAATCCGTACCCAGGGACACGAAAAAATTACCACCATTCGATAGTTACAACGCTAAAACATAAAAATAAAGGGCTATATATGAGCCATTAATACCAAAGAACTATGCTAAGCGCTTTAGAAGCGTAAATATGCCATAACAGAAGTTCATCTTTGATATATGGGCACTTGCTGCCAACGGGCAACGGGTATACGGGCACCTTTCGCCATTAAACACGTTACGCGCTATGGTGCACGCAATGACCATCTTCCCCAGGAAAATAAGTCATACGTTTGAATGAAGCTTAAACACATTTCACAGACCCGTTCCATTATCCAACTTATAACATGTGCTAAGAAAAAAAGCAATGCATTATTTGCTAACCTAACCCATGATAGAATAAAATTAAAAATACAGAAATAAGTAAAATTCCTGATTACAAAAAAGATATATCTGCATATGAAAGTGAGTACACATTTGTGCTCCTCTTGTACCTTTGAAGGTGTTTATCTGCCCCCAAAAGCTGGTGACACTTGACGCGTCGGGGTCTATCATGTGCCATCTCACCACCATAGTATAATTACATGGGCAACTAAATTTCCAAGATGAATTGAGGCTATATTTTAAATAGTAGCTATTCATAAGGTTGCGTTAACGCTTGGACATTAAACTAAACTTAGCCTGGACCATGTTGGGTAAACGAGCTTCTTTGTATTTTTTTAAGTTATACGATTTTACTCTGGAACTCGAAAAATACAGTGCATTACAACTCTTATTCAATAAATACCCTTATTCAAGTCAGTTGACATCAGTTCCCTTTCTTAATGAATTCTGTAAGCAATTCATGCCCAACTGTGTCGAATTCTTCGCATAAACTAGACATTTTTCGTGAGTCATTATAAATTATTTTACATTTTTATGTATTTTACACATTTTTACTCTTTCGTAAATAAATATATCTTCCTATACATTTAGACCACTCAGTGCTGTTAACATTTTAGAAAATCAAAACTATGTATTTATTTATCGACTTAATTGGGCGAGATTGAGACATGTAGTCCCTTCTTCCACTTAAGCCTTAGGCATTACATTGCAGAAAATTACATACACCCACCTAAACACTAGCTCAGAGGGAAGGTAGTGAAAACTTAACTCATAACTTAAATATGCCATTCAAGAAATTATATATGCCCGTGACGGATAAGGGCAAGGTTTTATCAAAAGTGAAGACAAGATTTTTCGAAATTTGGGTATTCCTCTTTATTTCCAGTGTGGTACGATCCAAGACAATGTGCGAGGATGAAATAAACCAGCATGTTTCCCTACTACGGAAAAATCAATAGAAATTGTGACATCATTTCGTTCCAAGGATTACAGGAATAGTGTTATCTGCTCCGACTTCAAAGATCTTGCCATATTTTCTAAGGTCTGCCTATTCTCCCTTTCACTTAGTGAATAAATGAACACTTTAGCATTCCTTACTCCGTTACTTTCTTTCCACATATTCTTTCCATTCAAGAATTACTCATCATCCATGGCTTTTCAATGTTATCTCTCATAAGGAGATATGCAGTTACAAAGGATATGGTACCACTTCGCACGAAAGGGTTGCAAAAATCTTTGAGGGTTTAGCACAGATGACTTATGCCTATTGAAAATTTGAAGTAATCGCAAAGGAAATCAGAATGTGCTAAATACGCGCGGGCCGTAAGCTTCAATTGAGAAAGCCAGAGAAGAACAGGGATTGAAGAAAAAAATCCAAGAGTATTAAGACGCACGGAAGACAAAGCACACGAAGAACTCCCACTAAAAAGCACTCAAGATTACCACATCAATAAGACATCAGCCTCTGAACGCCCACAGGCTTAACTAAAATCCAGAAAAAAAGTTAATATTCAATAACTGAATTGATCATTGGTTTGTTTGGAAACACGTTCGGTTCACATATGCACCGCCTGTTTGCCGTACACTGCGAGGGAAGTCACGATGTTTTATTACGAAACGACTTTTTTCCCGCCAAAGAATGCGAGCGCAAGAGAACTTCAATCTACTACACACTATTTGTATACTTTTCCTACAGTTTTGAAGGCCGAGGGCGAGTGAGAGAGTCTAACACAGATTCATCAATAATTTTAAAATCGAATTTTATCACTGCAAATCTGTTAACATCGGCACCTATTCCACCAGCCAGGGGGATAAAAGTGCCACCGAGCCCGTGATAGTAGCGTGCGACATACAGGACGCGCGATAGGGACGTAGGGAGGAGGGGGTTTTTAATCTACGCCATCAGGTTCGCGGAGTACGAGCCAGTACCCTCATCGACTCTCTACGCCTCGTTCGGTGACGGGAGGGATATGGGGCGCAAGTGGAAGGAAAGAAAGAAGACTCGGCAACCGACCGCGCGAGCACACCTCTCGTTTCACGACCACCGCGCGAGGTCTCGCGAGAGGAAGGGACGGAGGGCGTCGAAGACGAGAGTGCCATTGATCGGAGCATGGCGAGCAGGAAAAAGAGAGGAGTGGCGGTAGCAGGGTGGGGGGAGGAAGCGGCGGGAAGGCGGCGCGGGAAGGGGGGGCGTGGATGGGAAGGCATTCCCGGGGCGAGTTCGTTCACCCGTAACGGTATCCCCAAACTGAACTGACGCAATAAATGAAAAGGAATGGTTCGGGGGCGGATGAAGAAGGGAAGAGGTCCCCGCGTGAGTCGGGGGCGTGCGGGAGGAAGCGCGCCATGCGTGCCCCGGAGTGTAAGCGTCGAGGTAGCGATTGCCGATACGTGTGTGCATCGAACATTTCCCTTCGCGATGCACCCACAAAAAAATCTCTTTTGTCTCCGTCCCGAGCATAATCATCAAGAGTTGGCGGTCTGATGCCCGGTCCCTTTGATTATGCTCTGCGCTTACCACTCCTCTCTTCTAAACTCCAACACATCCCCCCAAAATCCACCATTAAAATTCTCTTCCCTCCTACCAGTAGCGGGTATAAATAACCAACCTCGAAAGGAGGGAGGAGCCATTTTCAAATATGCACAAAAATAATTCCATGACCTTTTTTCCTACAAAGGAAATTGAAGATGATGTTTCATTTGATAGTAATGGTAATAGCTTGGAGACCACAAAAAAAAACCCTAAAAAGGATATTTCATGTTCGGGGGACGTATACAAAAACGTTTTCGGATATATAAGATTAATTCATTTAGAATTTTAATAAAGCCAAAAAGATTCCCAAAGAGGCCGGAAGGCCCCAAATATAAAAATAACAAAATGAAACACTCAAGTACCAATTCCACCGATATTTTTTCCTGAAACATAGTAGTAAAAGTGCTCTTTCAATGAGGCAATTCCTTCTCCGAAAACTTTGAGGGATCAATGTAAATTAATGAATAATACTGCGACACTGCATACTAATTAAAACCAGAAACTTATACTATATATTTTTCTAAGGAATGATTCCTGCTCCGTTGGGAATTTATGTTATCTTGTGATTAAATATTTCTCTCTGCGTCGTAAGTGCCGCAATACAGTAGCTGCTGAATCTCATAAATCGCGATTTGCACCACCACTTTTTGAATAAAGATGATGAACTGAGCTGGAGAAAAAGCTTCATTAAGTTAATAAATAGCGTTTCTACTAAATATTTTAGTGGAGCTTGGAGTATGAACTGTTCCGTGATTATATTTCCAAGGTATTTCCACGGTGGGTTTATGATATCAATTATGTTACTTCAATCTGTCGCACTTTTATAAAGTATATCATATAGTATATATTGTGATAAAACATACGACACGGTTCCTGACCACATCCTCCGCAACTGTGACCAAATGTCTTGTAAAGACTTTGGAAATAACAGCGAGGTTTTAAGCTAATACTTTCGATTCGAATGCTAAGGTCAACTCAGGAGTTCGCCCAGGGCAAGGTCTCAATGCTTAAGCGAAGTTAATCGAGCGGCAACACACATCAAGAGAAAAAATATAACTTTATCAGAGATAAATAACCGCTTCTCACGGTGTTTCAACTGTATTAGTCATAAGATATGATTCGTTTACATATATTCTAAATTAATCTTCAGAAACCCTTCGTTAAAGACCGTAGACTTAAATTTACAAAATCGGTGCATGATATGAATCTCATGCGCATTATCTTGACTCGTTTGGCGAATGGCCATTACATAATTTGCTGTACTTCGTTCTTGTCTCTTCCAGTGGGGTGAATCTCATACATTCCTAAATTACATGGGAAAAGGGGTATTGGGAGAGATAATATTCATGATTGCACGAGAATTTTCACAGCAGCCAATATCAATGCATGTAAAACATGTAGCTGATAGCCAAACGAGAAACGATCAACGGCTACGCGTTCCGATGAATTTCGTTCCAGTTTACAATGATCCACCCCTTAAACAGTTGATTAAACCCTTGCATAAGAAAAGATAGGGACTATCAGAACAAATTTCTCCCCGAATCAATATTATATGCGTCATTTGGCAATATTTACCCCTTCTTTAAGTGTGTACTTAGGAGATAAAATACCAAACGTTCTGTTGTTTTGGGGCCATTTTCTTCCATGGCTGGCGAGTATCCATCAAGAACAATATTATTCCTATGCTAATTTTTCGCTCATCCTCTTTCGAGAATTTCCCAAAGAGGCTACAACGATATGAGCCTCAAAATGGAGAACGAAAAGCAGGCGGAGCGGCGGTTGGAACCGAAGCCATTGTTGCCGAGCGGTAATGCGATTCGCGGATCTGCCGACAATCTGCTCCTTAAAACAATGGGCCATACGCTCAGTTCATCGTCAGGACTATCATGAAGTCCTCTTCCAGGTCAATAGCTACCCTCATCCAAGTTGACTCGCATCACACGCTCAGACACCTCGATTCAAGAGTGATCATTAACCAAGTAGCAACTACCTGCAAGTGGCATTTTCTTAACTTATCTACTCCTCCCCAACGTGCAACTAATTATTCTCCCAGAAAATACATTTTCCATTTCAGGCTATTTCGTCTGATTTCACCGGTAAAATGTCGTTATCTTTCATGTAGGCAAATATTAATTCGCAATGTTTACCAATCCAATGCGATTTGCACTCCAATATTCTTAAAAAATACCTTCAACTTGTGCCCTTGTCAACTATGGTTTGCCTTTCATATTCAATTGTAATGTTACATGTCTGTAAAATGGATTTGATTACACTGATAAACATTTCCCAGGCCTCCAAATTTTATTTTCGAAATTGGGATTATCTGAAGATCGAAAGGCACTTAACTAGAACAAGATGACATTGACGACGGCATATACATAAATCGTACCAAGAGCGTTTATCTAGGTTACTCTATCAAAGGGGAGCCTAAATGAAACTCAATATATCGGCTATTAAACAAATGTTGTTGCTGCCGGCAGACGAACGGTTGGAAACTGGAAATCCGTTAAGCGACTAGTTCAAAATACAGGGAGGGATTCGGAATCAAAGACCGACCACTGATATCGTCTCAAACGTGTCTAGGTCGACACGCAACGAGCCTTAAGGAAAGCGATCAATTTATATCGACGGTTACTTTTACTTCGACTCCCAATCGGAAGTCTGTCCGACGACCACTCCCATGTACCTCGGGTAGGTCAAGAGCATTCCCCGAAGAGTCGAGCCTGGCACAGGCGCCAAAAGATCCGAACCCTTCAAATGGCACAGCACGTGGAAACAGCGATGACGCACGATTCTTCCTGCTTCCATGTAAAGATAAAGAGTGAGAGAGGGAGGAAAACCTGTTTGACAGCGACGTAACACAGCATCGTGCGTTCCCATCCTTAACCTTGCCACCCAACACCCGAGGGGTCATTAGGCACCACCTAAACAAATTGTTTCAACACCAACGGAGGAGACCTTGCCACCTAACGGAGCTTTCTAGTATTTTTGGCACTCGCAAGAAGTCTTCTTATTTTACATGTACTTAATGTGTCGAAAGAAATAGCGACTGAACCCAAACCACGATTCGACGTTACCACGAGTAGCATAAACGCAAACAGAACGTAAAACAGCGGCTACGAACAATCTACTTGATTCCAAATTAGAAAGGAGAGAGAAAAAACTTGAGATTATAATTTGACAAAGACAATACAAAAAATACCCATATCTATAGGTGCGACGAGGGCAAAGAGCTACATCAAAACAAGAATTTTGCAACAAGAACAGGCTCACTGTGAAATCCGGCAAAATATATTTCCCCGAAAGTACCATTACCCGTTGAGAAAAATAAAGAGAGTTCACAAAACGGTGGAGGGTAAGCACATTTGCAGAAGTTGTTGAAATTTGTACCTTTATCTCATTTACACGCGCATATGTGAGTACACAATCTGCCAGTGACAAATAACAGATGGAATATCACAAACCCAAATACGCCAAAAATATTTGTTGTAAAATTAGTTAAAAGTTTATAATTTAAACAAACACAGGGGGAATTGGCGCTCTACCGCTTGGTCACTTGCGTCCATCTAAAACCTACCTTATCCGATAGATTACAGACAATAATAATATGCACACACACACATCCTCTTTATGCTGTGAAATATTTTATATGCATATAATATTTAACAGAAGAGAATGCTTGTTGGATATTGCAATTCAAATGCGTTCAGTGTTGTTAAATACTCACATAGCGCAAAATAAACACATTTACGCCTTCTGCGGAGCTTGTCGAGGATCATGTAATCACATGAATGCAAGCAGGAGCCTGCAAACCCGTTGAAAACCTGCTCGGTAACTACTAAAACTACATGGTCTCAAAAGTAGCTTTGCTTCGCAATTGAAATATTACAGCGGTACTTTCTACAAGTGCAGCGAGCTTTTTAGTTACTACAAATAATTCACATGTTCACGTTATTCTGCATACCTCCACTGACCTCTAGACTGAGAGATCCCATAGAATTTCGAAACCGTTCCTTTCTAGTTAATGCAATCAACTGCATTAAAAAACTTTCTACTTTTTTGCATACATTCTCAAGTATGAATTTCTAAAAACTAAATAAAGCAAACGCAACACATTTCGGAGTCATTCATTAACGCTATTTCTATCGTATGGGATGTCACAATTGGAATTATTTGAATTAGCTCTACCGCCATTTTTATCTCTTAAATTATCAAGTATCCGTGGACAATATGCAAGAAAACAATTATAATTGCCAAACCTGGAATCAACTGAGTAACGCATAATCGTCCAAAGGACATTCAATCTAAAAATTCGCCCGCCTCAAGGTTTCGAAAGTGATCCGAATTTTCGACAGTTCTTCCCGCGGGCCGTGTTCATCTCGCATCGCGTCGACCATGCCAGGAATGATAATGATCTAGAATGGGCAATATCGCGAATTGACGCCAAGGTTACGGCGGGTCTGGTTCCGATCTTTCATCAGCGCCTTATCCTTTCACTAAAGATTTAGGGTCCGCGATTTCAGCCCCGGAGATCGTCCATGGCTTCCCTCCCCTCATCACGTCGAACCATTGAGTGTAACCCATTAAGTTTCCCCCCCAGTTCAAACAACGTTTACTCCAACACCCATTAAATACACATCATCATCCACTACAATTATGCCCAACTTCTAAATTTAATTAGGGCTAGGGAACACCCGAGCTGGTGAGATGGAATGCCGCTCGTTAAAGTCACCTTCACATCACTTCTAACAATCTTTCAGGTGAGGACGCAATGGAGACACAACGAAGGAAAGGATTGGGCCTCGCGTGGCATCTCGCCCTGCTTCAAATCCTCCTTTACGTCCCATCCAGGGCCTCGCAATGCCCCTGGTCGCTCTCTTCACCCCAGTTGCAGGCGGCATGCCTCTGCGCCTCAAATTCTGCCAAAGAGGTGTCGGTGCAGTGTGATGCCGCCGATTACCAGTTGCTGCTCAAGGGACTAGCCGCTTCAACGCGCTCACCCAACGGGAACACCGTCCCCATCGACCTCCTCTACGTCAACAACTCGTCCCTGGAGCACTTGGGTCCAGATCTGATCAAATCCGCGGGAGTTGTGCCGCGAAGTCTTCAGGTTTCGGGGTGCCAAATAAGAAGCGTCGCCGCCGATGCTTTCCAACCACTCATTGGTTCGGGTTCTTCCACGTGAGTACTTTGGTGTCATTCCTCAGTAAATATCCCCAATTTAATGTGCATTAAATCGTTGGGGATCCCGAGAACCTGCAGCATTGCCGGAGATGAGTGGGGGGCAGAACCACGCCAGGGTGTTGTAATTGATCAGATAATCATGATTCTCATAGAAACACATTAACGATAACTAAGTGGTCGTGTCCTAGAAGGAAACCACTGTTGTGCCAATGTTATTTTTTAAGAACTGATATTATGTCCATGTGTCCAGTTACAGAGGTGAGCCTTCCAACATGAGGAACCTGAATCTGCATTCTAACTTCCTGGAAAATATTCCTGTGGAGGCTTTGAGGCCCTTGACCTCTCTCACGCTCCTCGACCTGTCCCACAACCGTATAAGCACCATCCCCATTGGAGCCTTTTCTTCACTTCGGTCACTCACAACTCTGCGACTGGGTGGTAACCCATTTTCGCTCCGAGTTCCATCAGCAGGTGCCTTCCGGGGTTTGGCTACTTCTCTACGGAATTTGGATCTCAAGGTAAAATCTCTAATTCAATTTAAGACAAGTAATATCATTAGCATAGAATGGAGAAATCTGAATGAGGTCGGGACTTTTTTAAGTTTTATCCATAATGTTAACATTTGCGCATAAGTAGGTATTCCTGGCTCTGGTATTCCAACAACTTTTAAAATGACTAAATACAAACTTAGACTGATTTGGACTAATACTTTCAGTCAAAGAAATTTAAAGAGAATAGAGTCAGTGAATACATCAAGCACTTCTACAGATGCATACTTTGTAACATAAAACTAGACTTCATTATTTTTTATTGAATGTCAATTTATGGGGAAAAGAGGTCAACTTTCTTTTTTTTCCTACCTGTCATATACAATTTTAAAAGATCTATTCCTTATTTTAATGCATAAATTATAACTAGCCTTTTAAATTCAGAATGGATAGCACATTAAAATCTCTACCTTTCTTGAAATAAATTAATGACCT
Organism: Hetaerina americana; assembly: GCF_022747635.1. Lineage (NCBI taxonomy): Eukaryota > Metazoa > Arthropoda > Insecta > Odonata > Calopterygidae > Hetaerina > Hetaerina americana. The sequence goes on from NW_027287095.1 coordinate 20,236,931, forward strand.
TTGACTTAAATATCTCTGTGTATCCTTTACATATACAAACTCTTGAAATTTTGGAACAAAACACAGATAAGTGGATTCCTATGACTTAATAAGTTTCTTAAATTATTTCTTTAATAAAGTAAGATCAAACCTATCCTTAGGCAATTTTACAATTTTTTGTAATAAAGTTTAGATGCTATGGTTTAGAGGTTACTTGTTCTTGATCATAAGTTCAAGTACATACATACTTCAACCATTTGACACATATTATTGCTCTAATTTTCTACAATAAAAGGCCATTAGCTGACATTCATAATCAACTTCTCAATATATTAAGACTTAATAAGTATGCCCGTAATGTTTGATGCAAAAGAATAATGACTTTTTCAGGCAACAAGACAAAGGGTATTTCCTGCAGCAGCTATAAGGGGTCTACGAGCCTTGGCTTTCCTTGATCTCTCACAGAACTCAATTAGAGAGATTGGCGGAGAAAACAAAACTGATTTCAGAAATGATGGACCTATGACCACACTCGATTCAATAGCTGCAATAAATCTGGAAAGAAATCTCATTCGTAGAGTATACCCTAGGGACTTCCAAGGCATTAATGACACCCTCAGCTCTCTCTCCTTGTTGAACAATCTACTCGCTGACTTTCCCACATCTGCTGTGTCAACTCTGTTGGAATTACGGGTAAGACAAAATAATGCAAAGACCTATCACAATATTCCCTTAAGTAAAAACATATAAAGTAAGCAATAAGTGAAGTTAATAAAATCCATGAAATTTTTCAAATGTAACGGAAATTTAAATGTCCCGCACTTAGGATTAATAAAATAAAAATAATCCCATTGCTGACAATTTATACGAGATATTTTCTCAAAATTATATCATAACAAAACCATTGTTTTAGTATACTTGAATATGTTGATTTCAAGCTTGATATTTGAGAAAACTAAATTAGATTTTAAGCATATTTATTACAACACTAAATAAAAAATCTTTTTTTCATACTCATTATTCCTTAATTTCTATAGGTTCTAGATCTTGGCTTCAACCTTATAGCAAATATACCACTGGATGCATTCAAAGGAACACCATCACTAACATTGCTTGCACTCGATGGTAACCCATTACCAAGTCTGTCTTCAGACGTGTTATTACCAGTTGCACCATCATTAAGAGGATTATCCATTGGTGGGAGATCCCTTAACTGTAACTGCAAACTACGGTGGTTAGCTGAATGGATCCAGAAAGGTGTTGTTCCAGGCGGAGGAGATAGAAGTTCTGGCTCAACAGACATTCAAGTCACAAGTCGTGAACGAGATCCACAATTCTGTGGGAGTCCATCAAGACTGAGAGAAAAGCCCTTCCACCTCATTCAGGCAGAGGGTAAAAAAAGAATGCTAATATTTCTCATGAGTTGCATATACACTTACTTTAATTATGAAGGAGCCATCATTTTCTTTTAAGTGTTTGTTCCTGTGGGTTCAGCATGGACATGTACTAAAATCACTAGGTTTTGGTTTTACAGCTACGCATTCTGCAAAATCGTATACTACAATCAGAAGTTCTGGTTAATCTTCAGTTATCTTAAGTCATTAAGTCGATGCCTAGCAAGTACATTAAGAATCATGACTACTCGAATTCAAGAGTGGGAATAGTGCTCAAGAGTAAAAGAGGAAAAAATACTCTGAAATGAATTACTTTCCTGAATCATTTCTTTTATTTAACTGGAAAAAAAACATAAAAATATACATCATTAAGTTAGAATAAGCCACCTAATGAAGAGGGAAACTGTGGTAAAATTCATGCGGGAATTTTAAAAAGCATTTAAAACATTATCATTCTATTCTCATTCTTCTTCACTTTTCCACCCATTGATCTATCTCATTTCATAAAAGGTAAGATTTCTAAAACCCCCCCATAAATTAATGTCCATGATTTGTGTTCTTTTTATATAGAGCTCACTTGCGATGATGAAAACGAAAATGAGGAAGAGGCTAAACCAGAGGTGAAGAAAGAAGACAACCAAGAGCAAGATGATGACCCTGAAAACAGACGGCCATGGGGTCCAACTACAGTATTTACTGCTTCAACAACTAACAGACCCCCAATAACCACATACAAATCACCCGTTAGTTTGGATCCGTTTCCACCTGTAAGAACATCAACATTTTCAACGACAAAAACATCAACAAGCCCCACAACAGCAAGCACAACAACGACAACGACCACAACAATGGCCACGACAAGTAAAGCAACCACATCAACAAGGACTACACCCACAACTTCTCATACCACAACTGAACACTCAACCACAGGGTTAACTGGAGCACCCTCATTCACAATGTCAAAACAGCCACAGCTTCTCAAACACCCAACCTCAACACCAGCTACGCCATTTCCCTGGAATAAATCAACAACCCCACCTATTGTACGACTTGGAGATGCGTAAGTATTCCTGGGAAATGTAACCATTAATTGCCCATCCAGAAGCTTTATTCATAGTACTATTACAAGAATTAGATAATTTTACTGTTCCCACAAAATCGGATGAAAATTGATATAAATTAGCTGACAAATTTCACATTTTCTATCATCAATAGTCATTAAAGCTCCGGTCAACAATTTACCTGTATGCAATTTATACAATTTATAATATTACACTAAGAATTACTTTAGTTTTAGCAGCATACATTTATACCCTTCTGACTGAAATGTTTGAGAAAATTCTTCCCTTTCTAATTTCCACTAATTCAAATGAAAACTAAAACTTCTATAAATTGAGCATCTTAGATTGCATCTGAAATGTGTTACCGCATTCATCATATTTTATTGTACTTTGTATTTCCAAAGCGATAAGAAGAAAATACAAACCAAAGATAAGCAAACAAAGGGTGGAGACACAGATGACAACAATGGAAGGAAGAATATCGATGTTATCGTTCAGAGCATTGCAAGGCAAGAAAATTCTGTGATCATACGATGGGAACCAGCCAACAAAGCCCAAGGATCAAGTCGACCCTCTGGCTATCGAGTTATATACAGACTATTTGGGGACTCAACATTTAGAAGAGGTCCACCATTGGAACCATCAGAACGAGAGTTTCGCATTAAGAACGTCCCTTTGCAGGTATTAAAATCCTCCAGTAATACCATCTGACTCAGTTCTATGATGACAATGCCAAATTCATTATCGGATGATGAAAAAATGGCTTGCATGCTATTTCAAGAAATGGTCTTCTGGGACCTTTATGTTAACTAAATGATTCCTTCATAGTTTTACATTTAATAATTTTATGTTTTTATAGAGGATGTTCAACTTAAACACAAAATGGTTACTTCATTTTACTGATATCCTTCATATTGAATTTAATGATTTCATTTTCATTAAATAACTTAAATACTTTGAGCCTTAAAGGGGGTTATTAAACACCTATGCAGGGAATCTTCACGGTCAACAACAATGCTTCAAGCAAAAAAGCATATCCCAAATTTAATTCCAAAAAGCCTAGGTGTGATGGCACTTCTCTTAATTTTCATACCTGCACATTAAATAAACCTTAAAATTAATGAAAGTAAAAAAATTGAATCACTAAATACACAAAGAAAATATTGCCAGAAAACTTTGAAATGGCAAAATTGCAGTCAGTTCACCAAAGATAAATTTCAAAGACAAGATAAATACAAATTTTATTGCCCTGATTGTTTTTGAAGTACCTTTCTATCTGTTGGGAAATTCACTAAATTAACCTACTCGGTATTTCTCTCCGATAAGATTATTAAATAAACTGTGTATGCTGTTATAACTATCTCCTATAATGGTCTTGTACTGAATGAAAACAACTATAAGGATGCCATTATTTTAGTGTATGCATGTCAATTTTCCCAACAGGAATGCATAGTCGTTTGTGTAACATCATTGGACAGGCCTACAGTGACCCCCGAAACTGTTCCATACAGTCAGTGTAAAGAAGTTCGCACATCTCAGAATGGGCATGGAGCAAGCCATGGATCACCACCTCCAGGCAGCTCAGGAGGGGGGAGCCAACATATGGACAAGATCACAATTGCAGCAAGTGCTGCCATATGTGGCACTGTAGTTTTAGCTGTAATAGTATTTGTGGCAACAAGCAGGAAGAAGAAGAGTCAGAGGTCAGATGCAGAAGTAAATGAAAAGAAGGCAGCCCTAGCTGCAGCTGGTCTTGGTCCAGGCATTGGAATGGTGATTACATTAATAATAACTCCTTCCCACCTCCATGTATCCTGTAAATCTTTAGAATTATCTCTCCCATCCCCAAAATCAATTTTGCACTGCCTGCAAGATACAGGGCGGTACATTGTACTTATATACTTTAATGGACTTATTTTTTTTAAGACGAGAAAAACTACTCTTTGATCAGGGTTTTTAAATTTTTAATGGTGTGTCTATTTTAATTGCTTCCACATTTTCTTATGGTCCACCTGCACCTGAGCAAGATCTTTTCTGGGGAAAATTAAATTATCACTTATACTAAATTACATTTAATTTATATTCCTTCACCAAGTAAAACATGAGCAGCAGCCAGTCTAACCAGTCCCATTTGGTTTTTGGTGACTTCTTCACCTGGAAGTGCTTTCATCTCCCTCTGAATCAACCCACCACACTTCAGTCACATAAGAGTTTGAGAATGAGTCTCTATTCTTATACAAGTTTAAAATGAAAATGATAATATGCCATGCTTTCTGAGACATATTTTGTCACTCCTGGCTAACTTATTTCATCTTCACCATAATTCCTAAAGAGAACTCTTCCCTTTTGGCACATGACTATCATGACTGGGTCCATTTTTCAGAAAGGTTTGACTAACACACACAGTTTTGAGATAGCGCAGCCTGATTGATTATTTCACGATTTGGTATGAGTGCATACCTTAAATTCTGTGAGATCAAAACGGGAAAAAATGTGCACTCTTCAAGAATCTTAAGAAACTCATGGGTTGCCTGATTTATCCTAGTTTAAAAGCAATTAAAGTTAACTAATTGAATTTCAATTGCATGAAGTAAATAATAACTTTGTTTTTTATATCATTTTAGGTTCCAGGCACTGACACTTCATAGATACATTATGTAAAGTGATAATTAGAAGTATGATGTATAATTATAATAGGAGAGTATATATTAATGCAAAATATTTCACACCACTACAGATTGGTCCACATCAACTTCTACACCCTCATCTAGTCCCTGTCCATCCATTGCACCCAGTGGCCTATTCACAGAAGGGAACTCTCAACCGATCAACACTATACCTCCACAATGGAGGAGGAATGCCAACCAGCCAAGCACCCACAATTATGGTGGATCAAATGCCTGGACCAATACCAAATGGCATGGGAACAGGGGTAGCTTCTGATTGGGAGCAGGGATCTGTGTACAGTGGAAGGAGCATCCCAAGGCCACAGGTTTTTCCAGAACAAATGACATCAGGTGATTACCCTTATCCCAAAACCTTTAAGAGTCTTTCCTTTCTTAGAGTAAATTAAAACCAGGGATATCCATCATTCTCTTGAGCAAGCAAAATTCACCTATTAGAAATTAAGTACAAAATATAATCAGAGATACCAAATTTGGACTCTCTTTCCTCTCCAAAAAGATCTGCTATTATCTTTTTCCCCACAAAATATGCACTGAGGCACAAAATAATTAATAATAATACAAGCTTAAGTTTATTATTTAGATGCTCATCTTTGAATTCCAAGCATTCAACGATATAGTATGAACCAAATGGCTTACTGGCCTAATAAATACAACACATGGATGATGAAAGAATACCCAGTTCAACTCTGCGTAGTTCCTCTTGAATGGTTGTCAGCCAATAATTTCATGTGCCATTGGGTATCCCATAAGGGCAGCTCTATATCAACAAAAACAAACCATTTTATGATGGCTATAGTTTTTATATGAAAACCATTCAAATTATTAATATAGAAATTTTTTATACCATATAAAGATGAAATGTTATGTATCCTTGTATCATAATCTACCTGACCTGATTGTGAATATTGTATAGTCTATGTTCTATCCCCACCTGAATGCACATCACTTCACTCAGTTCAATCACAAAAGAATCAATCACCTCTCAAAGAAACGCATACCATCAAGAGAATGTTAAGCATTTTGTGTCACGGTTAATTGCATGGTTTGAATGACGTGCTTTGCATGGCACATTTACGAAGACTAAAAATGATGAATTATTAAATACTTAAGGACTTTTTTGCATTTTTCCAGATATCAATTTGTGTTGCATTATTCTAAGTGTTATTTACCAGCACCTTTAATGTCATATTCACATCATTATGTAACTAAACCCCTGTGGTCCAAAAATAACTTTTGATGTATATGTATCTTTCCAGTTCCTTTCATGTTATATAAGTTTTAAGAGCAAATTATTAAGTATGTATTATTAATCAATATAGAAGTAAGAAGTAGCATTAGAATTAAATCATTATATGTATATATGAATACTAAGTGCAAAAACATGAGAAATATTTCCCTTGTTATTAAGGAATTAATGAAGTAGTCAAACAGGGATAGTATGGATCCTCCCTAAAAATAAGTCACATGATTTTTTTTATAATTGAATTATATATTACAAAAATCAAGAAATACAGAAGGCGAAAAGAACTGAATTTTTTTGTTAGGTCTGTTAGTTTTTTAAAATATGATTAAAGACTGACCATTTCGGACATCTTTATAGACAAGAAATATAATGGGCTACGACAGATGTATCATACATCAGCAGTTATTATTTTAAATATCAGCCCGTGACACATGACATGTAGTTCATTGGAAAACCAAGCTTAAGAAGTACACAAGAGAAACGATTGAATGGCAGTTTTGAAGTTCTTAGCATAACAAAACATTTTCCACAAATCAGATTTTAATTCTTTAAATCAGACTTTAATTCTTTAAATCAGATTTCTGTGTACTGATGAAACTCGTTGTCAATATCCAAAATAAGCTATTCTTTGACACATAAAAGTTTAGCTAATAACAGAATGGCATGAAATTTAGTAGTGGAAACATATATTTACACCTGAGAATCTGTAATTGTGAAGGTTTCATTGAATTGAGAATAGCCTTTTATTTTAACATTGAGCTCTGGGAGGAAGAACCTATTCTTTCCTCCTCAATGTTTATTTTAACTCACTGGCAATTAATACATCCTGACCATTTTAATGCCAAAATGGAGATGCAAAAGTGCAGAGCCAAGAGCGAACACTCATAAATGTTTACCACTAAAAAGTTACAAACAGAAATATGTCCAATTCAGGCTTCTCTTGGAAAATAAAATCACGGCTCTTTGAGATTAAGAAAATCTATTGATGTTAAGCAACTAAACACTTTCCTATCAATCAAGTTTTCTTTGCAGCATAGTAATTTCTTGTTAATTTTTCTTCAATCCTTAATTCAAAATTTATGGGCTTAACAATCAGAAATAATTTAGCCTCTTTCCAAAGTTGCTGTCTATAACCAAATATTCCTGATCATTTCATTTTTTGAAAATGTTTGTTCCATTCAGTAAATATAAAATCAAGTTAGTCAAAGGTTGAAACCTATTAATGATCATTTAAGTGATATTGGCAATAGACATCACAAGAAATGAAACTGAGTTACGTTAATACAATCATGCTTCAGTTATTGAATAAACCTACCAAAACAGTTTAGGAAAGTTGGAAGATTAATTTTACCATTATTACTAACACCATGTTGGCACAAGAATTTTCAGGAATAAAGGTGGAATAAAATATAAATACCTTCACAAAAGAACTAAATGCAGGGAAAATAAATTCTATAGCAAAAAAAACTATTATTTGAAGCAGGTCCAATGAATCGCTCTCATGCATCTCGCCTCAGTGGAAAGATAATAGATGGCATAGGGCACAGCAGGACATCAAATGCTGGAGGAAATCGATCTATAGCTGACGGTCAATCCCAACGTAGTTACTCAGGCATCTCAAACCACAATTATTTACCAGGAGCTCGACACCCTTTGGCCAGACCAAGTAAGTGACATTGGTTGAGAGTAAACAACCTGGACTAACAAGGTAGAATGGTGACCGTAGAGGTGTAGAATTTCTCAAAAATTTTGACAAAGAATTTGACATAGAATTCCTTGACTAATAAATTAGTGGGAAATCAAAAGGCAAACAAATTTCACATGGCACAACCATGGTTCACCGTCTTTAATGGCAATGTAGAAGATGTCAACTTATTATAACTAAACTTTACTTTGGGTTCTTTGCATGGAAATAATATATGCACTTAAGGAATGAATGTGCTTTTTGCTCTGCCTGTAGCAGAAACATTTTCTCACTAAATGGTGATGGACAACTACTAGTACACAGGATCAAAAAAATGGATTGAACAACAATGAATGCAAAGCTACAAAAAATGATGAGCCTCGCATGTCTTACTAAATAATAATTTCACAAAATGCACTCCATAACTGCACTATGTTTGCAAATTCGTATGCCAATCATGTGATAATAGCAAGAACTGAAGAGAATAAATACCTATACGGTTTAAATTCATGTGTAAATTGCAACGAAACAGTTCAATTGTTTACAGTGTAATAAACCACTTATATAAAAATGTACACGAACTACATGAATAATTCTACTAAAAAGTTAATAATGTGGTACTAAAAAAATCTATTTCAATTATCCCAAGTCACAGAAGAAGATAGAACCTCTCCTCATATCAATATGATGCTAGGGTCATTTGTGCACATGAAACAATCCGTCCAAGCTTGTATTAATGCTTATGTATCTCATTTCACATTTAAAACGTGATTTATATTTTAGTCATGGTTTGAATTATGGCATGTGGTAGTCCAGGGGGTAGAGCATTGAACTACTGATCAGAGGGCCCTGGTTTGGTTCCCAGGCATGCCTCTGGAAACTTAAAGTTGCACCCAAGCTGTGTGATTTTTCGGGGACTTAGATTTTACTGGGAAACCATATGTGACACTGGGAAAGGAACTGGCCTCAAACCCAGAGGAGTTATTTTCCCATGCTGTTGGGTTTAGACCTTCGGGTTGAAAACTGTGGTTTGGTTGATTTGGTTGGCATTATTTTCTTGCAGGTTCAATCAAAGCCCCAGGGAGAGCCCATATAATGATCTTACCATAAGTATCTCTGGGATACATAAAATGGGTATTCAATTGCATTAATATATACTATACATGCCAGACTTCTGATCTAGCTATCTTGACTGGGTCTTGGATTTTCACAATGTTTGGGTTCTCTCAAAATACATATATTTGTAAGGTTTTATGGAGCAAAGTCACATTTTCTTCCATTCTAACAAAAAATATTAAACTGGTTCACACCACTCGGAACTATCAATCAGCTGAAATTGATTTGCTGGGCATGTGGTACACTAGACAATTGTCCTAATATAATTATTATATTATTAATCTGCCTATTTTATGGCAACAAACTGCTGCATAATGCCCCAGAGCAGCATAAAGCTGCCCTAAACTACTCTCACAGATTCATAGCTTCCAATAAAGATAAATTCTGCTCCTAATATTAAACTGTGAATGGCTAAAATAAAAGGAAAAATCCTAAATGAAGGTTTTAAAGTGCAACCCGACTGCTCTGTGTGGCTATAATTATAATGATTTCTTTCAATTTATTTTGGTATATTTATTCCCAGCACATACAGTCAAGACAGTGAAAAATATTTGATGACAGCTCTGATTAGTAGAGAGTAAAGGGCATAGAACTGCAAATTCCACCAAAGTCTATCAACAAACGATGAACCATCCCCAAACAAATTCATCCATAGTCCATATTAAATCCTGAATGACCTAACAATATAGCCTTCTTCTTATCTCATAGCTGTCATTGGGTAAATTTTCATGCCAGTTCAAAACTTTGTTGAGAACTTTCACTTATAATTTTGATTAAATCGTTAACAACCTAACAATTCACACATGACTTCATTTAATAGCCCATCGAGTGTTTACTAAATGTATGAAATCCAGAAGTAAGGAACTAATAGTTGTGAATCCCACATCCAGGTGGACTTCGACTGTCACAGCATTCACTGACCAACTTATCCCTGGCCTCAGAGAGGATGTCTGGAAGAGCCAGCGGCACAGGCTATCCACAATCTTATGACATCGGAGCAAACACATGTCATCACCAACACAGGGCAAGAAAAAATCAAGGTGGCAATGGTCGTGGGGGGAGCAGCGCTACCAGGTCCAGGAGGAGGTATGGCGGGGGAGGGAGTGGAGGTGGCGGCTATGACACTACTTCAGACAATAACTGGACCGATCATGACCTCGACATATATGTTGCTCGAAACCCAACCTGCGCCAGTGGAAGGGGAGGCGGAGACCGTCTTGTGCAGCTTTAATGTTGTGCTGAGAACATTTCGCATGAAAAGAACTGCAAGTTCTTTTCATTTTGTGTGTCACAGCTTCAGGGAAATGACAAACAGCAGCATTTCTTTGTGAAGGGGGCCAATGATATTCTTGGTGCTTCCTTGCAAACACTAAGTGACTGAATACAACAAATTGCCCCTTTTTTTTAAGTGTAATCTGTAAGACACACCCAAAGAAAATACAACACCGGATGTGTGCACATACTCTTACAGAGACTTCTTAAAAAATGCTTTGTAAATAATATAACATCAAAATAGATATATTTATGTATCTACAAATAAATTGTTTTTTTTAAATATGCATGCAATGAAAATATAGCAGGTTTATTGCTCATATGATGTGTAAACCTGCTTATGCATGATTTTTTTTAAACCAATGTGAGTGCAACTGAATATGTATATTTACATGTTCAATTCTATTATATATACTTATTTGGTTGAATAAATTGTTTATATGTAGTATAAATACATTATTTTGATGCATAATGGAAGCTGAAATAATTCCTTCTCATATTAGAAACACTTTTTTTTAAGTTAACAAGCATTATTGGAATGCTATCTATCAAAAGAAGTTGATGAAAGGAGCGTTTTCATTTATTTACTAATCACACTCAAATGTGATTATATTTATACACTAACAAAACCTGCAATCACATAGGTACCCTATACAGAGGTAAGAGAAATAGAAAAACATGCTCACAAGTAATTAAATTAGCTATGAAAACTACAAAGAGAAAAGTTATCCCTTCAGTTCAAGAGAAGAGCTGAAGCCCCAGAACATTCTATTTCCACCGTATCAGCTGATTGTGATCACAGATTTTATCCTATCGTTTAGCCTGTCCCCCTCCTGTTGCCCTTTCCAAAATGTGGTATATTTGCCTCAACCTAACCTCTACTCTGTTTTTTACCAAGGTCAATGTACCACACCACTTGACATCCATATTTTACCCAGCTACAGAAGGTGTGTTTGGAAATTATATTTTTCATTTACATAAAAAAACAGACACACATGTGAAAATATATTCCATGAAAAACCATGCATTAAACTGACACACCAAAAGATTTTGGAGAATCTCACAATTGTGAACATTTCAGAGCCAAGAGGTGGTACCGTCATCAGGAGAAGAAGAATATATGTGTGTGTGTGTGTGCCTGTGGGTCACAGGGGTGGGAATATCATTGCATAGAAATCCTAGCAGAATTAATCCCACTAATTTGTGCCAATAAAATATAAATCTTGTGACTGTGGACGGAGACTTTAAATAATATAATGGGCATAAGTGGGATTAAAATACAGAGATTTAATACATAGATTATACAGTTTTTATTTTCATATTTCCACAAACGTCTATAACTACATTAAAATAACTGGCTAAAATAAAAAGATCTGTCCATTGGTCTAAATAAGCAATACATTTCTTGCCAAGCAAATGACATACAACCTAATATTTCATGTATTAATATCAAAAATGATTTTATGGAAAATTAAGATTAGCAAATGTGAGCACTATTTTATTTCACTGAAGTAAGAGCCTTTAAATATAAGTGGTATAGGATTGAAAAATCAATGAAATGATAATCAGAAGCCATGATACTTACCCAGGAAGTGGTATCAGCTTGTCCCAACGATATCTTGCTTCCTGGGCAACCTCATACCAAAGGTGAGCAACGGCCATTGGCCCTCCAAGGGTTTGGTAAACAAATGCAAGTGCTAAAGTCAATCGCCAAACAAGGCTGTCCTTCGGACAAGTTTTAGGATCAACAGATTTCAGCAGATATCCAACCTTTAAATGATGCCCAAGCCATGGACACCCCTGCCAGATAAAAAAATACCAAGTTACAATGATCACAATATTAATAATTTATTATTATAAATGAATGAAAAAATGTTTCTTTAAGAATTTTTAAAAATTTTCCTTTGATAGAATACTTGTGCAATGTTTTCTTCCAGAATATGTCATTGCACTGCAACTAAGCCAATGACTGCATGAGAGTTTAAGATCTTCATTTGAAAATGTTCAATTCTAAAGAAATAAAACTTCAAATATTTGAATTACACCTCCGCTCCTAGGACTATTTGACTTTATAAATTATTATGGGAAACTGGTAAAAATACTAGTTTCAAATGAATGAAGTATATACAATTTTGTACATCTCCACAGTCCGAAAACAATAATAATGTTGATATGAGAATTGTTTGCTCATATGTGATCAAATTTGATAGAATTCATTCCAAAAAGTCTATGGTCCCTCATAGCATTCTCATATGTGGTGTGAATCCATGCCTCTTATTACTGGTAATGCTCATTGTGATCCATTCATGAAATATTTTACTGTATGAATACACTTAAGTCAGTAGAATCAATTTTACTTGAGTACACAGAGATTTTATTTAAAACGTTGAGAAAGTGGCAGAGAATTCAAGCTGATTAAAATGTTTCCCATTTTATGAAAAGTATGGTATCAACGTGAAGACATAAATCACAAAATCAATACCTCCATTAAAAAAGAACACATTATTGAGCATCAAGTATGTGCTCCAACCTTATTGATATCCTCTGCCCAACTTTTTCAGCCATTCAAATGCAAAAATTAATATTCAAGAGGTTAAAATGGGTTGATTTCAAACAGAGAATCTAAGTAAACTACCCTTACTATCCTACTGCATGCTACTGAAACAATAAGTCTATAACTTAGGTGGTGAATAACATTAAAAGATGAGCCACCAGGAATAAACTTAAAACAAGACTACTGTGTGTGATTCCAGTCAACACAGAAACATTTGTTCATTAATTATATCAGCATCTTTAGGTAAACAAATAGAAGTAGGTAGAAGCACAAATTCATTGATTGCCACTAATAAAATCAACTGAGTTCCATATCCTTTTTTTATAAAGTTTTGAAACACTACAACAAAGAACTTACCTTTTTCAGCTTTGAGCTTTTTCTCTTTGCTTCAGACAAATCTCCAGCTTCACCTTGAGTAAACCAACCTGGGTAAGAATACACCTACAGAATAACAAATTAATAGGCATCAGTTAAGTAGCTAAAAAAATAACAATTGTGATAAGTAAAACATTGAAACACATTGCCAATAACAAATAGGAATATTCTGTAAATTAATAAAATTCTTAATATAAATATAAATCATTTTAAAATAATTTTTTTTATTTTGACAGCAAGAATAATTAGATGAGAATTGAGTAAATTATGTCATGAAAGATGAAAAAAATAAAATCATTAAATGAGACATCATATAATTTAAAAAACATAGTGGTATACACATAAAAGCAACTAACATGAGTTTCATCAGCATCAGGAAATAAATAATGCAAAATCGCAAGAAGTTTGTCATCTGGAATCGGCCCTTCTTCAACGGGATCCAATTTTTTGGACTGGCCACTGCCTGAAGTTTGAGGAACCTTACTTCCATGCCAAAGCTTCTGAAGGCGGCTCTTTGTGGCATTATTAATGCCTTTTGTGAAACCAGATACCTTTGAGTTTGTAAGTATGTCTAAAGCTGCTTTTGCAGGCAATCCTATTAAAAACAAAAATAATTCAAACATTAGTCATAAGGTAAACTTCAGTTCATGAGGAGTGTTATATGATTGGTGCCAGTATGGATTTGAAGCACACCTTCACCATTTAAAGTTTTACAAGGAATTTTTTTAACATGCATCAAACTCCAATTGGAATGAAATGGGATGGTAAGAGCCCTTTCTCTCTGTCAGCATATACTAATCTGAAAAAAGCAACATCTGTGACTTACATAGAAGTCTATGAAGCAGTCACCTCAATCCTATAATCCCCCCACAGGAAATCTTTTGCAAGTTTCTTTCCCCGACTCAGTGAACTTTATTGCAGTTCCCCCAATATTGCCACATACACTCCTGCATTTACAAACATTTAATAATGTGGCAAAGGGAGGAGTTTTTAACATAACTTTTGGTGGTAAATTCTAATACCATAAGAGCTAAAAATTACCAATTAGATAAAAATTGTTTTCTATCTGTTATTTTCCTTCTATTGATATCAGGAGTAATCAGCAAGAGATGGATGGATTCATTAAAAAAATACAAATATCTAGATCAAAATATTCATCAACATATTCTTCAAAGGGGCAATCATTAGAATGCACACTCTTCAACAATGCACATTACACATTCTGACAACAAAGTGTGTACAGGAAATGAGCATTTTCTCAGGCAATGAAGGCAATGCATTCCTTACCAATTGCCAAGAGTGGAAAATTTTACATGGAAATTTGTGGAACAAACATAGCTGATAACATATTTCCACATTACAGGGTCCTACATAAATATTTGTCCAGCAGTCAAATTCTGGCCAGAGTCATATTTGTATGCTATTATTGGAAACCAATAAAATCAGATTCCATCATCCTGGGTCGAATTTTTGAAACTGTGGTATATCAATAGTTTCCTCCCTCGGACTATTTTCTCATTATTCTAAACATGGAAGGACCACACAATAAATAGACTGTTGAAGTAACTGAACTGAATTCCTGACGCATGAAATTAAAGCAGTACCAAAACACCAGCAACACGTCAGAGATGCGATGAAAATGAGTGAAAGCAACATAGAGAAAAATTAATAACAGAAATTAGTGAACTGACTTGTGTGCACAAATTGACAAGCTTCAGGCGCGATGTGGTGGAAGTCGAACATTATGAATAACTGATCAAAGCACTTTTCCACTTGATAAAATTTTTTTATTTTACGACAGAGTTTCCATGTATTACATCATCCTCACCTGATGAAAAGAGCTTTGATCTGTTATTCATTACTAGTATGCAATTAATTTCCTATTTTTCTTTTATGCTCAGAGCTACAGTGCTAGCTGAACATGGTATCACAGATTGATGAAATGTACTAGATGAGAATTGAGACACTCTTTGGAACAAGTCTTCAGTCCCACTTTGTTGGCTTGGAATTTGTGAAATTAAGGACTAATTTTTTTCCCAAAAATGGTTGGCTTTTCTTCCTCTCCCATGAATTTTTAGGCAAATGATTTTTATGCTCTGAAATTGCTTCATTGTAATTCACATTTAGCAGATGACTCCATGAAAAAATACTGTCATGGCTTCTCCTGCGGTTTCTTGGAATATACACATACTCATAAGTAGGGTACTTCAAAGTAGCATGAAAATAATTTAATTCGATGTTTTCTCCAAATTAATGTCAGCTGTGTTTGTTTACTTTCAATCCCACATATCTCATTACAAGATGCCAATTCAACAGCCTTATTGGCTCTTGATTAAGAGAGGCAAATGGGATAAGACGGTGGTTTGGGGCAAATTGCTTTCTGCATAAATGGTTCCAAATGAGACCAGTATACTAGAACATTCTGAGAAAAGGAATATACCCTAGATATAAAAAGCCATAAACACAATAATCAACCCGAAGGTCGGTTTAGTAGGTGATGGTTGAGTTCACCCTATGCGGTGTGTGAAATTCACACATCAGGGTAGGGGGGCCAGTTCCTTTCCCTGTGCCGGTTATGGTTTCCCAGGAAGACCTGGTACCCGAAAAATCACATAGCTTGGGTGGAGCTGCAGGTGCCCAGAGTGCCTTGCCCAGGAATCGAACCCGGGACCCTCCGGCCAGCAGTCCAACGCTCCACCCACTGGACTACCGCGACCCAACCCTAGATATATTTGATTGATTTCCATTAGAGACATACAGCAACTCAAGAAGAGCAAGAAGATTTCTCCAAAACAGCAATGTCAAATATGTCCAAGAACTTAATAGCAAACATGATAGCAGGCAGTGAAAGTAACAATCTTAATGCAATTTATATTGAGCAATCACAACAGTTGTCAAAATATAGTATGTGAATGAATACCAATGAAAACATTAAAAGCAGAAAACTGTGCAGGCAAAAAAGGAAAAAAACATCACTCCAGTACCATTTTTCCAACATTCTCCTCAAAATTTCATGATTCCAGACTTCCTCATACTCTACACCACCACCATCCTTGAATTAGGCTAAACTTCTCAATACCACTTTGTCTTACCTGCGTCATCACCCTCTTGCTCTGCTCCTCCAATTAATTTGATGATGGATGTGTCCAAGACGTTATCATGAGAACGTGCAATCTGAGTACATGATATGCACTCAATTAGGTATTTTGCTAATGTAGGATATTCCCGAATAGGAGTATTGGAGGAAGACTGGTAGGGTTTAAGGACACGATATGGAAAGGAAAGAAGGGGCACACGGAGAGACCAGCAGGGAGCTGAAAGTGGATGAAAGGAGGAGGATCCAACTCTGTCAACGACAGCATCTTCTGGAAGGACAGGCCAAGTTGCCATAAAATGAATTTCCCTGAAAAATGAAGGGTATTTGCATTCATCTTGAGAAGGAAAGAAATGCAGGGCAAATAAACTATAGATTGCATGTGTATGCATGTGAGTGCATACACCCAATTAATATATATTCCCGTATACAAATATGTGCATAAGTAAGTACATAACCTAATTCTATACTCAAACATGATTTTAAAAAACATTGCAAAAATTGGGGGATATAGATTAGCTTTAAAATGTCAAAAACATGTCATTATATAGTGGGTCATCCCTTCAATACTCACCAGCTATTCATGTTATAAGTTTTGAATGGTAATTTTTCAATATGATATTCTAAAAGAGGCTCCTTAACATAGGAATGGGTTTTTAATCTGTAGGTGAATTGGGCAGAAACCTGGACAGGGCCTTGGAGAGCAGTAGGATCCCTTATCTTGTACTTGAACATGTCCAATAAGCCTTAAAAATGAATGTCACACATATGCATTATTTAAATTTAAAATCAAATCAATACCAATCAAGATACCATTATCTAAAAAAACATTAACAAATGAACTAACAATAATACTTTGAGTAATTAACCTCAATGGTATTAATGAATAGGAAAGGGATATCTTCACGTTATTCATTAAACTAATAAGTTAGCTGTTCCATTTTTTAAATAATCTATAAATCATCCTTGCAACTTATTTAGTCTTCCTCTAAGACATTCTTGTTCAATTATCAGCTCATTATTTCATTGTATTCCAATAATTGTACCACCCTGTCCAATAAATATGCGAACTTAGGCCATAAAAACTTTACTTTGCAAAATTTAGTCTATATCGATTTTGTCCCCTTCTAAGTACTCTCCATTCATTGCTAAGCACTTATTCCATCTTCTTTTCCACTGTTTAAAGCACCCATGGAAGTCCTCAGCAGTTAGGCCTTTTAGTTGTCCTGTCGTTTCTTGCTTTATTGTGTTCACATCTTCCCACTGATGTCCTCTCATCACATTTTTGCATTTTTGTAAATAGGAAAAAGTCGCTGTGGGCAAGATCTGGCGAATGAGTAGGATGATCAAGGATGGTGATTGAATTTTATGCCAGAAACTGGCAAACAATCAATGCTGAATGTGCAGGTGCATTGTCATGGTGAAGGATCCATCCATCATGATCAGTTAAAATAGTGTGCAATATTGATTTTCTTAAATTCAATTCATCAGCTATCATTCAGACAGTTTTTCGACGATCCATAAGGACAAGGGACCATACACAATCAATGCTGTCATCAACACAGGTGATCGAAGGACGTCCCGGCCTTGCATCATCCTTGGCGTCTTGTCGGCCATCTTTAAAATGCATAATCCACTTGAAAATGGATATTTTCTTCAGAGCATCATTACCATAAACAGATGTCAACATTTCAGTAATTTCTTGATAAGATTTACTGCATTTCACTAAAAACTTGATGTTGATAACTTTCTCCGTGATTTTGTCAGTTTCAATTTTCGACAAACAGTAAAAACAAGTACAACAGAAACTAACATAACTGGCGCCATACATACAGCTTGACAATCCGCCAAGCACAGATGGCTCATTGGGTCTCAGGCAACTAGCGCTGCTAGTGGGCAGGGCTATAGTCTGCGTCATGGCTATCAGATTGCATCAGTTTGCGTATTTATTGCACAGACCACGTACATGCAAAGTTAGTAAATAATATATTAACCTCCTCCAGGTGTAGTATTTCTTCCTTTGAGTCTGAAAATACTATCCACAAGAACAGAAGCTACATAGATGCACTAAATATCCCTCATTTACACTACAAGTCAAAGAAAGCGAAGGAAAATCCAAATAAGTATCACCTTGCAAATTTTGAATTTATAATACATCCATTAACGACTAATGTGAATTAATTCTGACGAGAGTATATTTTATTTCGTTTTAAGAATTAGGAGATTTAGACCAGGTATAATTTTCAGCAGATCCTAAAATGAATGTCATTGCAGCAGTGGATCAAATTAGATCATGTAAACCACAGGGATAAAGTAATAATCATTGCTCAGAGACCATCAATTGAACCATCAGTATTGGGATCAACAAACATAAAAATAAATGTTAAGTCCTCTGAATCACACTTGGTGGAAAATATTTGAATGGATATTTAAATGAGTTCTTATGGTAACATGTAAAGCATCGTAAACAATATTTATGTCAATAGGCAAATTTAACCACGATGAAACTGCCAACAAATCAAATGTAAATTAACAAGTTATAAGCTTCACTGAATTAAGAACAGCATAATTAAGTTAAGAGTGTTGCACTTCATGACCATACCAAATGCAGCAGTTTAAATAAAATCCATCATAATGGGGTTACTTGTGATGTTATTAGTGATCAATCCGACAGTTGGTTTAATGGGTGTGCCATCACGTACTAAGTCCAATGGTGTGAGAAATTCACATATTAGGCTATGGGGCCAAGCCCCTTCACCTAAGACACCAGGGGTTACCCAGGAAGATCTGCCACACAGCAAATCACACTGCTTGGGTGAAGCTTTAAGTGGCAAGGGGCATCACTTGGAAATCAGCTCAGATCCCTTTCTCCAAAGCTCAGGGCTCTAACCACAGGATTATCACGCTTGTTGTGATGTTATACAAGGGTATGTCAATTAATTACTCTGAAAACTTGATAGAGACAATAATAACCAAAGCAACTTCCTGAAATGTAGTCCACTTTTCTACATATTCACCCTGTACATTCAGACACGTCCTATCTCTTTACAAATCCTTGATAGCCGGTAGCTAAGAAGTCATTTGTTTGCTATCACAGCCAACAAGTAACCTCTTGGACTAGGGCATCGTCATTTTCAAAATTCTGGCCACCCAAATAATTTTTCATGGGCCCAAACAAATGAAAATCCCTGGGGATTATGTCCAACGGATGTTCCAAGCATTTCCAATGAAATATTTGTAGCAGATTTTGTATTTGGTAATCTGATGCTTTGCAACTTATTTATTGACTTACCCCCGAAGTACAGCAATTCAAAAAACACTAATTCCAATGCTGATGGTGACACAAGCAAACAATGAAAAATATAACTATAAAGTTAAAAACAAACCTGATAGATGAGACCCTGGAGGAGGAGAGTTTAGATGAGCCATCTCAAAATCAACTCGGATCCCTTCAGAACCTTCGGAGACCCCAACAAAGTAATGACTGCTTGGATGATGAAACTGAATGAACACAGGAACTGAGCTAGTGTAATAAAAATAACAATTTCAGAAAACTAATGCAAAACATCACAAATAAAAGTCATGCAACGTTGTTTCTACAACACACACATGACAATGAAAATTAACTTTAGTCATATCTATGTACCCTCAAATGAATTAGGCCTGATACAAGGGTTACAAACTAACAATGCTAGTGAATTACACAATCAATTTTACTTGATAAAATATGGCTGATAAAAGTCAACTGGAGTCATCTGTCCTTAAAAAACCACAAACACGGTAATTAACCCAATGGTTGGTTCACCCAGTACTAAGCTCAACAGTGTGTGAAATTCACACATCAGTAAGGGGGGCCAGTTCCTTTCCCTGGGCTGGCTATGGTTTCCCAGGAAGATCTGATACCCGAAAAATCACTCAGATTGGGTGGAGATGAGGGTGCCCAAGACACTTGCCCGAAAATCGAACTGGGACCCTTCCATCAGTAGTTCATTACTTTAACCCTGGACTACCACGCCCCTTATCTTATTTATGAACATATAAAAATGTTGTGAGACATCTTTTCTAAATCAATAATCTTCCTTCGGAAAAACAGTAATAATATTATATGAACATGTTTAGAATGAAATCATTTATTAAGCCAAGAAGCAGCATTGGCTTTTTCTTTAAATACAATTCTAATTGATGAGAATGGGGGACTGGTCACTAAAAATGTGACCCGATATTGGGAGTCTCTTAGTTTACCACACGGTAAAACTGAGTATCGTCATGCACTTAAAAGTACGTCATTTTCACAGCAAAAGTTCATTTTAGGTGAGCTCAGCATTTTTACTTCCTCTACCTAATGACCACTTAATATTCTCTTTACTATCTGATAGCTAAAAATATTGAAACGGTGATTTAAATACCAGAAAAATTTTACATTCTAATGGCTATCAAATGTAGTTGCATTAAGATTTTGCCTTATCAATAGCCATTAATTATTTGGGTTACAAATTCTTCCCATTCTTAGCATTATTCAACCTTCAAATCCAACTTATTTTGTATAATTCTGGCTTTGAAATTGAAACTAAAACCACGCATGAACTACGATACGTGATGCCATGAATTGACACATTAGTCACTTTACACTGCAAAATTGACACTTTATAATGCAGAAGGAAGATAACTTTTCGTTTCCACATAAAATGTTTTATGCATGACTACTTTTAATACAGAATTCAGTCTTAATTTTGCTGGCCTTAGTATTGTAGATCTATATAAAATTATAACATTTTTCAACACATTATATAGATGTAACAATTACAGAGCGTAAAAATCATTTCAATTTCACATCGTAATGCACACTTAGTGGATCACTCCATTAAAAGTTACTGTTGCAGCATCTCCCACAGTTTCTTTGAATTTGTCAAAGGTAAAACACCTACCTAACAAACTGTGGTGCATCGCTCACAACTACGAATGCCAGTGACATTGCATGCATGGTGTTTCATCACAAAATCTTGTCGCTTTAAAGCCCCCAAATATCTCTGAGTGTATGAGGATGCCTCTGTTGCGTAACTGGATAAAGCACTCAACTGGAAATCGAGGTATCCGGGTTTGGATATCGGTCCAGGCGAATGATTTTTACACTCTTAAATTGTTGCATTTTGATGCAAATTTAGCAGATGACTTCATTACCAGTTACTGTTGCAGCATTTCCTGCAGTTTCTTGGATTTTATGTAGAAACCAGATTCAAGGGCAGACAAGGAAATGATATGCATGGTAAGGGGGAGAGAGGCTTAGTGGTCAAAAGGAGACAGGAAATGCAGAGCATTATGATTGGCAATATAATGTTGAAGACTGTAAGGTAGGGGGGAGCCACTGCGTATGGAAGGTGGGGGGAGGGGGATGGGCATGTTGGATGAGAAGGTAGAGGGTAGAATGTGTGCGGAAACATAGGGAGGACTATGGTGGTGTGGGGCATCGGACTGTTTTGTGAATGCAAGGCTTATTGGTGTAGTGATGCTCAGTCTGTGTCCATCCCAAAACCTACTTAAAACTGCAGACAATGAAATAATAACCAAAATCCAGTCACATGGTACGTTTTGTTGAAACAGCCAAGATTTCTTCCTGCCACATCGCTACTCTAATATTAATCACCAAGGGACCTTATGACTCAATAGTTCTGAGACTAGTCCGGTTTCCAAGCATAATTAAAATTAAATCAATACACATTACTAAATCTTACCAAGAACAATTGTTGGCTGCAATAAGAGCAGAGCTGAGGAGTATCTTCAGTCTACTCTCAGATGAAATGGAATGTCGAGGCTGAGGACTCAGTACAAGAAACTCACGAAGACCATACAATCTGACAATGTTATACATGTCAGGAGAACCTACCTTAATAAAAAAAAAACTCAGGTCAGTATATAAAAATATCAAATTCAGTTCAAAGGTGGATCATCATTAAATTCTTCCATAATTTATAACAATTGATAGACAATTTTGACCAGCCAATATGAAAAGGTAATAATAGGAAAGGCAACTTTAAGATAAAACTGCGATTTAAAATACAAACATCGAATCTCACATGAATCTAACAAACATACCAAAAACACATCAATTCAATTTAAAGAAGACACCATACATTAATGCTTTGCTTAACAATTAAGGCCAATGGAAAAAATATTCAGACCATACAATAAATAATTATTTCCATTCATTAGCATACCAGTAGGGTGAGTGGAGATTAAGGAAAAGCAACATCTATCACTATTTCTAACTGGAGTTAAACTAATTAGACTCTCAGTTTGCCAAAAATTTAAACATACACATGGCTGAAATTCCCCATTTGGTTAAGCATATAAGACCCAGCAAACAGTTTTCCTCTTCACTGTCCTCTTGAAACCCCAACAGGGTGAGGAAGAACTATAATTTTTATAGATGCAGAAATTTGAAAAGTAGGCTGATCACAGTAATAAAATCATACCAACCCTTGCCAGGTTGGCAACAGATTAAATACACAAAGAACATAAAATTATACGCTTTAACCATTGATATATGCCATAAATTTTATTAGCAGGGCCTTTTTGTTTCGTTTGTTTCAAAGAAACAATGGATTCCCCCGATGATTTGTAACCACATACCTCATTTCAGAGTACAACAGTGAATATGAGTGTTATGAACTGAGATTAGTAACCAAGTTTAGGTGAGCTTACCATGAAATTGATTTATGCCTCTGGCCAACAAAAAATTATAACTTAACGAAATATAAGGATCATTCATTTAAAAGTAATTTGACAGCTGTGCACCTACCTAATTTAACCACAGTACAGTGACTACAGACATCAGCTGAAAAGGGGGCAAGCTATTTTGATATTTACTTTAACTGATTTATCATTGCTGTAGGTATTTATTAAGTAAGGTTATTGACATTAGTGGTGCGGATATTTAGTTTATAATTATATTTAACTGTCATTCATATCTACTAGTCTTTAGCAGGTAAATTTCTATGAGGTTTCATTGCTTTTGGAGCATTAATGTACCACAAAGAAATTAGATTTCTGGTTAATTTAACAGAAATACCATTTTACATTTAAATAACCACGCTACGACTATCAACACATTTACAAGGTGGCTACTTACTTCTTTCAAAGGAAGAAAAACATTGTTTGAAGAATTAAGATCTAGAAGATTTTCATACGTCCTCGGAGAAGATTCATTGGGATTGTCTTCTTCGGAAATAGGACTAACAGGAGTACACTTTTCATCTTCCCCGTCGCCTCTTACTTTCAGACTATACTTTCGCAAATCAAACTTGAAGTCTGCAAAAAAGGTATATTATATTAGAATCTCGCAAATTCTCTCACTACCTATATCCAAATGTCAATCTTACCAGCGAAATCCACAGGCTCTGTTAATGTTTCCCATGATCCGTTTAGGTAATCCTCTTTCGAGAGTGGTGGTTTGAACTTGCTTTCAGATAACTTCCACTTAAATATCACCTTCTCAAGTCTGTCAACAAATTTTTCCCACTCGGTAGATAATGTAAAGTCGTCATGATGAACAATGGAATCATCAATATCATCGCTCATTATCGTATCACAAATCCTCGCTCATAATACCAGAAATTTCGTAAATATAGTATGCGGATGTGGATTTCAATTGTTCAAACCATTAAAAAATAAGAAATGAAATAAGTAAGGCGAACTTTTCAACTAAAACACAATATTTGGAAGCTATTGATGCCTTTCAATTCATAAAGTATATGTCATTGGATTTGACTCTCCATCAAATATTATATTTTTATTATTTTTTCGTTTTGAGTTTGAAGTGGCTCTGGTTACGATGGCCATTACTTTTTACCAATAGTGTCAAATGCACTTGGACCTGTTTTTTGCTTCTCTAATATTCCTGTAGATATATTTCATCAGCTTCCTACACTGACCTGCCAGTCAATTTGTAACAGACATGCCAGATGTAATGAACTAATGTCTGCATTCAACACCTTCAATTGGAGGGTAGGTCGAGTCACGGAATAAGGAAAACTCATGATTATTGTGTTTATCTTTATTAAAGTTCGACTAATCACAATAACCGCCAGAAATTTTCTAGGGCGAAATGATTACATGTTACATTTATTAACACGCAACATAGCCGATGAAGTTTACACCAAGGGAAACGAATTGCAAAGAAAACATGGTTGGGTCAATCATCGATTCTGAAGAATTGATATTCCAGAATATTATGTTTTGTGGCGTATATTGTTTCGATAATTTAAATGGACAATTCATTTACATCGTACAAAAATAGTCGGTAGCAGGCTAACTAAATTCTCTCGCAAAAAATAAATAACGCATTTTGAAAACAAAATGATAATTTGCAAATATTACTATACAACGAACTGATACGAAATGTGTAATGACGCAGTGTGACATTTTGTTAAAAATAACAGCTAAAGCTGGGCAGCATACAAGAAAAGGTTCACGAGATATCAAAATGCAACATACAAAAATTCCATTGATTCACTGCTCCAGTTATACACAAATGCAACCATTCCTGATTTCAAGTAAAAACAATGTTGATAAAAGATGGTGATGACACAAAGCCAAGAAAGTCTGAGATTACATACAATTCCTTTTCTTCAATTATTTGCTTTAGACTTGGGTACTGCCCAAACATTACGCATAGGGTACAAAAAACAAACTGCAAAATGATGTAGGTATGTATACAAAATGAACCAGTCGATGACCAAATAGTTTGTACATGAACAAATAATTTACAAGATTAATGTGTAAAGAAGGAGGCAGTGCATGCATTATTTCCTCTGAATAACAACAAAGATCAGTGGCCTAATTAAAACCCTAAATAGCCACAATGGAGAGGCAACCATTAATGCAAATTCGCACCATCTCCTCGTATATACAAAGAAAATAAATATCTTTAATTGTGAGTTAATAGAAATGTCTCTTCCTTCAAGTAAATAAGAAACATATCAATGCTGGATTCACAACAGCACTGCAATTGGAACTAAAATTTAAAGATTCTTCTTTTGAACACTTTAAAAACAAAACTCCAATCCATTGCTAAGCTCTTCACTCATTAGGCAATAGAGCCCACACACAATTCACACCTAGGAGCACATTAAGCACCCAGGTATCCACTGAAGACAGGCACATGTGCGATAATTTCCACTTTCAAACCGATTTCTCCCCAGTAATTTATTGGCAGCACTGAGCTGAAGGCAAAAACTAGGGAGAATGACCAAATACAGTTAATTAGCCAACCTCTATCATTTCTAAGAAACATTCATGTTCTGTAATTTTAATGGCATTCACACAATCATTCACTATGAGAACATCCATAAAACCTAACAAGCAGACATTTAACAAAGAAACTAATGAAACTATAGAGCAAATTTTATCTAGACCAGTAGTCACTTTACTCAGCGGTGATTTGACATAAATTATTTCAATATTCCAGAAAATGAATATCTACCTCAGAAATGCAATCAATATACTTCTAACATATATCTCAATGACTTTTTAAATAAACATCTTTTGCTCAATTCCTCATGGAATCAGCTGACTAAAATTTTCCTCTTATCACTCAAAACAAATAAAGCTCAATGTTCACAGACACATTTAGTTATTAATCTATTGCTGCAGGCAAATATCAAGAGAAGTGCAGCTTTTTTTCATCAAAAATTGCAACTTCTACATTAACCAATAATACATAGAAGGAATCACCACGCCTACAATTGCTCAGAACATTGATTTTCCAGATCATTTTCCAAAAATGGAATTCTTGGAAGATTACTTTCGGATTTACAAGAAAAGAGTAACAAAGCCGGGATGAAATGAATAATAATGCTACAGGGTCTCTGTTACAAACATCATACTGAATCAAACTCATCAATCACCAACCTAGCAAATGATTGCTCAAACAACTTCAAAATTCACTCCACTCCATTATACTGCTCGTAAGTTTTTCTTTCAAAATGAGAACATTTCTATCATTCACTGACAATAAACAATTGCGACATTCACACAGATAAATATCTGCCAATCTCGGGTAACTATCCCAGCCAGAGAAAGAGAGCAAATGAAGAGTTTCTTCCAATTGCCTTCAGTGGTAGCAATACTGTTTTACCCTCCTTTCTCACATTTTGCTGTAAAAAGGAACACAAATTGAGGCATGAGAGTTACTCCCAGCTATCACTCTCGTAGTCTTCTAATTCATCCTCTTCTTCCTCATCAAAATCCTCATCTTCACTAGCCACCGTATACACTATGCGTCTTTGGGGAGGTACTTGCGATCCCTGAGGAAGCTTTCGTTTCAGCCCTCTCCCACTCACTGGGAGATTTGTTCGATTCAATGTATCTTCCAATGGTGATCTCTCTGTCCGGAACTCGTACACAAGGGGAAAAATGTGCTCAATTGCTGCTTGAACAAACGGCACACTGGGTGCTGGAAAAATAAAGAGAAAATAATTAATATTTCCATTAGGAATTATCTATTACCTGATATAACTCTTTAAATAGAATTTAAAAAATGACAAGAGTGAGAAAAACCTACATGGTGAGGAAGGCCTTAACAGCACCACTTAACATCATCATTAATACAGCTCAAAATGGTGGCATAACACACAGAAATTCTTCCCTATATTATCACCAGAACATACAACAGTTGGTAAAATAAGTCGTTTTTCAAGATTTAACTAATACCCATTTTTGGAGTACAAAGTCACCTTATCATGTGAAATAAAGTGCAACCTACGAACATAATATGAAATTCTTGTGTTCACTTGACGTACTGTTTTTTTAAAGACCAAAATAAACTTTTAATGCCATGCATTTATTATATTCGGAATATATACATGACAGAACACAACAGCTGAAGACGACAATATAATAGAAGAAATGTATGAATGAAAGTAAAATCAAATCCCATGAAAAAGGGAAAAATCATGGATGTTTACAGGAAGTACAGGGAGGGAAATGCCAGAACTTCACTTATTACATGTGTTTTAACATGCTAATCAAATTCCAGAAAATTTTCATTCCATGAGGAAAGGTGATGGAGCAATACCTTTGCCTCCCCCTCTCCTTATGACTATATTTGCGTCAAAAAGTATTTAGTTTTTCATTGTTTCGCACTCACAATGGCTGTATTTCAGGATGCTTATTTCAATACTTAACATGATTGATCGGTACTTAGCGAATACTTACCTTAGAATAGTTTTTTAAATAATTTATTAAATTACAGTAATGTTAGTTTATATTAAAATTAAAAACTACTTCTAATGTATCCCTTGAAAGTATGTTTTCAAAACATCAATTTTCATAATTATTAATTTCTTCCAGCTTACAGTTACTTATTTTCTCCAAGCAGTTTTGACAGGCAACAGTAATTTTTAATTAGAGAAGTCCTCAGTAATATCAAGTAAAGTTTTCCCAGTTAATGCTAGGGCAAAGTGGACTAAACAATCTAATGCATTGAGACTGCATCAGCCTATATTTATCTTGAATTTATATTAACTGATAACTTTTGAATATGGCAACATACTAAACCATAAGATTTGAGGGAACATGTGCAGCCTTTCAATTAGGCACTAAACTGTTGAAGCATTTGATTATTCAGTAAAGAAATATTTGGAAGATAATTTCAGCTAAACAAAGTTAATATTTTTGAGGCACCATATGATAACCATTGGGGATATTTCTAAGAAATCACATAATTGGGCAAGTCCACTCGTCAAATATTCATTATGACCTAGGTTTCACTTATTACCACATCATCAGGTGAATATATCAATAATTCACCTCCCTAAATAAGCTGAAAAACACAGGATATTTTTACCAGTTGCTGCAGTAAAAAGCAACACCTAGGTCATAACAAATATTTAACTTGTGGATTAGCCCATTTGAATGATCTATTATTGATGTTCCACTTCCATAAAATACCACCTGAATCTTCAGATTTTACTAGGGATATTCCTTAGCCACTAAATAAAAGGAATCAACCAGAAATCAACTTTATGAAACTCATGTCCACATTGTTGCTGACAATGGCAGAAAATAAAGAGTCTATGAGGACTGCAACTGCTTGAATAAGGACTTGGAACACAATGACTGGAAGTTTAAAAATTATCAAGCAAAAGATTGAGAAAATAAATACAGGTGTGTTAGGGCTGTGAGAGGAGATATGAAAAGATAAAAAGGTAAGATGGAAAGATAGGGGAATTATTACAGCATTGCTACAGAGAAAGGGAATAGAGCCATCATGGGGTAGCAGTAGCATTAAACTAACGATTTTGAAGAAGAGCGGTAAATATAGAGTTGATGATAGTTATAACATTATTATTGATAATAAAACTGAAAAAATTAGCATTTCTTAACCAGATTTATACACTAACAAATACTAATCAGGAGGAAGAAGAAGACAATGTATAAAATCAACCAGAGGGAATGGTCGCTGGTGTTCCAAGAAAAACTCTTTTAGGGATAGGGAATTTGAATGTGGTGATGGACGAAGGGAGAGATGCGAGAAAGGTAGAAGAGCATTGCTTAGGAAAAAGGAATAGTCAAAGGAAGAACACAAGACTGTTTATAACACCTGGTTTAAGTCCAACAATTAGATGCAGTTACATGATGGAAGATTCAGAGGCATATCAGTTAGATTATTTCATGGTTAACCACAATTCAGGAGCAGAGTCATCAAATTGCAATATTGACATATTGACAAAAGGGAAACTTTTACAAGCCACAAACGCAAAATTACACAACCCAGGATTCAATTCAACAGCATCATCAACAGGTGTGATTTTATTGCAGTGGTTTATAAAAGGTTTTTATTAACCAATAAATTGTGATGGATTACCACAAACTTTCAAAGAAGTGAATTTCATCTATTTACATTTTACTGAGAGAAGATTCAAATAATTATTTTGAACTCATTCAACTCAATTCCAAAAATAAGTGATAACAAAGGAAATAGTACTGGAAGATAAGTGATGAAATTCTCAGGGCAAGAGGATCCCCTTTCCTTAACATAAGAGAGGTGGGAATATATAATAAAAGCTGATAACAATTGCCTCAAACAAAGCAATAAGTAGGATAAGGGGAGTGGTGTGAGGGGACATGGGAAGTCAATTTACTTCAGCAGCGGTTGAAGACCATTCTAAAGATATGGAGGATAGGTGGTACAGAGGGAGCCACATCGGCTAATTGGTTAAAGTGATGCATTGGTTTCCAGAAATGGTTTATTTTAGGAAAGGATAGAGAAAGAGTGGGACTGATAAATGCATGAGAATTTTAAAACTAATTACATTATAGTTTTCAGAACCAGTTGTGATGTTGTCATCGGGAACTGTTATAAATCAACATAATGCACACCCATACACTGTTGCCTGTACTATAGAGATGATTCAACAACTTGAATCGGACTTGTATAACTATGCTCCCTAGAGCCTAGCACTTGCATCTAATATCTTCTATTCCCACCTTCTTAACAAGTAGCCTAGCTCTCAGCAATTCAAAGACAGAAAGGAGTTGAACTGGCTCAAATCTTATGCAAAATAAATGAGTAAAAATATTACATTGGTAATAAATCTTTTCTTCTCATACATTTCCATTTTTTCAAATGGTCAACTAGCACTCACTTTTGAAACATGTTCATGATATAAATGGTGTCAAAAATTCAAAATCAAGTGAATTGCACAAACAACTGGACAATACAACCTAATACCAAGCATTGTTTCCCTTCACAATAATGTTTTTAGGTATCATGGTTCCCACATTCAGCTGAACACTATGTTTTCTCTTGAAAGCTATAGGCATCTAGTAAACAGTCATAACCTCAAATGACCGAAATATTACATTCAAGTGTAGTGCAATCAAAGAGCCTATGAAAGTGTTCGCGCTGGGCTTTATATTTCGAAATAGTTTGATTCTTCCGATACTGCAGATCAACTGCTTACAATATTATGGCTACATATAATGCTTCGAAGAAGTCAGGTGAAGGTTTTGCTAACCTAGCGAGGAAATCTCATTCGAGGAAATGCTTACTTGTCCGGATTTAATTGCCGTAACCTGTATCAGGAAAAAAATTCCCCACACTTAGTTACGTGGTTGAATCATAAAATTATCATGCTGTTTCACCATTTGTCTCCTAATATGACTGAACTAACTTGTAAAATGCACATGTTGACACAACTCCCAAGAGAAACGGGAGAGAATTAAGTCCTGCTCCTAAGTCTTAGGTGTATTAATACCTAATGAAATATGAGCTTGCAGTAGCAAAAAAAGCCTACATCACATTATATTATCACTACATAAACTAAAATATGGAAGTTATATACAATCAGGGTGAACGATTAATTTGCACTTTGGTTGTAACTACAATGATTTATCTACCCATGCTCAACATTTAAAAAAGACAAAGTACATTCACAAATGTATCTTTCAAATTTTGATTAGAAATGACTTACACAAGTATGCATTCATACTTAATACGTGAAGTCTGGGCACGGACAGACTTGCCCTTACCTTGAAAGATAATACACATGCAGAATGCTGACAATGGTTAGGCTGCACCCAAAATTCCTTGTTTTGAGTCACTCATCTGGTCTCCAATTGGTGAAAAGTGCACATTACAAACATGCAGTATGTTATGTTCAATTGCAACACAATCAGTTTCATAGGTTTGTGTACAAAGAAAGTAGGGTGACCGAAAGTAAACGGAAGAGTTGGAAAAATTAAAGCAAACAACAATCAAAGAGTAAGAATGTCAAAGCATAAAAATCATTCACCTAGACCAGTATATAAACTGAAATCCCTCAATATCTGACAAGTATTTTAGCCAGTTAAGCTATTGAGGCATCTTCTTAAACTGTGAATTTCCAAGGGGTTTGAGGGAACATGAGAATTACTGTGCATAAAATAATCATAGTCCTGAGGCTTGTAGAACAGTTCATGAAATTAGAGCCAAAATTCAAACACATAAGTGCATAAAAGCAAGTCTTCCAGCCTGAATTTTATGAAGTATGTGCACAGATACCATGTTGCCCTGCTATCCTCACAGGAATAGTAGTGGATTTATTTTCCTTGGCCAAACCAATTAAGGACACAAAAGTTAATACAGAAGTTGTACATGCTCTCATAAAATTCATAGAATGATAGATCATGAAAATTAAGTCATGACATCAAAAATCATTACATATAGAGAGAAGGGCAAAGGATGCACCTTGGTGTATGGAGTCACTGTGGCAACAAATACAGGGAAGTAAATTTACGGATATTTCCAGGAAATAACTTCAATATATTTGCAATAAATATTCTGAATGTTTACATCCTCATTACCTGCAATATAGTCTTTTAATTATTTATTTAAATCCTTAAAGAATTTTCTGAACATTGTAAATATGATTTCCAATGATTTTATTTCTATTTTATTTTATGATTTCACAATGATTTCATTTCTATGGAATTTGGTTATTTTGCATTACTTTGAACTGATTTCTTTACGCCACCATCATGAGACTGTGTAACACTAGATTGCAAGATTAGTGAAAAAATGGATTTGGTTTATGGTGTTAATGATGTGGTTTTGCACGGCACTGTAACTTAGCTGTTGTACCAAAAGCATACAGGTTGAGGCTTTGAAGAAGTACTAGGTATGGTAGGGTAGGAGAAAGGGTTATTGGTAGAATTGAAAGGAGGAAAGAAAGGTGAATGCAGAGTATTTTGATGGATTGAATTCTGTAAACTGTAATTCAGAAAACATTAGGTAAATAAGTAAGAGAGAGGAATAAGGATAGGCATAGTAGATGGAATGCAAGGAAGAAGGAAGTAAAGAAATTGAAGAAAGAGTTAGTTAAGTGTGGGGTGTCTGGTTATGTCTCATTACACAAGGCTTATTATGTAGAGGTGTTCCCTGATCTGTGTCCATACAAAATCCATCTTAAACAGTTATTAGCAATGAATGGTAATTATTACATTCTAGTCAGTTGGACGAGAGGAGAATGATAGTTTTTTGTTTATTACACAGGCGATTTGAAAATCAAACCCCTGCTTGTATAGCATTCAGAAACTCCACGATCCTTAGTGAAGTATCCAAAACAGCAGGCTAAATGAGACGTGTCTTACCATGAATATGAGGCATTGGCCTAACAAGGCAGGGGCAATGTATGCCATAAATTTATGTAACAATCATTCTGAGTCTCATTTTTACCAAATTTTGAAGTGTCAGCAAAAACAAATGGCTTTAGAAATCTTTCTAGCGATAAGGAATTAGGTAAAATTCATAAATAATAAACAATTTATTTCAACTCTATTTTGCTTTTACAAATCGAGTCCATTTCCAGCAGCTTCATTCTGCATTAGTAGAAAATGTGAATGTAATTCACGGTCCTAAATCATATAACCATTATTTTCTTTGACTAAACATTGCAAATAATTAGCAAACAAAAAGTTGTTTCACTAAACGAGTGTTTCATTTCACAATTGAAATCACGGAATAGATTATGCTTGTATTATGAGGATCAACTGAACCCTCTTTAGAAGAGGATGAAACGAATAATGATGGTGAACATGGCAGGTATAGAAGAAAGAGGAAGGGGGGTAGAAAAACAAGAAAAGAGAAAAAGAAGGAAATTCTAAGATGAGAAGGGAGAGGAAGCAAGTAAAATCGAAAAGAGTAAGAAATAGAAAAAACAAGAGGGAAAATTAAGTGAATGAAGGCAATGGAGGTTTCACAACATAGCACACATTCACAAAGTGAACACAATAGAGGTCTAGGAGTGGAATTTTAAAGGGTCTAAACCATGCCTACCAAAAGTCGTATACTAAGTTTTCCACACCCAAAATAACAAGAGTAAGCCTATAAGTCTTAAAGATATTTGAAAACAATTACAAAAGGGAATGAGGATAAGAGAAGGCGGTGACCAAATCCAAAACAACGATAATTATTTGATGCCACATCAAGGAAGGATATAGATCACTGCTTCTCATGAATATGTATATTCCACTATTGTAAGACAAAACGAACCTCACTTCTAAACACTGCTGCTGCAACCAATTATGGCAATCAAGAAGAGTCCACTTTGTGCATCTGTCATCGACAACCACAATAGTAATCTATATTTACTAACAGTAAAAAAATTATCATCTTGCTGTTTAGAATAGAAAAAATATGCTAATGGGTACAAATAATTTTTCAAATTCTAGAGGTTGATCCTTCTACAGTTTATTTTCTTCTAGATCATGCTAGTGAGAAGCCCTACAGCATACCTCACATACAAGACCTCACATCATGTGACGAGGAAATCATGATTCCTTTTCTTTTTCCTGATTCAAATGTCATATTCTCAACTTTTTCAATCATTTTGCCCAATTCCTTACTCCTTCCCAATGTTGCTAAGATATTGAGCCATTCCAGACTTATTCCCAAATGAGTGGCCATCTTGTAAATGAAACATTGTAAACATCTTGTAAAACATTTTGAAAATTATAATTTCTAACAGTCACTAGCTTAAGTCTAACAAAATGGTTTCAATAATTAGGTTCATGAATAGAACTAGTTAACACATTTCTGCGGTAATTGTTTCACCCTATTACCTAATTGTCATTTTTACTTATAGCAGTGGCAAAAGATCATGCAACTATACAGTGGATGATTTTGAGATTGACTTTGGAACTTTTAAAACCCTTTGAAATAGAGCAGGTAGGGTGGGCCCATTTTTGGAGCCATTTTTAGTTAGCCACTGCCAACTTCAATGCTTCAAGAAGTAAAACTATTCTTTTATGCTCATTTTTTGTTTCTATCATTTTTTCATTTTCATTTGCTTCTTATTTTGTGTTTTCATAAATATCATCCATCATCTAAGCATCCGTGGACCCTGAAAGATCAAAATTCTGGGGAAAGGTGATTCACAGCCAAGCACAAGAAAATATGTAAAATATCATGCCATTCATGAGGAAATAGAATGATGAAGATTTTTGTACCCACATTTTACATTTACTTGAGATGATGTCGGCGGGAGTATCAAAATGCACTGGTTGATTAATTTACCATGAATAAGGCTCATTGAAGTAATTGCATTGTTTCAGTTTTTCAGAACTCTAGATCTAAGCCACAGGTGAGCCCAAAATCTGGTGTGGACATGGATACCTTCCGCTGAATGGTAATAAACTTCCATGTGAAAGAAGACACTTTTCTGGCTAGGGAATGGGAAAAGATTAATTCTGATAATAATTCTTCATTCCTATGGATTGTCCCAAAGAGATTTGCTTTTAAATAAGCATTTCTACTGAATATTTACGCAATGTGAATGATTTATCACAGTGTTTATTACATTCATCGGAGAGTAGACTATCTTTTCAGATGGTCGATGATGATGATGAACAATAAAACCATTCTTTCTGAGAAAGAATATATTCAGCTCAAAAGGACAAAATACCTTCAAAGGATAGCACACTTCATGGAAGAAGGAAGAAATACTCTTCGGATGAATGAAAAATTTCTTCATTCCACCCACACCAGGGGAATCAGAGCAATGGCAGCCTCAAATGTGCTATTACTAAAGGGTAAAGAATAATATTTGCACATGTAGGTCGGTAATCACATACCATATTAAAATGTCTTTCACAGTGGTGGACTACTGACCAGAGGCCCGGGTTCGATTCCCGGGCAAGCCTCTCTGGGTACCTGCAGCTCCACCCAACCTGTGTGATTTTTTGGGTACCAGATCTTCCTAAGAAACCATTACCAGCCCAGGGAAAGGAACTGGCCCCCCTACCCTGATGTGTGAATTTCACACACCGTCAGGCTTAGTACTGGGCGAACTCTATCATCACCTACCAAACCGACCTTCGGGTTGATTAATGTTTATGGTTTTACAAGTTAATAAATTAATATTTCCAGATATACAATTGTTAGTGATGCTATAAGATTGTGTACCAACTCCTCCCTGAAGATAAAACTGGATCCATTCCTACGTCTGTCTACTCCTCTATTTCTGCAATTGAAGTCTGACATGAACGTCATTGAATTACCAAGGAGACATGAACGATTATAAATACAGAAAATGGGCCAATAATCTGCCAAATTTACAGCAAAATTCAACCGTGGTAATGAAGGAGGAGGAGAGGATGTTTAGATCAGATAAAGAGGTGGCTGAATGAGAGAGAATAACCTTTTCTGAGAGTAAAATGAAAGTGGAACTGTTACAAAATCATTTCAAAATTGGGAAGCCATAATTAAAAAAAATGCAGTGGATTAAATTCTCACAAGTGGAAGCCACATAGTCGAGTGATTGCCCCTCAATCACCCAAAACTTAACTCCATACAGAATATGTGGAGGCTTTAAAAAATTGCATAGCTTCAAGAAATGTTATCTCCAATACTGAAGATGAGATAAGGTTGGTGGAAGAAAAATTTAGCAAAAAAGTGAGTGGGTGCAAGGAATCAAAAAGAAATAAATGGAAAGGGAAGTGCTGAGTTATACTGTCCCTGATACTAATATAATAAATTTGGACCGTGACAATGACCTAAGTAGCCACTCTGAAAGAGAATAATTTTTTCACTACCACATTTTTATTCCTATTTGAATGAATTAATACAACATTTTCCGGTTCATACCATTGTTTTATAAGGTCTTGAATGTTCTAACATTTTTCTACTGGCTTTAGATATTAAGCGACTCATTATCCATTCCACATCATGCATAATAAAGTTATTTATAGTTTTGGCCAGGAAGAAAAGCTTTGGGAACATAATTCTGTTCAAGTAATTTCTGCGATCATGACAGTAAAAGTAATATTTCTTCAAGAGTTTACTCAAGATTTACATTGATCGTGCCTGAACGTCAATTGGTATCAAGCGCAAAAACAGCATGAAGGGAGGAATTTTTATCTTGTTTGGCCATTTAGTTTGGTTCCCATCTATATGCGCTCACAGTATCTGTGGATACCCCTGCGTCCTTCCACTCCCTGCCATGCATCTCGGTGCCACAACTTTTGTGATAGCTATAACTGATATTAATATTTATGAATCAGTTACATAATTTACCAACCTATAATATATAACATTATTTTCCTTGAGATAACTCTCTTAAGGATCAATAGGAGACTTATTGATCGTTTTTTGAAACATAGGCACTATGGCTGGAAATAACAATACTCATTCAAGACTACATCATAAAATTGAATTTATAGATGGGGCAGATAAAACAAAAGTAATTGTGCAGTACTATGTTGAGCAATAGTTTAGAGACAAGAGGCAATAATATGATATA
The DNA here is from genome assembly GCF_022747635.1 of Hetaerina americana. NCBI lineage: Eukaryota > Metazoa > Arthropoda > Insecta > Odonata > Calopterygidae > Hetaerina > Hetaerina americana. Next base: position 20,273,666 of record NW_027287095.1, read on the forward strand.
TTTGATCAAGTAGTTCACTGCAATTTCACTGTTGAACACTATATCATCATATCTGTGCAATAAATCCAAGTCCTAAAACTTCTTCTCAAACATTTTTTTAAAGCAGAAATACAAGAGCTACAATACATGTAGAGTGTTGAGTATAAATGTAGTGACGTTGTGCCATACCAAAAATGCATGCGAATACAAGAAAGCAGGATATTAGGGGGAAGTAAAAAGATGACAAGCCACACAATAAATGCATACAAATAAAAAAAAAAGAACACAAGGGGGAAGTAATAATTACAAAATATCCGACATATTTACAAAGATATGTATACCCTAGTACGTCATTTAAAAGGGAAAATCTTATGATTTGCCAAATGCAAAATGATAAGATATGCACTCGAACATGGGTCTATAGTTTGCACAGCTAGTCAATTTGGAGTCAGGGAAGAAGTAAGTCTTATGGCCACAAATAAACTCTTAAACAAGTCTTCCAACAAGGTATGATTAAATATACTAAGTTAAATAAAATTACCTCAGATATCATCACATAATTAACATAAGAACATAAATTGCCATTTTCATCATCAGGCCAAGAACTTTTCAGATCACCCTCTAAGTTTATTTTGGAAGGATTGGTCATTTACCACAGCTTAATGAAGAAGACATTATAATTCATTCTCAAACAATCTATTACTTCTAAAACTTTAAAAACTAATATTCAATTTCAAGTAACGCATGGATTACTCTTATACAATTTTTTTCACTGAGATTGCTAGTTATGCCAGATATCAGAAAGACTCATTCATAAATGCTCTCCTGCAATTAGCATTTATCGTATCTACTTGGAAAGTTACTCAGATAAATATCTAACCAAGCATGTGGCTAGGACAGAATATCATTATTGAAAAATTTATAAATAATTACCGTAAACTTTAATAAAATACATAACTACTTTAGTCTGATCCAAGTTCACTTTCTGGGATAGCCTGACCCCATTTCATTAGTAACCCTTGAAGGAGAGATGACTGACTTTTCAATGCTTGTTTAATCCATCACTGATTACGTAGATTGTAAGGTAACACACCTCGACTGAAAACTGGAATCCACTGTACTTCACCAAATAGGTCGTTGATAGTTGCATTTTAGCCATTCTGTAATAACTTATGATTTGAAATTAAATCTGCAATGGGAGAGATACTAGCTGATCCTCTCAGGTTTGAAACTTTAAGAATTAAGTAGTTTAACATGACAGGATTTATACATTCCAATTAATTAGCTTAAGCCCTTTACTGCACTGTGTTCACTAACTTAAGTGGTGCTCACCTCCAACTCAATTGTTTCATTTAAACTTCATTAGCAATATATCAAGTAATTTCTTTCTTAAAAATGCTTAAACTCACAGCTGTTAACCCATGAGTTGGTATGACATGTTGAGAGTTGGGCTCACCTTGTACTAAGGCCCACAGTGCATAATTATTAGACTTAGAATTGATCGACTACTTTCCTTTCCAGCATTACTTATTTTTTCCCATAAAGTCATATAGTTCAATTTCACCTGTGGATCCCTGGACACATCACATAGATATGAGTCCTTGCCTATCTAGTCAACAGTCAAATCAGTAGGCTATCCAACCCAATAAGCTGTCACATTCTACCACAATAATATAAATGGTAAAATCTTATCACAATAATATAAATGATGGATATGCCAAGGACTACTTGGAGTCAAGAATTCACACCCCTAGGATAAACTTAGGCAACCTATCGCATAACCCTACTTCACCCCTCAGCAATAACCTAATTCATCCATGTCCTTTCAAATAAATTTGTAGGAATTGAATTTTCAAAATTTCTATATTCTTTTATGTCCCCATTTTCCCTTTTTTTACTCTTCACTAGGTTGATATTTAGCAATTTATTAACATCCAAATACTTGTGGGAACCCTCTGTGCAGAGATATTCAATGATCTTGGAAGCAAGTTGGTTTTTAAGTATGTACTAATTGGCCAAGCATGATATTCATGCATCTAAGTAATAAGATATATTGCATGGTGATGTTATCACAGTGGTGCAATCTACATTTCATATGCAATCTACATCTCTGATGTAAATGTGCAATATTTGATTGTTTACATTAATTGTCGGTTGCAAATTGTATCATGGTACTGACATTGACAGATCATATTTAGTAATATTATTCAAAAACATACCAACAGTATTAATGGATAATGTTCATGCATATAAGATACAACGGACAATGAAAAAAACATATCGCAATATACATGTTAACTATTACCCCTCAATTAAAAATAATATAAAAGTGATAATGATAGAGACTGATCATTGAGCAATACCATTCCATAACTTATAGGAGGAGAGATAAAGATATCATTTATTCAAATCTTGGTGAAAATAAAATACCAACCATTCAATGTCAACCTTTAACTTCATAGCATCATTACTAGAAAACACATTATAAAGCCTTCCCTAGTTATATCCATTACCAACAAATCATTCATTATAGAGGCAAGCCATGCTCCTGCATTCCATACCTAGGACTTCTAAACAACTACATATTTGTAATAAAACGTGCTGCAAGTGTATGTAATATAATTTATAATTGCCATATTTTACAGTATATGATCATTTTTTTGTATTTACAAATAGAAGTTACTACAAAAACAGATTCTTTGATTTTTACATGTTGGAATGTTTGGGCCATTTATGAAGCAAACAATTACTGGAGAATTGAACATAATGTCAATGAACACATGAGACATCGCCATCGATTCTGACTTCTAATTTAATGTACATAAAAATACAATGAGTTCTTGTTTATAAGATGTTTAAACCCATTTGGACCAAATATTATGGTCATAAATCAGTCACTCAAAAACATTTTTTAAATGCTACATAATTGACGACTTCTTTTCACTGATCACAACAGCATCAGAAAATGGCACAAATAAATATACCACCTCAATAATTACTACTTTACTCCCACTGTTTTTCTACTTTGTCCAGTCTTTCAATACATATACACTATCAGCCAACTTTCATGCAGTGGATTTCCTTAAGAAAAATTAATACATTTGGTCATTTCCCCCCATTATCGGACTGCATGGTGCACAATACTTTCACAGTATATGAAAATTTGCTCCATAACACAGCTCGAGATAATAAACAAATTCCAGAATTCTGAAATGAATACATTTAGGATCAGATTAACAAGGCAAGAAGAGATTAAAGAACCTCCTCATGGAAAATAATGTTCTCTTCCTCGCAAGAATACAGAATAAAAGGTAGCTTCTTCACATAGAATTTTTAGCTCATCGTGGATGAAACTACGTAAAAAAATGCTCGGGATAGAAGACATGAGCAAAGTCACATTTGCAGAGCTCTAAATGTGGGGCAATATGATTAACTTGAAAGTAAATAAAATGTCAACTATTTCCTAGCTCTTTTATTGAAGGGATGGGTAGATGATAGCTTCATAAATATATTTATCATAATTATATTTTAACAGAGCCATTGTTATACTGCAACAATACCAACAAAATAACCAAGATACTCTTTTTTCTACATGTTCTAAACCTCACATGTGATTATTCATAAGATGAAGATGATTCTGGAATAACCATTAATGTACTATAATTATTATAGACAGCCTATTGGTCGGAGATTGGCTGACTTGGACCCTGAATAATAGTTAACAGTATCTTGTTACAAATAATTCATAAAATCCATAACAAAAAATTAAATTAAGAGAATGTATACTTTAATATAAAATATGCATAATTTACATTTCATTAAATAACTAGCTCCAAAATCTGGTTCAATCAATCACCCATTTAGATTTTACATTATTGTATTGGCATTTTTATTGATCAAAAGAGTCGGTTAAGAAACATTATTCAGTTAAAAATTGCTGAGCAAAAGGGGTACCTAATAACTACCAAGCGACTGAGTGATAATGAAATGTTTTACTTGATACTATACACGTATAATTTATGCATACCAAAAAATTGGTGTTAAGTGTATTAAGCCTATTAATGGTTTAATAAATAAAAATTCACAATAGGAACTTCCATGAACACTAACAAGGATAAGCAGAATAATGCCACAAGTACATTTACCTTGTACTTAATTGGAATTATCTAGTGATGGCCGAGTGTTTTCAGAACATATTTTTACTTAGAGATGGAGTACCACACACAATTTATAGATTTTGACCATTGCTGAAATATCCAAATCACATGAACTATTAAAGATTAACACATATTTATCAAAGCACAAAGACATTGTTTTTTACCCATCGGATAAAAATATCTATGTAAGTTGTTGACAAAAATCATATATCCAGTATATTGTAAACAAAACACAGATACTTTAATTCTAACCGGCCATTTTTGCAAGGTCTGATCACGGTGCATTGTGTGTGCAAGTGAGTTCAAATGTGACTTGGCTAGAATAGACAGACAGTAAGATGAACTAACTCTGATTGACTTTTAAACAGCCTGCCATCACATTGATAAAAATCCTCCAATTGAAATAATGTAGATGAAAATGACTCAAAACCAAGATAAGGGAATAGTCATCAGCTACCATCAGTGAAAATTGTCATTTTTCAACCATTTTGTATCAATGCTTTGTACAAGTAAATGTAAAAAAACCAGAGCTATTCTATTCAGCCAACTCTTCAGTTATAGGTTATCGTTAACAGTGGCAAAAAAGGCAAGATGCTTAAGGAATTTGAATCAGTATACGCATTAGCCTCTAGAGGTTAGTGTTAAAATATTCTACGCATTCACTATTTACCATAATTTTATACAACCTATTAAAATGCCGAATACTTACAAAATGATATACAAAATTAGTTAACTTCAACATGAACTGACAGGGGATTTAAAAATCCTTGAGGATTCAAAATTACTAACTACGTAAGTTCCGGTAAACACTCACCATTTCCCAATACTCTTCATACGGCTCGTGAATATTCTAATTCATAACTTCAAATTGGAATATACAGGGCAAAATTGATATTTATTCACAAATTAAAACTAAAGGCTTTGTCTGGTTTGCATTTGTTCCCAATTCTCATTCTATTATGCACCTACACCTCCCAAAAATATGGTTTATAAATCATTAGATAATAGCCTTTATGCTTAACACCAGAAACTAGGAAAACTGCCCTCAGATCAGCAAAGTTAAGCATCAATAAATAAATGATGAGGCAATAAATCAACTCAAAGATGTTCAAATTAAACAAGGCTAGATAATCCTCCTGAAGATTAAAAAAAAAACCCTGCACTTATCCACTAATGCTGTTTCATGGGCACCCCAGTGCATGCATTTACTAATGAATGAAATGGTAACACAAAAATGTGAAAAGAGGTTTGATGCCGGCTGTACTAACACAATTCCACTGCACTCACTTCCTCCCTGGAGGGCAACACGCTCACCTGCTAACCCCGAGGTTGAAGGTTTGGTTCCCATCTAAAGGAGAAGTGTTTTTAATATATTGGTAATCGCGAGAAGAACTACGATATAAGACGAAAAATAAAGAAACAGAAGAACTTCGTCAAAATGATAAATATACAGATTTCATAATAATTACCGATGGCTTCATATGATGTAGCATATTAATGTAATGCAATGAAAGAGTAGCATTTCAAGTGTCACTAGGTGTAAAGATTTAATTTTCATAATTATAAATTTCAATACGTACAGTAAAAAGGCACTGCTAAATTTTCACACCCGTTCCAATTCATCAACCGTGGTTAAAACACAGAAGTGCCACTGTCTAGGTTCTCTGAAAGCCAACTCAAATATACATACCGAAATGTAGGATGGATAAGGGGTTAGTAAAATAATTCTATCCCTAATATCTGACACTCACCCTCTTTCAATCCACACATTCCTTCTCCCCAACCATGTCGGTAAATATAAATGGAGTCGCAATACAGTTTAGACTGCATTGATAGAGACATTCTTGTATTGAAACCATGGTCAATGTTTAACCAGCATGATATTTAAACAGTGTTTTCACTTTACATTCATTAATAGTGCAGTAACACTCGAGATGTTCATCCAGTTGCTTTCACTTCATGAAATGCTTAAAATTTCCAGACAAAATATTAAATTTTCCCAGTAAGGAAGGTAACTAATTCATTTCAAATGGCAAATCAAAATTGAGTACATACATAATGGTTTTCCTCTATCTCCCCCTTCTTTCCTGATGCTTCTGGCAGCCCCCCCGCAAAACTTGATGCCAATTTTTGACTACATATATATTATGTAAATCAAAACATTGCTGGAGATCCATATTTTATACATTTATATCCTTAAATACATTGTAAACTGTAATCAGCATATCGCGTTCTAATCATTGGCAGAGAATTTAGTGAAATGCTTGCTTTAAAAATGCCAAGCTATTAAAAAAAATGATGGCTAATCAATGAGTTTGATTATCCACCATTTTTGACATTTTTACGAGCAGTTTCTTAAACAAATTTCAATTCCAAAAAGATAGAAATGCTTTAATTGGTCACGTATGAATAAAAATTCATGAATATTAACAAAGTATCCCCAAATTGCCCCACTTTGTTGGAAAGAAAAAAAAACCACTAGTCCCAATTTTCCAGATCACTGGACACCCAAGTAAAGACCATACATGGTTACTTCAATTTCTGTAAGAGTAAAGAAATGCATAAAGATATAATTAAAAAAATAATATTACAGGCAAATAGGAAATCATAAGGAATGAAAGATAACAAAACAGAAGGAGGAAGACTGAAAGATTGTGTAGCACGGCATTTCATGTAAAACATTCAGTAAAATGGAAGTTTTCCAGAATGTGTAAATGGCATATGGAAAATAAAATTTCAGATGCCTACAACAAGTCAGCACAATTCATGTCATACTTCTTAGTCTGGATGTATTAGGTATCTGTAAGGCACTAAATACACGCATGGATACAAAAACTCCAATACTGAAATTCACTGATGATAGATTCATCAGTGGCAGGCAGGAATATGTACTTCTTGATTACCATATTCTTTGAATACTTAGATCATGAACTAAAGACATGTAATCAAGTCAAATTAGAAATCATGTAAATATTACAGTACATACACAATGATTAAAAATATAAAATATAGATTAAAGTTGTTCTTACCAGTAACTGTAACACTTCCTGTAGAAAATATCTTCAAGGTAGCTTTAGGTTCTTTGAGCTTGTATGTAACTCCTGGGTGCAGCTCAGGTTCATAGCTAAAACAGAATTAGTTATCACTCCTCTATTCATGTATCTTAGTACCGAATATCATTCATAATTCTCATAACACAGAAATATATTACGGAAATAATTGAAATTATTTTGAAACATTTTAACCACATGTGACCAAAATTTAATGGCTATCAAGTCATTTTCAATGTGACTTGTGATTTCAGTTTTGCCCATACAAAGATTCTGCAATATTAAACTGTGAGCAGCATGAAGTGTAAGTATGAAAGAACAGGCACACATCATTTTGCCAAAGGAAGAACTCACTTCCCCGAGCAGTAATTTCCACTAAATAAACTTAACTATTCACCAATTAAAACACATAATTAAATAATGAAATTTTACATACAGACTATTTTTTTAAAAGAGAGAATTTTAAATATTTTTTTAATTGTTAGCCAGAAGTAAATGTTATATTTGGTACACAGCCCTCCACTGTAGCCAAAATCACACAAGAGCACACGCCATGTCAATATCTTAACAACCGCTTCATATTATAAACTCATTGTAGGTATCACTTATCTCAACATTTCAATGATGGAAAAAGTTAATAAACAACATTTTTAACAACTTTAAAATGGTACAATCATAAAAGATTGGAAATCAAATGATGCCTAAAAATTATTTCTTTTAATCATCTCAGGAGCTCTGGAACATTAAACTGAAGTGTTACCCATTGGATTAAATAGGGTAATTTGGCAACTTTACAGTAGATACCTACCATTGAAATGTTTATTTTTTAATCTAGAAAGCATTATGAGGCACAGATAGTACTTATTTCCATTCATTAGGGCTTATTATTTCATGAAAAAATTGTGCCTATTAATTACTACAGTAATTATACTAGGATCATAGGCTTGGATAACTATTGTTGAAAAGAAATTGTTGATAAGCAGCATGTTTTAGTCATTTTGTTGAGTGGCCTTAAAATATTTCATAACATAATTTTAAGGTGAGAAAGCCAAAAAAAACACCAACATATTTTTTCTCTTGATAGACAGGATGATTTGCTTGAACATGAAACGTATTCACATTAGATTATCAGCATGGAAGGAATGTGGACTAAACAGTCTACAAGGTATTAATATGGCCATATTTAACAATCCAGCATATTTTATTTACTCACCTAGCAATTCCTCTATGTCTCTCGGAGAATGAGGACAGTCGTATACCAAATGGCATACAACATGTTCCGAGCACATTAACAACTCGAAAATTACTAAATTTAGCATTGAATCCTAGCTTCTGCAAGCACCTAGCATATCGGCGAGCTGCTACATGTGCAGCCTCTTCACTGGTTGCCCCTGTGCACGTGACTTTACCAGATGACCATACTGATGCAGTGGTATAAGGTTTTCTAATCTTCATAGTTACCATCTGATGCAAAAGAAAAGAAAACATTTATATTTCCCTTCTCTTTGACAGCACTATGAATGAGTATTCAAAATTCTTTAATTTAAAAGGTGCACAATAACAAAAGAAATTGGCATACCTTCAGTTTAATTATACAGAAATAACAATTATTAACCAGATTATTGTCAATCATACGAGGGGCATCCGGAAAGTAGTACCCGTTCGTGCCGCATGAAGTGCTGACGACGCGAGTAGCCGCTGGACGAGGTCAGATAGCTTCAGTGGCTTGTCTGCCTTCTCTGAGCCAAGTTGCGTGACGCTAGCATTGCCTGTGTTGTTTCTGTGATTGTTTACAATGTTTAAAAAAATTGAGAACGCCGCCAGTTGTGAAGTGAGGGCAGTGATTAAATTCCTCAATGCAAGAAACGTTCGCCCATGTGATATTCATCGCCAATTAAAGGAGGTGTATGGAGACAATGTAATGGACGAGTCGTCTGTTCGGCGGTGGTGTCGCAACTTCAACATGGGGAGGGGGAACACACACGACGATGAGCGTTCGGGGAGACCGTCTGTCATTACAGACCAACTGGTGAGCTCAGTTGACGAATTCGTGAGGAACGATCGGCGCGTCACAATTGATGACATCTGTGAGCATTTTCCCAATGTTTCTCGAACAATTGTTCATGAAATTGTTAAACACCATCTGCATTATGCAAAAATTTGTGCAAGATGGGTCCCTCGCAAGCTTACAGATGAGCACAAAACCAAGCGTATGGCTGCAGCACTGACGTTTTTGGGACGTTATTCTGATGAAGAAGACTCTTTCTTGACTCGCATAATTACTGGTGAGAAACATGGGTTTGTTATGCATCACCTGAGAGTAAACGACAGTCAATGGAGTGGCATCATGCTCATTCACCAAACAAACCAAAAAAATTCAAGACAGTTCTGTCCACCAGGAAACTCATGGCAACCATTTTCTGGGATCGACGAGGTGTATTGCTTATTGATTTTATGGCCCGTGGAGACACTATTAATGCCAATGCGTATTGTGAAACATTAAAGAAATTACGGCGGGCAATACAAAATCGGCGGCGAGGTCTATTGTCTACTGGTGTCATTCTCGTTCATGACAATGCCAGGCCTCATGCAGCTGGGATAACACAAAAACTTTTGCAGCAATTCAAATGGGAAACTTTCGACCATCCACCGTATAGCCCGGACTTGGCCCCTTCAGATTTTCATCTCTTTACAAAGCTTAAAGACTTTTTGGCAGGAAAAAGATTTGACAGCGATGAAGAACTTAAAGAAGGAGTGACCCTGTATCTCAATGAGCTGGCGGCGAAGGACTATGCAGCAGGAATACAGAAACTTGTCACACGTTATGACAAATGCCTTAATTTGCTTGGAGATTATGTTGAGAAGTAGTTTAAAGTATCCTCTTTCAAATAAAATTTTTTATGTTTGTTAATATTTACTTTTGTGTCTTTATTTCACGAACGGGTACTACTTTCCGGATGACCCTCTTAGAATTATCTCCCTGGTTGCATTCCCATGATTCTTCTATTACAAAATCAAATTTTTTAAAAACTCATTTACTCAATATGGCATAAAAAGCAGTTTTTTTTAATTCCAAACAAAAATTTGTACAAGAATTAAAAAACTGAGTAATATGGCATCACCATTGAAAGCACTTTAAATAGAAACATGAAAACATATTTAGAGATATAAAAAGTGATTGCACGGCAACGGTTTTAGAAATAAGTGATCAAACAGTGACATTTTAAATGCAAAAAGTGACAAATAGCTCCAGATAACCCAGATATTTTTGATTATTGAGTTCAGTATGAGAATAAATGAAAAGAAAATAATATTTTATTAGAAGAATACATATCTCCATTATTCTCACTCTTAGACTCATCATCAAGATGTGTTCTTCCCATTGGCAGTGATTGCAAAGTTTCCCCCTTGACTCCATTCTCAATGGCCATTAAAGCTACACATTTCACTCTTCAACTTTCACACAACCACAATACTTTCAAAACACCAATCTTCAACATTAACCATTCCTCTGCCTGATTACCTGACAGTTCCTCTCTTGAGCCTCCTTGACCCCTACTGCACTCACACTCCCCATCTCCACACAACGGTATTTTAAAATGAGGGACCCTAATCTTAAATGAATAGCTACCCATTACCCCTGTATGTGGACATCAACGGAATTCCACCATAAATGAAGTTATGAATTGCAGTGGAACACATTTTGGAAATGATTTCCAAAATGAAATAGTACGTAAATTTTCACATCCTGGAGCAAAATGTTTAAAAATCAAAGCAATAGAACAGTGGTGCACTTTGCCTATTCAACTGTGGAGATTTTTTGCCACAATAAATGGCAGGATTTTTTACTCAATATTCAATGATTCCCCATTTATGAATAATTGTATAATCAAATCAATCAGTCAATTTTTGCTATTACATCACATTCTTACTGAGCCAATAAGTGATCAAGAGCAAAAATACATGGGATTCAGGGAAGAGAAATTATAAACATAGTATATAACTGGTATTATCAAATGGCATAATGCAATAATTCATCCTATTTTTTCCATCGCCAAAATATTTTCAGTGAAAAATACAGCCATTTTTTTCAGAAATCACATAATATTCATCCTAGGTTTACCATTTGAAGTAGATTATTATTTGCTACAATCTCATACTTATATGATTTTCTATTGGAATTTTTATTCAGCAATGATTTAACAAGTCAGATTTCTACACATGTACGCAATAGCATACAAAATACTTATAAAAATGTTCACATATTAGTAGCAACAAAATGTTTTTATATTGATATTCCTAACAGTGCTTGACATGATTATTTTCTTTTTGATCAGAACATAATAAAATGAATTCAATTGTTTCTGGCTCAACCTTGTGGAAATTCATTTTGATGAAATTAAGAATACAAAGTAACTTTCCACTGTCCTTTATTAGCGTACAACCGGTTTCTGATGATGATGCTTGAGCGTTGCAACCGGTTGTACGCTAATAAAGGACAGTGGAAAGTTACTTTGTATTCTTAATTTCATTATAATAAAATGAAGAATTAATGTGGCCATGAATATGTACTGATTTTTTCTATAAAGTACAATGGACCTAAAAAGTATTAACTTCCAAAGTGTAATGACGCAAAAATTGATAGGTCTTAAGGTCCGGAGACATTCACAAAGATTTTCTTGGGTAGACAATTTCAAATTTGAAAAGTTGAATCTCATGTCAATGGATGCATGTATCAGAGCTCATTATTTCAATTCACTTTAACAATAAAGCTTTCCTCATCATACATGCGATAAAATTGATGCGAAGGAATGGTCAGTTTCAATGCTAACAAAATATCCTCAAGCTGTTACAATTTCACAGATTTTAGTAAAATCTTGCTTAAATGGGACAGGAAGAGTGAGATCCAGAAAAAGCACCTACCTTAAGCCTTCTCTCAACCTTACTTATCCTGACCTATTTAAACAAGGCATCACAAAACCCTGTGCCATTGTGATCACTTGATGATGTATTAGAACTGAAACGTAATTTTCTTTCATATTAACAAGCACGCAATACTACCAAGTGAATTTTTCTAAAGATGAAATAATATGAAAGTATATATTTGAATCACTTGTAATCATCATTTAATATTTCACTCAAGTCATTTTGAGCAAGCTACTCTTTTTACATTTCTTACTTCAGAAGTACGAAGTTGAACGTGGCTTCTGCCTCTATTGCAAAGTAGTCAATGATGACAGTTTATAGAAAACATAGGAAAATTGCCACACTAGCTATTGAGATGCTTGAAACCTTGTGTTTGAGAACTATGAACAAACAAGCACCCAATGCGATTACATTATTTTTTGTACCTCCTCAGTAGATATCTGAAATCACACAAACTGATCTCACCTTGCTTCAAATGTCTTTGTTAAAAGCAACATACAGCAAGAAGAATTCACCATCAAATTATCTAAATTTAAACACTTATAATAGCTCTTAACTATTGACTTATTATTTATTATTATTAATATTCTTTGAAACATTTATAATCATGAGTCACACTCTTCTGTACTTGATATTATACACAAACACTTATTATTAGGCATACAAATTCAGAATTCAAAAAAATGCTGGGGTATAACCACTAGCTTTGCAATGTCAGTGATATTTTGCGGCATGATTCAATTCCATAGAATTTTGGCTGAGTTACTTCAAAATCGAAAATAATGAAGCTTCATACACCAAATAAAACATCTGCATACCTGACAACCATTTCCCCATCAACCTCAATTCTCAGCTCAAGTTCCCATGCCACTTCTACGCTTTCCTCAGCATATAGGTGTCATTACTTAAGCATTTTGATTCATATACACTTTTTTAACATGTCTCCTGTCCCTCCAGTCTACTCCTATACAGTGGAGCACTTTCATTATCTTTGTTCTCTAAAATCTGTTGAACAGCTTCTTGAAATCCACATTGCACATAAGAAATCTAGGTTAAATTTTTTAACATTAAGCCTGTATCCAGAAACAACACTACATAAACGTGTAGTAAGGCTACATGAACAATAGAGGTACTTCCCCTGAAATCAGTCATCACAGACATAACTCACTAGTCTTCACTAAAATCACTAGTCTTCTAGTTGGTTTTGAGATGGCTATGTAGTAAGATTTAAAATATGCAGTCATTTCTAGCAACATTTTCCCCATCATATGGGGAACATACCTTAGGTATGTTGAGACAAGTGAAAAACAAATTGAACTGGCAAACTACTACTACTACCACCACCACCACAGAAAATGAATTTACATGCCCAGGACCCAATCGTAGTAATGCATACTTATGCCTTTTATACTGTTTTTATTAAATACCACTTCCCGCAAAACTCAATGGTAGTCTCCCTGCAGTCACTCCTTGTTCATAAGCTATACTTTTCCATCCCCCTAACTCTTTAATAGAGAGACTGAGAAAGTTCAAGATCCATTTTTCTGTCCTTTCAAGAGAGTCAGTGCATCTGAGCTTCAAATGCATAGTTAAGTATTTTGATAAATTAAGTATTTCCTTGCTATAGAATGCTCTTAGGATATATGTATACAATTTGAAATTGGGCTGTTAATCTTGCAATTTAAGGGCCTATGAATAGTAATTTACACCATTTGAAGGGGTCTTGTACTTGAGGAAACTAAAATGACTCAAAGCTACTTTTTCTTCTTAATTTACCTTTTCTATAATTTTCAAGAAGTATCTATTTTTTAAGTTAGGAATTTGAATAACAATGGAAAAAACTGATTACAGGTGGCAGGTATTAAAGAGTTGACATAAGATGGCTCGCAGTAAATAGATTGACATTCTGGCAACAATACCTCTTAATGGTTGGGTATGGGCCACACATGCTGGATATTAAGCCAATCCTTTCGGAAGAAGGGCTAACTTGCTTATAGAAATGAAAGCAGACCTGGGGTATTATTAATCTTTGGTTTGGTTCGCAGCAGTCTGGCGACCATATACCAAAACTGACCTATGGAGTGATAACTGTTAGCATGGAATGCAGCATGTGAAACATGTAATGCAAAGGTTTGCGACATCGCATATTATAGCCTTTCTTTCGCATAAAAATCACGTCAAAGTTTGGATGACGGAAGTCATGACAGGTGGCATAGATTGTATAGGAATGGCCCAGATGGAAATGACAATCTTACATGGACTAATGGAACCTGTTATGTCAGAGGTTTGTGAGGAAAGGAAAAGCAGCTGGGAGAATGAAATGAATGCAAGACAAATAAATATTATGAGTACATGAAACAAAGCACAAGAGCTATGACATTATGAGTGATGGAAATTGATTGGAATTTCACGTAAAAATTAATGATAATATAGAAGCTAGATAATTTTAGGCTTGATTCTGAATACAAGGGTTAGGATACATGTAAGTTAATACAAGTTAATGCTCTCTAGATTACTTGCTCGCAGATGGTGTTATGAAATTTGTGATGCAACTTGCTAGCTATCAGTGTGGAAAAAATTAAGCAAGAAGGGCAATTTTTGGATAAAATTAAGAGAATAGTTGAATGATTGTGACCCTGATGAAAAAATAATACAAATAGATGCTTCTTAAAGTGTGGTTGGACTATTTGCAGGCACCTTATTGGATGATATTGAAAAAATGCTATTTCAGTGCATGCATGGAAAAAGGATTGCCTGGATTGTCTGAATTCATGTATTAAGCATTCATTTATTCATTTGCAAACATGGCAGAAGCAAAAGAGTAATTCCAGGAGCAGTATTAATTTTGTTTGATATGATGAGAGATTGACATGTTTAGTGAAGGACGTGACGGTAATGAGAGGTGCTTAATGTTGAAAAGACCATTTAAATTAGGTAAGTTTGAAAAATGAATTGAGGAGAAAGTGAGTAAAAGGAAAAATTAAAGAGCAAAACATTAAGAGTAGAAGTGATAAAGCTACAAAAAACAATAATGTAAGAATACATCCTCAAGGATAAGCTGGATCAAACTTTAGCTCATGAGTAAAGGGAATAATACATATGAAGGGAAGTGTAATTAAGAATTTGAAAGGAATTATAATTGAATGATTTGAGCATGAGTAAAAGAATGAGTTGGCACAATGAAAGGCGATGTCTGGTGCAAAGAAAAAGTGAGAGAATCTGTGAGTACCAAAAAAAGAGGCATGTAAGAGGATGATAAGCTGAAGATGATGGAACTAAATATAGCATCAGATGTTTACACAGGGAAAAAGTATGGCTGCAAAAACTTATTTAAAAAGGAAAGACTGCAAATGGCCAAATCACAAAAAAATGGCGAGTTACTTTCAAGTAAATAAGAAGCTGCTTTAGAAATGGTTTAAAAGGGAGAAGTATGGAGACCCCAGAAGAATGACCTGATAACGAAAAATTATTGTGACGATGTATGGGATGGATGTGGGATTGACACTGTTGGATAAGTATTTTGAGGATTATTTTAACGGTAGTGTCAAATATGAAAGCACATCAAAAGCAAATTAGGTGAAAGTGAACAATGGAAGCTTTATAAGAGTGAAAATGGGATTGTAACTGCAATGATAATTTTGAAGATTTGAGAAGCTACAGGCATACATGGTATACTTATCAAAGAGTGTAAGGGCAAGTTACTTATTACTCATCTGTGCAACTGGATTAGCATGCATTTTCAAATATAAGCTGTTCCAAACAATTGGGATAATGTAATAATTTTACCTTTGTAGAATTGTGGGGAGTCAGATGAGACATTGGAATTAGAAACCAATAAGTCTTTTGAGTACAGCAGGCAAAGCATTCTGTAAAGATTGAAAGAGAATGGAAAGTAACAGATAACACGCTCAAGGGAATGCAATGTGGTTTGATGCCTGGCAGGGGATCCTTAGACCACATGTTTACTCACCTAGTACTTAAAGAACTAATGGATAAGTGAAAGTGTATTGTGCATTAGTTGGTTTGGAGAGGGTATACCATTATATAAATCGATGTAAGTTGCGGAAGGTTTTGAAATAATAATGATTAAAAGAGAAACTATTGAATGCTATTAAAGGGATGTGTTAAAAGAGTTAGAAAAGTGTTCGAGTGGCTAAAACTGTAGTAGAGTGGCTGGTTTGAAATTGAAGTGTGGTGTGATGCACAATGTCTCCTTCACAATTCAATGCTTTTATGTACGTGTGTGTGAGAGATGCTGCATGGACAAGGTAGGCAAAATGATTAGAGATTCAAATATACTCATCCTTCTACACACCAGGTATTGCTGGATGGCAGCCCCTGAGTTGTATTGGTTAGTTTTAGGGAGGCAACAAAGAGAATAAAATGAAGGGGGAATGGGCCTAGCATGAAGGTAGACATGCTTGGTAAGATACAATTGCAACAATGACTGCATAGTGGATATATACATGGACAAATGGATAAGTTTGTATTTATCTGTATAATGCTTACAAAATATGGTCGAACAGAGGAAGATGAAGGGTTCCTCAAATAATTCAAAGAGCTTAACAAACTCAACCAATTACCTCACAAGCACTGACCCATGTGAAAGGGCTTTCCCTAACAAAGTAAGGTCTAAAATATTTCCAAAATATATTGTCCCACTTTTGATAGTATATCGACATAATGGGTTAGGAAAACAACCATGAACCAGGGGATTATACATTTGAGTAATGCCCTTATCATACTTGAAATACTCACAAGGGATGGGAATCCTGCAGGGGTCAGCAGACCACTACAAAATTTCATATTGTGCGAAAAATATAACTCACAAGATCCATTTTAGGAAAAGGATCAGTTAGGCCACATTTTTCATGGTTATTTAACTTTTTCCTATCAATGAGAAATATTTCCACAAAGTTACAGAAGATAAAATTAACCTTATATTTTAAACTTAAAACTGAGATAAGAAATTACTTTTAGGCTATCAAAGGTGAATTTTTCAAAAGAAGTACTTGAATATGTAGTGGTCTAGAGTTAGACACCAGAATAAAAGGCATTTGATGCTCTCAGTCTCAATTCCTTACCTCTAAAAATCAGCTTTTTTACAATATTCCATTTAGCAGTATCAATTAAAGTATGGCTCAGTAACATTTCTTAAATTTTTTAACTGTTTTTCAATTGATTTATATTAATTGTCATCAAAACTATAGCTTTTTAATGGTACTTGGCTGCCTATAAGTTTAAGATTATTTTTTGCGCTACCTTAATTTTTCACTAAAACTGGCATTGTTTTTCCCTCATGCTCTAGGGGACAAGAACAAAGAAAGAGCTAGGAAACCATCATTTCCCATTCTTACAGAATCTTAGATGATTTTTTATAGATAGGAGAGTGATTAGCCAAACAGCACAAACAGAAAAGTTTAGCCCTTTCTCCAAGTAAAATCTCAATCAAATGATGTAGATCCCTACATCATCCTGCAAGTACTGGGGAACAATCTGGGATGTTACTAAGTTTCTGCTGAAAATAGCTCATAATAGGGCAAATTGATTTATCTATCCGTTCTAACCATTTAATCTTTTCTTGTATATGTTGTTTATTTTTAACTCTCAGGTATTCTCTTAACACTACCAAAACAGCACAGCAAATCTCTACCACTCCTCTACTGCAGGTGCATACAATTCAGATTCTTTCACTACCTATTTCTTACTCACTCTATCCTATTTTTGCAATAAACACTCCTTGAGTATTGAATTGAAACTCTTACTCACTCTATCCTATTTTTGCAATAAACACTCCTTGAGTATTGAATTGAAACACAAATACTTAGCTTTCCACAAAATATTTATTTGGATACAACCCAGAATTCAAAGTAAAGCAACATCATCTGGTGAACAACTAAATATTTGTTGTAGTAACTTCAACACACGAATGGATTCCACAAAGTTATGCCTGAAATAACTAACTCCTGAAGTGCTCCAAGACCCTTCATACAAGGGAGTCAAAGAGTAATCTAGTGTAAGGGAGTAAAAACCATTACTTAAATTTCTCAGTTTTGGCTGCCATTTTGGAGAACACACTGTTCACATAAAAAAAATCTTTTAAAAATGCTATGTTTGCTAGCCACTTTATCAAATAAATTACCAACCTATATTATGCTGGGTCTTATTTTCATAATGGGCACCTTAAGCTGATTTCCTATGCATATACCATGAAGGTGAAACCATAGAATCACACAGACACAATTGAGCATCAGCATGGTCACAATCTCTTTTGAGTAAAATCCAATCCATCAACTGAGATTCAAGTTCTATTTACATGGAGTCTGGTTGTCAATTAAGTCAAAATTAAAGTGTAAAAATATGTCATGAACCAAAGCTTAGGCTATGAACAGGGAATATAACTTCCACATTATTTTCAATCGTGTCATTCCTGTCTAAAGAAAAACTGGTGCATCACTTCATTATTTTCATTATAAAGTTATACATTTTCCCAGGGCAAAGTAAGACAACCAACAACTTTGGGATTAACCAGAATAAACACTGCCCCTTTCATAACAGGACTAGCAGATGGAATTTCACCAGATCAACAGGGAGAAAAGTGTCAAATTTGGGCAAAAACTTGAGGAAACCAAATTTGTACTCAACTACATTTAAGTCATTGAAATAAGTGTCAAAGAAATTATGACAAGCTAATAAAGGTAGAAATTAGATATGAAAACTATGAGCAGGAAAGATGAAACAGAAGAAAATTCATGATTTATAAACGAGACTCACTTTGAAGCATTTTTGGGAAAACATGTTGATTTCAAGCAAAATGATTGACTGAAATGATAACTAATAACTCAATTAAGATCTAGCAATTGCTCATGTTTGCAAGTACAAGGCTTAGGGCATCGAAAATGAGTTAGTGTAACAAATGAAAAAAATATCAGGTGTCAAACTGAGTTAAGCAATTTCAAATTGACTGAATTCAAGATGAACAAACCCAGTCATTGTGTAGTTATGTTAGTTAAAGAGTCAAATCCAGGTACGGAGTCTCTCAAGGAAAAGAAGTCACAATACAATACACAGATTGGAAAAGGGGATTTCTTCCAACTTTATTTCAGCTCAGAATGCAGGATGGCACTAAAATAAGACAAAATCCGGCTGAAATCTCAAGTTCTAACTTTAAAAAACTTTTAATAATGATAAGAATTGATCCTTTGGCTTCTGAAATAAGATAAATTGATGACTTAGTACATTATGCATAACATATTCAAGAGAATAGTTTTCATTGATGTTCTTTTCAGAATTGAGAGAATGTTTCTGAGACATCCTAATTGCTTCTTGGGTGTAGTGTAGAGAGAACTTCAAGTGTGATAATCTTGACTGTTGGACAAAACAAAATTGTGGACCCCTTGTTGTCTTGCATTAAGAGTATGCTAATGCTGCCACTGTATTTCTCTCAATCTTCCCCTATTCCCTGAAAATCCTACATCTTCAGCACCTACTTCCAGTGCCACTAACATTGTTGTATATACACAATTTTTCTACATAAACGGTGCAAATGACCTCAGCTGTCAGTCACATGCTCAAATAACTACTAGTAGTACTCAAATGAGAGGGTTTACTATGGTTATTGAATCTTTGTACCAGTTTCAATGGTAATTCCTAGTGGGCAGGAATGACACTTCCTCCCTGTACTTAGTTATTCTCCTGGATTGGGGGAAGGGATGGACTATGATAGATGGGGTCATGGTTCGTAAAATAGGATAAAGCCAAACTCTATGTCAGTTTGAGTTTAGGTTTAGACAAGTATCTTTTTGTCTACCGAAATTAACACACGGGTATCTCACTCATAAGGTTGAAATCCACATTTAGGAGCAGTAGCAAATCAATTCACATGCAATAGATATACCACTTCCAATTCATATTTACTCTGTAAATTTTGCGTCCCCAATCATGCACCAAGACTTAAAGCTGGCCCAAAAACGTTTTTTTAATTGATATTCAAAACAAAGTCTAAATATTGAACACAAATTAGATTGCCAATTTGATAAATTGAACTCCACTAATTCAACCAAAAACTGATGTAATCGATAATTTTAACTTACCCCATTCTCACGGCGGTACTCAACATTAGCTCCTTGAAGAGCAATTTGTCGAAGATTCAAATGACAGCGAACACTAAAGCTGCATACCACGTTGTTAATGACAATGTCTATTTCAGGGGCAGTCTCTTCAACCACCGCATTCCCACAAGTATCAACTCCATCATTTAAAATGTCTTGGCCTTGAATAACATTATTTGTTTCTTCAGTGCGATTTACTTCTATAGGAGATTCCTCTTTAATATCACCATCTGCATGTATAATTGCTATTGATTCATCTCCACCCTGTTTAACTCTTTCCACATGGCTAACCAGGCTCCCATTTGCCAGGGGTTTAAGCCCGTTTTTCTGTACCACGGTAGCCATTATATGCAGTACCAGTTTCTGCAAAAATAAATAATAATTAATTGAAAGAACAGTGGGTCATCATATGATTTAGTTTAAAATATTACAGCAAGCATCCAGATATTTTCCACAGAACTATGGCCTTTTAACTGGAGCCATTTAATTCCGCAAATAAATTTCACAAAAACAAGTAATAATTATCACCAATGTTTCCCCAAGCACAAGCATTACAACGTTATGCACTTCGGTTTAAGTAATGTTCTTTTGATTCCTAGTAAACACAGATAAAAAATGCTCAGGTGCTTTAAAAGTGAAAAACGGCTGAAAGTACTTAACAATAAACCCTCTGAGTTGGCGTTCAAAACAAAAACCCCTATTTAAAATACATTGATGCATACGCCATTATGACAACCAACACCCACGGGTAGTTAATTTGAGGAGGAAAACTGGAAGGTAAGATTACTCAAATTGGGTTTTAAAACTGATTTCATCTTCTCATAAACAAATCACATATCCAAACGGCCCTAAATAAGTTGGATGAAGAAATCTATACTACCGGGTCAAAATGTCAGACTACAACGGGCCTCCATTAGCGGAACTAAAAGCTTTATTTTAGAATAAAATTGAACGAATATCCCTAACCAGTATTTCATGGCGTTGAATCATTAGAAAACATAATTTTGTCAACTTACTATATTCGCCAAGACGAAGACTTTAACTCCAACAACAAATCAGCTGTTCGTATTCACATCTACCCAAAATATCAGTGCATGCAAATATATACTCAATAATGCAACAATTTAAGTAACAAGGCATAAATAAATACTTCCCTGCACAAAAATTACTAAAAAATTACAGTTTACCGAGGATCAATGTAATTCAGCAATTTTATCGAATGACCTACTCGTTAATTTTTCATCCAGCGTTCTATTTCAAAAATGCACAAACGCAAACTTACTATTATATGATACTTAGGGGCAAATATTGAATTTCTGAGCACTCAAAATTATTAGAAACCACTAAATTGCACAAAATGATGAACTATATCAGTCTAACTCCCCCCATGGGAAAAACGGAAGTGTCACTTAGCATCAAATAAAAGGCCTCAAGGCCAACCACCGGCTTCAATGGAGAAGTACACATTATTATTACACTCACCAAATAAATTAAACGCTAATTAGTCGCAAATTCATCATGAAGGCTTTATATAGACACACACCCCGTCTCCATCTCCATTGTCTTAAGCTCATCTACCTTCATCACGGATGTTACGCATTGCGTGATTGGGCGAGAGCAAGTATTTTTATCGAATTACACAGCTCTTTTCATGAGCTGCTTCCTGGATGAAAAACATCACTCCAGGGATTTCGTCGTTTTAGAAAAAAATAATTAAACACTACCAAAAATAATAATATTTCACGTTATTAATGCAGTTATATCATATGAGTATTCTCAAAATCAATTTATAAATTATTCTCCCTAGCTATATCTTTATTACAAATATTATAATTTTTTGACACATGACTTTTTCATAAAACATTGTCAACAGCGGCAAAAACAAATCTCAATATGTAGTGCAGGTACAAGTACCTCTGCATAAATCTCAATGGCAACACAAATTGTTTGCTAAATATTTTTAAACTATCAAATTTTATTGTTACATGATATTAAACAAAAGATTAGTCAATATGTAAGACGTATCATAGTGAATATTAATTTCTGTAACTTCTAACATGGTTAATGATGAACATGAATTTTTTCCCCTTGAGCTATCATTGGTATTCTCTCTCAAATTCAAAATGTCATTAAATAAGATAAAATTCATCTAATCTCAGCACGTTGTTTTTTATTTATTTGACCAAGATAGATTGCTGATACCATACAGTTGTCAGCAAAAAGTTTACCCCCATGCATCAGTATATTTTTATTGAAAAATATAACAAATGAGAAAGAAATAGAAAACTAAGTAGTCCTTTGTAATGCTCTTAATATCAGTAATTGGTATCACATTTCCTGAATGTCTGGCAATTGGATTGGTTTTTTAAATGTATATTTTTTAAAAGTATTTCCTCTTTTTTTCATAAGTGAAAATGTTTTACATACATTCGAGAATATTATGCTGCTAAGCATATAGCTGTGTTGATTTGATAATCTCAATACATGATTGCATCAAATTTTAGTTATAAGATTGGACCGCAAAAACACAATAGGAAGGATGATGGCATTTCTCCAGTGGAAAATAAATCCATAAGAAACCAAGAAAGAAATCCATTTTATACGTGAAATAACTAAATACTTCTTTTCTGATCCATAAGGAACTCCAAATAAAAATATTTTTCTCTGCATGAAATCTTTTTAATAAGTGCATTACTACTGAATGTATATTCTGCTCACATTAATCTTCCTTATGTCATGTGAAAGGGAAAAAATACAGAAGAGGCAGCTGTATATTTTGGGAGGGACATGTTAACTAGAGGTCACTGATTTTGGTTAAAGACAGCCACAGATTTTGAATTGGGCAAGACCAAGTTTAGAATGGTGCCCATCAAGGGGAGTGCCTTTTGCAGAGACATTAGCAGACCTGATCAAGTTCACCTACTCAAGAGGGAAGAGAGGATATGGGCCTCCCGTTCCCGTTCTAATAGCTGTTAGTGCATATCTCCTCACCAAGTTAGCACTACTCATTTCAGTAAGTATGAGTCAGTTTGAGATAAACTAAACACACCTGGATAATAGGCCTCTGAGTGTATATAGACAATATATTTACATATTTACATTTTGTGCAGGGCATGGTAGTCCAGTGATTAGAACTCAGGCCCACTGACCAGAGGGGCTGCGTAAGTACCCTCAGCTTCTCCCACAGAGACTGAATGCCAAACACAATTGTGCTTGGCATTTCAAAAAGTAATCAACTTAGTGGTTATTCAGGGGTGTCTTTAGTGAGTTTTACTGTCACTTATCAAAAAAAACTTTCAAAACTGATTACATTTTGTTTAAGGAATGATATTTGGATTTGAGAAATAACAGGATTAGAATTTCTCCACTGTGAGAAAGAAAGGAAAATAATGAAAACTATGGATATGACCCTAGTCTTAACGAATTAGGCATGCCAACGTTATGTGACAACACAACATTTTAGCATGTTTTTATATAGATTAGAATGTAAAAGGAGACAAATAAGAGGGTAGCTACAAGATGAAATGTTAAAAGGCTTTGTCTAATCAAGCCCATGACTAATTAGTGTTGATAATGATGATAAATGCCCAGCAGATAGCTGGGGGTGTGGAAACTTGATAATGTATCTCAGAGAGAAGGGAAATAAAGTTGATGGTGTAGGTCAGTGGAGTGCGCATGGAGCAGACCAAAAGCTCACCCTAGTTCATTTCCCATGCCTCAAACATTCTTAATATCTCTACTACAGGTTTTCTAAATGGAAGATTTGAGACATAAGCAACACACTCAGCATTCAAGGCTCAACTTATGAGTGACCTTAGCAGGAGAGATATGAGAATCTTGCAATAATATCTAAAGTGATCATTTAAACATCAAACCCAGACATAAAGTATTAGGGGTATAGGTTTTGACTGCAGATCAAGAGGTCCTCAGTTCAAACCTGGGTACCCCCTAATTTTTGGCAGCCGCGGTGGTAGTGGGCCCATGTCCTTGCCTGCCAACCCAGAGGTCGTAGGTTCGATTTCTTTCGGTTTACCTTCGCCTAGGGCTTGGGTGTTCCTAATCGTCTTTAATGTAAATATGTAAAGGGATTAGGTGTAAGAAAGGACTACTGAGTCTCAATCTTGCCCCAATATAAGGGTTAAATGGAAGAAGGGACCATTTGGTCTCAATTTCCCCCGAATAAAGACCACTATCTATCTATCAATATAAAAAAGTTTTAAACACATAAGAT
Organism: Hetaerina americana; assembly: GCF_022747635.1. Lineage (NCBI taxonomy): Eukaryota > Metazoa > Arthropoda > Insecta > Odonata > Calopterygidae > Hetaerina > Hetaerina americana. Next base: position 20,298,120 of record NW_027287095.1, read on the forward strand.
TAGTTACCTTTCCCAGAGAACTGAAACAAGTAATTAAGTGCATACATACATCCCTCAAAATGTTTGCTCATGCTTAAAGAGTCTCTCCTCCTGGTCCTGTTGACTCTTCGCAGCCATAATGGGCTATGAAACCAGACCTAAGTGAAACCTTATTAAATTCCAAAGAAACTGCGGGAGATGCCGCAACAGTAACTTTTAACGGAGTCATCCGCTAATGTGCATTTTAATGCAACAATTTCAGAGCGTAAAAATCATTCGCCTTGACTCCAGTCAAGGCGAATGATTTTTACGCTCTGAAATTGTTGCATTAAAATGCACATTAGCGGATGACTCCGTTAAAAGTTACTGTTGCGGCATCTCCCGCAGTTTCTTTGGAATTTGTCAAAGGGAAAACACCATACGTGTTTAAAGTTGGCTTTTAACCTCGTGGACAGTGGCGCCTCGCGCACGACTACGAATGCATGTGACATTGTATGTACGGTATTTCGTCATAACATCTAGTTCCTTTAAAAGCCCCAAAATTTCAGAGTTTAAGAGGACGCCTCGGTAGCTTAAGTGGCTAAAGCACTCGACCGGATATTGAGGGATCTGGGTTCGAGTCCCAGTCAAGGCGAATGATTTTTACGCTCTGAAATTGTTGCATTGAAACCTTATTCTTGATATAAGTAAATACTACAAATGTTTATTGTCATCTGAAGAAGGCATGCATTTTCAAATATAACCTTTCTAGAGTTAATTTTCTTTGCTCTCTTTATGCCTTTGATGATCTGAATGCCCCTGGCATCCCAATAAGGTCTTGATTTGTCATATTTAACTTCACAGGTGCCAAACCACCAGAGTCAACCCACAATATCAGGTATGACTGAAGTCAAAGAACTTTTGGTGAGCAGGCAAGCACATTACCTACTGGCCCAACCTGGTCAGTCTACTTTTAGCACTTTCTTTCAGGAAAACATCTGCCCTTCATAATTTCGACCAAAGAAAGACCTCTACCTAACATCATTATTATTTCAATGAGTATCATGTTTCATCACAAAGGTGAGGAGGTAGAGGTAATTACTCACTAGGTATGAAATATTATGTATATATTGTGATGACAGTGTCCTTATTCAGGGCAGCTAGTCTGATTACTACTTAAGATTAACAGAATGTTTTTTGGAAAGTGTGCTTTTATTTAAATAGCATGAGCCATTATTTTACATTTTAATGAAATAATACCCTAAGTTCACAACTACGTTGATGAATATGAGTTTTCACATGAAAAGTTCCACAAGGCATGAATTTAAGATATCGATTTTAAATATTCCACCCTCCTGCAGTCCATTGTGTCCAAAAACACAAAACTTACCATTAAAACTTGTAGATAGAGGCAGCAGTACCCACCATGAATATAAGTGGGACACTACTACACACACTTAAAGGAAGGTCTGCCCTGGGAAAGAAGACATGAAGGCAAAAAAGGTGTGCAATTTAAGCAAGAAAATATAGGAGAAGAATGAAATTATTCAGAAATCAGTGACAGAAGATCCATTGAGGGGTGAAGATTGAAGTTATCAACCATGCTTAAAAACGGTAAGTGTAGTCACTACTAAAGACACTCCGTACCACAGTGCTTTTAAAGATTCAGAATACATATCAATCAATTGATTGAAGAAGTTTAGAGGTCACTGATAATTCCTACTTTCACTTTGGTAATATACAGGGCACCTTTAGTCTTAAATGATGGTTTCTCCTGCAAAAATATTACAGATGAATCATCTACAACATCACCAACACAGATGTCTGTTCAGCATGGACAGCTGATTTCAAACTCACAAGGCATTTCAAATTATATAAAGCTTATAATTAGCTATTTTTCAGTTTATGAATTCATAAGATAATTCTTACTATTGGTCATTTTCATTATAGAAAATCCCATAACAATTGTAATAACCACTGCATAATCAAATATAGAACTATAGCTTGTTTGGTTTACATTGACACCTGACCTCTAAACACTACAGACTGTGCAGGGATTAATAAGATTGAGGCACAGCAGGTTGCAAATTATGATATACAACTTAATAATAGAAGTAATCACTCCATGGAGCCATTATAAATCAACTAGAACGAAGATCACAAAGGAATCAAGAGAATAAAAATGAACCAATTTCAAAATCACTCCAGAAAACTATAAATATTTTCTAACATATTGGAAAAATTACATGTACATTCATACACAAGCTGAAGATGAAAGGTGTGAAGGACTTCACAGCTTCTAATCTTGCTGAAGTTGTGGTGGTGCAGTAAAAAATATTTTGGATCATTTTGACTTATAGATCATAAAACATAGCAACTTAGGTTAACATAATTTCAGTCATAAGGTTATTCAGAGGAGCAATCCAGATACAAAATTCAGAAATGATGATACCAGGTCCTAATTATCAATCTTCATAAAATTAAGGTTGATTTTAGGATGGATATGAAGTCATAAATAATATGTAATTTGTTTGTGCAAATAATGGGCTTAGAATCATAGATATTAGGAATTACAATTTTCACACCAATATGCTATGTTGGAGAAAAACAATTGACCTCTAATTTAACAGTTTCGAAGAATTCAGAAAAGGGAGTATTTAGCATTTTATAATTCATTCTTTGAAGGTCTCCCTCACTAAAATTGTGAAGAAATTGTCAACTAGAGCTTATTTTCCTGTAAAGACTTTAAGTTCTCCATTGAGCCACGCCTAGTATACATAATAACAAACAAAAACTAAAAAAATCATAAAAACATCTGGCAAAGGATTCCTTTAGCCTCTGGACAATGTACATTGCTTTGCGAATAGTATTTTTTAAACATTGTAAGAAGGGCACAGGCTACCAATTCTGCGCAAAATGCCGAATAAAATAATGATATAATGGCCATTTGACAAAAATTGTCCTCAAACCAACACCACTTGGCATTTTCAAAAATATTAACTTTAGATATGAATTTGTTTTTTTTAAACTTTCAGCGCATATTCCTATTGCGTTTTTGGGGCTAAATTTACCCATTAAATATTTTTGTATAAATCCGCAAAAGAAACTGGTACATTTGTGGCAAAACTTTTATTCACGAGTATTAACAAGTTAATAAAGCACAATTCACTCAAAATTGGAAGTATATGTTCCTTTTAATTAAGGATAATCAAACCGATATAGGTTAAGTGCATCATAATTACATATTCTTTACAGGTTCAAACTGAGAAATATGAGTGATCGCCGCTCTCTTACATGGTGAAATAAATTACTTCAAGATATTCGCATGCAATTGCGAAATCCAAGGCAAAATGGTTACACTTCTCCAACTAAAAAGAACATCTAGGCCAAGGTCAATCTCAGTTCCGTCAAACTTCTGCATCCTCCATGGACGTTTTGCCAATTGCAGTGAAATACAAACCATAAGCAAGCATTACAAGAATAATAATTGAGAAGTAACCAAATAATTGGTGGTTATGATTGACATATCTTTGTTTAATGTTAAGCATTCCTGAAAATTCAAACGGCTAAAGAGGAGATGCATTGGCTACCATCAGAATTTCTTCAAATTACAAAGGGAACGGTGAAACATTTCTCACGTATCACGTGAACTTCTTTGTCACTTTGTCTTTTCATAGTTGACCGTAAAACAGGCACGAAAAGATTCACTTAGCCAACGTTTTCTGGCTCTGCACATGGCAAATCAGTTAAAACCCGCCTCTCAATGCTAAAACCAAATGTAAAACTGATCCTCCTTGAACTTTGTAGTCTTGCGCCGTTTTCTCGTCATTCCTAGAGAAAAAGAGTAAACAAGTAAGAATTATTGAAACTACGACCACGGCGTCTCCTTCGTGAACTAACATTAATAAATAATATTTGAATGCGTGGTTACATTTGCTTTCCTGAAAATATTAGCCTCTGCTGTTGGGGCGGAATCCCTTCCTTTTCCTCCACCCTTTCTTTAATACGCTCCACTTTATCGGTGGGTTCTATGTCAATTTCAATCTTTGTTAAAAAGATAAAAATCATAAATTAGTAATAATACAAACATCACTCAAACTCAAAGCTGAGTTGCACATAAATGGAACTAACCTCTTTTCCTGTCAAAGTCTGCCGAAAAAGTTAGAACCAAATAAATTATTAGTAAAGTAATTTAATACGAAAAAAGTAATTGGAAAATAACCTGTACTCAATTTTACCTTAACTTTAATTAACATGGTTGCTTAGGATGGCGTACTATGAGGAATAAATCTCTAATAACTTCAACCGCAATCACTTAAACAGTCGCAAGACTCGCCCGCAGATCGTCAGTTGTCGACGAAATAACGTTATTCATTTTAAGCTTCTGATCGGTGGTACTGGCGGAAACATTGAATAAATAGGGCAAAATCTTAATGCGGCAGTTCACTTCTTCATTCCACGGCAACTCGACCAAAATTCCTCAACAAAAGGATGATGCGAATGTCTCTTTGTGTTTGTTCGTTAAAATTTCTTTCTCCTTCAAATATTGATAGCGATCAGAATGTTATTCTACCTACAATTCTCAGTTACTGACAGGTCCCCAGGTAATCTCTTTGACGCAGCTAGATCACCCCAACAATTCTACTTTACCCAAGGTACGTAATTGTCTGGGTACCTACCTTAAATTTTTAGAAAACTTATGCCATTGGACTGGGAACAGTGGAATGTGATAGATTTTCCAAAAATATTAATACGTAAAATGTAGGGGTGCAGTGGGTACTGAGTGACCAGAGGAGCCTATGTTCGGCTTAGGATATTGCTCTGTAATTGCACCGCGGAAATTCAATTAGTGATTTTATGGATGCTATACCTTTTGCTGTAAAAGAGCAAGGAGAATTTGAATTTTACAGCGTATAACAATTTTTGTACAAATGTAGATAAAACCTCAACAGTCAAAACCGTACAAGTTATGATGATTCATCAATAGAAGAACTTGAGCCCAGAATACAAGCATGAAAAGTCCAATGTAACAATGATTTAAAATTGGATATAAAATTTACAGAAAGCCTGATGACTCCGTAAACTAAGACAATAAAACCATCAAAAATCAAAAGCAGCTGAATTATTTTTAGGAATTCATTGAAGAATGAAATTGGAAACAATGAAAATACTTGTAATTTTGTCCTCCTCTCATTCATGAAAGGCATTACACAGACAATTTATGTCTAACTTATCAAAGCTGATACAATGACAAAGGACTTTAAATTCATTTTCATTATATGTACGAGGTTTTTTCTCCTTAAATACTAAGTATTTACATGCTTCTTTGATCTGATAAATATTTAAATTGAAAAACGTTGCAGCCAGAGTAGGATAGAATTGCACACATACAATGAGCTTCCTACCTAACAGGTAGCCTTACTGCGGCCAGCAATTTTCTCTCAGGATTATTTTCATTACACACAGTAACTTTTTAAAATTGATGACCATTAGCTACATGTTTCTAAAATGACTCAAAAAGTTATCAGATGAGGATATTGTTTCTGGTCCAAAACTTGATAACTAGCTACCAGATCTACGTGGGCCCCATTTCTCAAAATTATAGGTCAGTAATTAAGTCCTTGTAATCTGCACATAAAAGTGTAAATAGTAATAAGTGATTCAGGATTTGTTACTTGCCTGCCTTACATATCATGCAAATTATTTTGTATTAAAGAATCATCAGAGGATTTGTAAATCAAAAAGAAGCTATGAGAAATAAGCACTTGGTCATATAGGTACCCATCTGGAGGTGCATCTTTCAGGCAGAATTGAAAATGATCATTAATTGGTCTGGGGCTATATCCCCAGGCTTACAGTCATAATCAATGCAGTGCAGTTTTATTACTTATGACCTTTCCTTGAACTTTCACTCTTCCTCAAAACCTTCAAATTGACAGAAATGAGTTCTTAAAGTTAACTGGAAGCCACACCGAAGTTTTTCACCTAGAAATTTTTTATTATTTGAGAACCTTATTAAATATCCATTAGGATGGAAGTTAGTTACTTTTTGTTCAGTAATAACAGTTCTCTATTGTAACATTTGGTTTTTAACTCTACAGTGAGAGGTTACTGTGCTCAAACAAATTTTTAGCTCTATGATAACAGCAAAATATAATTTTTATCCCCTAATCTTGAAATATGCATCATGACATCAAAATTAATCTCCCTGACTTACTGACAATTTCATATTTTGCATATCAGTAGCATACAGCATGATAAAACAACACTATACCCCTGGATTCCACAATTAAAACTTGATGCTCCCAACCTTCAAGGCTATTTATAGACAAGTTAAAAAAATACCTACTAAATTTCACTGCACGGAAATATCTTATGGAAAGGCCATGCTCTTGTTTATAGAAACATCTAAAATACATGTTGATATGGACTATACAAAATTTATTTGCCTAGTTATTGCACATAAAATTTCAAAAATAGTTTTTACATATCATAGATGACATTAGTATTGTCTACTTTATTTCAGACAATGACAATAATAAATATTAAGTAATATTTTTCAAGTTAATTGATTTAAAGGTTAAAATCTACAGCCTTTTTAAGGAAACATTTGAAATCCACATCTCACATAATAATTACAATGACTCTTCTGATATCTTGTCTTCGGATAAACTTTTCCAGCAGACCAACCAAATACATGCACCCTAAAAAAAAAGATAAATTAGTCACAAGAGGTATTGAGCTACTTTTGGATTATTTTCAAATTTGTAGTAACAATCAAGTTATTTAAATTATTATGCAACAACAATGAATATTGAACACCAGAGCGATTAAAATTATTGGCTGAATGTTATAGCATTTTATTACGAAGTCTCCCAACTGAAATATTGACCCTTCAATTCAATAAACATTTAGTACATGGTTCATCTGTTAACACTGTTTGAACAGGCCATTCTTTAAAATAATTAGAGGTGAATCAAATGGGGCCTTAATTTGTTAATATTTAGTTAAAATTAAGTCTCCGATGTTCATTAAAACACTTGATTCTTTCTGAAATTAAAATTCTTAACTATGAATATGATAAGAGAAAATGATGTTGCAGCATGAAGAGTATAAACCTAGGCATATATATTTTGTTAGCCTCCAAATAATTCTAACCAAAACATTTTATGAATCCTCATTTCAAAATTTTTCACAATTTTTTGAAAACAGATTAGTTATTTTTTGGTAGATCATTCCACATAGCTTTGCATGCCACCGGTATTACTGAAGTCGATCGAAATACATGGCACTGGTTTTTGTCAGTGCCTGCACACCCAAAAGTCACTATGCTACTGAACATGAATGTTAGAACTAAAAGGCACAGCATTCTCATAGGAAATTCATGATTCCCCTATCATATTCTAATTTTAGGATAAAATTCCTAATATTTAAAAAAAAGTAATTCCATTTCCCCATTTTTCCCTGAATATTTTAGAGGCAGAGTAATTACAGGGATTTTCCCAAATTTTCTGAGTGTCAACCACGTTTCACAAAAAAAAGGGGTGTAAATCATTAAACCATAATTTTACACCAACTAATCTTAGTGAATTAGTAGCCATTCAATAGGGTTCAAAATTCACTGCTCTTATGGAAACGTCAAACATCAAAATATTCAAGAATCAGTTAAAAGTAAATCTTGTCTTCAGGAGGGATATTTATAAGCAGACGTTTTGCTGTGTTCCAAAATGACATTTAATGGAATATATAAACATGGCAGCAGGATAGCAATTAAAGATATAATATTTTTGGGGATGGTATATCAAATGTATTTTGGCATTCCCTGTTTCATCATAAATAAGTTATTGAATGAAAGGTGGTAGTAAAATATTGATATTCATTATGAAGGTCAACAGCTGAGATATTTTTGTGTTGTAAGCACAATTGAAAAAAGAAGTATGAACCCCATTACTAAGCTTTTCTAAGAGGAAAAGAACAAGCAATCCCATCCACAACAATGATGTTAAAATAAAAAAGGCTGATCAATGAGTGAAATGAATATCTTGTTTATCATAAGATAAATATCCATCCTGATATCTAAAGATAATCCAAGTATAAGTTTTCTCAAGCAGTCATGAACACAATTTGAGACTTTTTAAATGACATGCTGCAAACAGGAAAGGTGATGAGTGTTATAACAAATCTATCCTTACAGAATGCTTGAAAGAGCTAAACACATTAGAGTATCAAATTTGCTACACGCATTTAATTCATCAGATATGTAAAAGAATTATTTTACTCATTTGATTGTGTTTCCAAAGGAATTGGACAAATAATCTGAAATGCAGAGTTATTTGATAATTTCCCAAATCTGTGTAGCATAGAACTATGAATTATTTTTCTTATCAAACCTGTATTTTGAAGTTATATCAGCACTTCCCTGTCACCATACTCTCTTAGGGAATGGCTGCTTCTGAAAAAATAAAGAAAATTTTGCAATTTAATACCTAATTGTACATAAATATATTCATAAGTAGAGCTATGCATTTTTTTTAATGAGAAAGAACAAGCTAGAACAAAGATGGCAGTTTCAAGTAAAATAACTTTTATTAAAATTGTGTATCCGTATTTAAGGTGGGGGCCAAGAAAAGGTTGGAAAATTAAATAAATGAACACTTTCAAACAATGTGCTGAAACTCAAAAATCCAAATCCACCTAGTCTCTACATACATTTTTATGTATTTATTAGGTAATCTACCGGTTAAGGTAGGTTTTTGGATGGACACAGCCACTAAATAAATATTTTGTGACTCCAAACAAAAACACAAAATCCAGCATCCTACTCTACATCAGGCCCCTCTTCATTTCTGAGTACTTTCTTCCTCCCTTCATTCTGTCCAACATCCCTATCCTGTTCCTTCCCTTTCCTTGTTTGCCTAAAATTCTCCCCTCAATTACAGTCTTCAACATCCCGCTGCCGGTCAATACCCCCTTCATCCAATTTTCCTGCCTCCATAGGATTTCTCCCAACAAACCCCTCTCTTCGCCCACCATATCAAGTTCTTCCACATTTGTTTTCTTCTCTGTCCATTTCACCTTCTCCATTCTGCTCCACACCCACATTTCAAAAGCCTCCAGTCTACGTCTATCCTCCTGCTTCAATGACCACGTTTCCGCGCCGTACATAGTTACGCTTCATATCAGTTTCACTACATACATATGTATGTTTTTAAATCACCATCCTTTGTACATCTTTCCATACTTTCCTGAAGAACTTGTCTCCAATGCACTTCAAATGTTCTCAATGTTCATATAGTTTATATTTTTGTGATTATAGTTTTCTGAAGCTCTCAATGACCATAATAATAGCCCCAAAGTGTGGGCAGTGTTGTTTTGCTGTTTTTAATATGAAGATAAGTTGTGTCACTTTCTTTCCATTGGTAAGACAAAAATTCTGGACATTATAGAAAAAGAAAGAACATGTACATGTATGAATGTATTATGTATAAATAAACATTATATAAACATTGATATAGAATTTTAAAACACAAAGAAAGGAAACTCACATATGTAGTTGGGACCTAGATGAAGGCCGTGGCATCAAAACTACATATGTGAGTGTCATTTCTTAGTGTTTCTGTGTTTTAAAAATCTATATCAGTTTTTATATATTTGTGCGTCAATGAAGAGCATTCTATTTTGAAGATATTTACACACACAACCACAAAATTTGGAAGGCACAATAGAACACAAAATAAAATAGATAACACATAACAGGACACTCGCATTGAGGATTGTTCAGTGAGTCTGACCAGAAGAAGGCCTCAGAGAAGATGGAAACCTCAAACAACCTAAAATGTGAGTGCCCTACTTCATTCTCAACCTTCGTGCCGGCACACCCTCTAACTCCTCACACATTTTCCATGCTGCTTGCCTGGGGGAAACACACCAGTTTTCTTCATCCACTTGGGTTTCTACAATTGATTTTGTTTCTGTTTTGTAAGTAAAAGATTGAATCTTTTGCTCTGCAAGTGCAAGGATATTCTGTGTTCCATTCCTACCATTCCTTAATTAAATCTACGTTATATACAGGTCACATTTCATGGAGAAACATTGACCATAACTGTCTCTTTCAATAGTTCTTACTGTTGAAATGGCTATAGCAACATCATAATTGGTTTTGTAAAAACTTGGATTTGCCAACGAGTGAAATGATGCATAAAGTGTTGCTGCTTTCCTGACAGATGACATGGGATGAAGTCTTCCTGAATTTTCCCTCACCTAGTGCCAAACCCCAGAAAAGTTCATTTACATAGGGATATGATGTAAGTCTCCTAACATTACAACTCACTTGGGGCTGTTCTTGGGTGTTGGCCTTGGAACAAATGTTGGAATATAATATGATAAACCCCATCCATTGGACTAATATAGTCTTAAAAATTTTCCTTCACTGTCTCTCTCCCTATCTCTCTGGCTGAGCTTCCATTCAATGGTCGTTAAATGCTATATTTTATCAGCAGTCAAATTCACTTTAAATGCAACAAATCATGGACATACTCACAAATTCTGACAAAATAGAGATTATGTTGGCACATTAAAAACCACCAACAAGTGAAGCAAAAAATAACATAAACATCTATGGAAACTAGAAATAATGAAGTGTTTGTACTAAAGCTCTGAAGCCCATGACCTCTCCAATTCTATTGTTCACATCACATCCGTCATGATGAACATGGTCAAGTCACCATACATCTTCAGGAAAGTGAGTTTGTACTCAAAAGGTTCAAAATACCTTATATATTAAGTGATTTTGAATGAAACATAAGAGATTGTCTCGGTTGCTCAACTGGCTAAAGCACTCGGCCAAACGTGCAGGATCCAGGTTCGAATCTCAGTCAATACAAATGATTTTTACACTCTGAATTTGTAGCATATACTACCTTGATCAAAAAGTTCCCGGAATAACCACCGTGTGGCGCTCCCATCGTTCCGATTTGAGTTCTGTTTTTTTTGTTAAATTGGTACATCTGTTGTTGATATTCCCTTTAAATCTTAGTGTCATAACTTGACATTTGCAAAAGTTACGTAGCCAAGAGTACATCTATCTCTGTGTGTGTTGGCGATTTTTTACAATTTCAGAAATGGATTTAAATTTGCAACAACGAACTTGTATTAAATTTTGCGTAAAAAACGGATTTAGTGGCGCACGGACGTTGGAAATGTTGGAAAAGTGTTTCGGCAACGATTCTCTAAAAAAAACGGTCGTTTACCAGTGGCACGAGCGGTTCAGAAGTGGTCGTGAGTCAATCGAAGATGATGAACGCAGTGGCAGACCATCGACATCGAAAGTCGGTGAAAAAATTGATAAAGTAAAAGAAATGTTGGTCAATAACCGCAAATTAACCATCAGAGAAATAGCGGAGGACTTGAACATTGCCTATGGATCCGCCCAAGACATTGTGGTTAATGATTTGGGTTTCCGTCGTGTAGCAGCAAAGTTGGTGCCAAAAGATCTCAATTTCATGCAAAAAAGAGACCGTGTTGACGTCGCAAAAGACATGATTTGCGAGGCTGAATCCGATCCCACATTCATCAAAAGGATCATTACTGGAGACGAGACGTGGGTTTATGAGTACGACACGCAATCCAGACATCAGGCAAGTGAATGGCGTTCACCAAATGAGCCGAGACCAAAAAAACCACGTCGTTTTCAGTCAAAAAAGAAGGCAATGCTGATGGTTTTCATGGATTACAACGGTGTAGTGCATCATGAATTTTTGCCAGAAGGCCAGACAGTAAACAAAGAGTATTATTTGGGCGTTATGAGACGTTTGCGTGAAGCAATTCGCCGAAAGAGACCAGAAATGTGGGCAGAAAACTCGTGGATTTTGCACCATGATAACGCACCGTCGCACAGTGCTATCATTATTCGTAATTTTTTGACGAAAAATGCAACAAATACCATCCAACAGCCACCGAATTCACCTGATTTGGCTCCCTGTGACTTCTTTCTGTTCAATCGAGTTAAAAAACCATTACGGGGAACGCGTTTTAGCAGCCGAGAGGAAGTAATGGAAAAATCGCAGGAAGCACTGATGGACATACCGAAAACCGAATATAAAAAATGTTTCGAGGATTGGATCAAGCGCTGGCATAAGTGTGTTGCAGTCGATGGGGATTACTTTGAAGGGGACAATATAGATTTAGATGAATAAACTTGTATTTTTAATTTTCTGAATAAATTCCGGGAAATTTTTGATCAAGGTAGTAAGTACTTTCATTCAAGAAGTATTTCAAATAATCAATGCTAAAAATTTGCAATATCCTGAGGCTGCGGGTGGAAACTATTTAAAGATAAATAGTGAATTCTTTCCAACTGAGATTGAAATAAAAAAATTATACTCTATCAATCACAGTCGCTCCAATGCTGAATATGTTGTTACTAATGCATACACAGTCAAAAAGTACCAACATTTTTAACTTGATAATGATGATTCCATTCTACCACAAAGCCATGCTGAGGTTCATCAATTATAAATCATAACTTTATTATTTTAAATGCATTACAAGCATTATCAGGCTGTGAGACTCTGTAACAGTGGTTTGTAAAAGTTTCCAATCTATCAATAAATTGCAAAGAATTAAATTAAAGGTTTTGGGAGAGCTATTTACATTTATCATTTTTTTAAGTTAACCGCAAAAAACCTTGACTTGGCTAAATTTCATCTAAGTGTGGATAATTATAAACTTATTACATTTAAGTGCAATTTCACAATATTTTTATTTATAAGCATAATATGTGCTTAAATGCCATCATCAAGTGTGCTGTAAATACAGATGGGGAGGGTGAGGGGTTTGAAATACAACACACTTGATGATTGTGTGTAAATTTTGTGCTGACCAATAAAAATATGCTTAGAAATAAGTTTACTATTTTTAAATGGGTATTCATTTAAAAGCTAAATGGAATGAAATATAAGGGAGCTAAAAATGTATTTTAAGACATCCACCATTAACCTTAGAAAAAACTGAAAATGTGTCAATACACAATATATTCCCTAGCTAACACTAGGGTTTGCTAGTTGCACCCGTATTGATCCAATTTACTGGGTGATGGTCTCAATAATGTTGCAGTGATCTGATCCAAAGGACCTGAATATTATGACTGTAATGTCAACAAAACCATCATCCAACCGAATGGATTGATTCCAGTGAAATCTGAAAAACTTGGTATAATTAGATCAGTTCCACAAAAGCCTTAAAAACATACACTCTAACTTCTGAAAAACTTTTGAGGCAAAAAATGCACAGTATTTAAGGTAAAGAAATGGCACTCTTTATGATATTATGCACATATGGAAAATTAGGGTGACTTAAAAAAAAAGATGATGGTTATGATTCTATGGTGGAATGTGGCATTTAAAAATAAACCCATGATATTGGAAGACCTGCAAATTTACATAAAATGTTTAATGCGTTGAAAAGGTCAAGGCAGTCATGTTTCCCCACAAGATGATGAAAAATTGTCTTCCATGGAAGTTATCAACATTATCCAAGTCTGGCATCCTTCTGACACTTGCCAGCCACCTAATACTTCTGAATAATCATGAAAACTTCGCTCCTACAGACAGTTGAGGCTACACTGGAGAAATGCTCATTCATTACATTTTATAGAAGTTGGAGTTAGAAGCGGAAGCAAATCAAACTTTGGGCTGGGACTGTAAATGTTATGAACTAAAAAAAAATGCTTGCAGAATACATATGCACATCTATTTTCATTATCTATCTATTGTAGGATTTAAAGTCTCATTCCATCTGAAAACATCTCTAAACTTTGAAATTATTATTGGAATTTTGTTTTATATCATTGTAGAAGGATGAAATTTATTAATCAATAAAATGCAAAGAAAGTGTTCATGGCACTTGGGATAATATGAAAGGCATTCAGTGGCAATCTCTAAACCAATTTATATTTATTTATTTTATTTATTTATTCAGTATTAGTCCGAAAACAGCACATTTTGGCCTTTACATCGAACTTTTAACAATGATAACAATGGTCACATTTACAAACACCCAAGCCCTAGATGGAGGGAAACTCACCCAGGCGGGAATCGAACCCGCGACCCTTGGAATGGCAGACGAGGACGTTACCCCGCCGCCACCGGGATCGGCGGGGTAACGTAAATATTAATATTATAGACTTTCAAGACGTTAGCGCGCAAGTTTTTTAAAAAATAATTTATTCTTGCTTAAGTAATATTTGAAGAAAGGAATACTAAACAACATCCCATGCTCCTCAGCTGCAAAAACATATTGTGCATCATTAGTAATGTCAGATAAAACATACCATAGGATTGTATGCTATTTGCATCTTCTGGATTTCTTTGATAATTTTCTCCCGCTCTTTCTTTTCTTCTTCCTCTTTGATTGCAGCTTCTAAATCTTCTTGTTTTTTCAATGCCTCCTTCACTTTTTGCTTTTCTTCAATCTAATAAAAATTGATCAATGGAATATGAAAGTATTAAACATTCTCCAAGCTATAAGATATCATAACACACAAGAACAATGGTCAAGTGAAAAAAATGACCACTATTTGTACAATACATGAATTAACAATAATGTTCAAACTATTTGATAGCCAAATTCAGTGTTTTGGCATCAGGAAACACCGATGCGCTTAGGGCTTCCTATGAAAGTTTTGGTATGATATTCTAATTCTCAAGGCTGTACGTAGAAGCATATTTTAAATAATATACTACCATTTACTCTACAAAAAAAATATCGACCAGTGACCACACATTGAAAAGCAAATATCTCATGATATTGCCATTCCATTGGTTGTTCTGTGCATTAATGTCAACTAGGATACTTAAGCCTTGGTTTGTAACCTAATGCACATGTGAACACACACTGTCCCATTCCCAGCACCAGGGCTTGTACAATGCGGCTATACACTAACATTTTCTTTGAGTGGAGGCATATGGATTTTAGGGTGGTATGAGGTCATTCGTAACCATGGAATAATATATATATATATATATATATATATATATATATATATATATATATATATATATATATATATATCAATTATTTAAATCTATTTTTAAAATGAATAAATTGGCTCATTATTGGTGAAAGCTTATTTCATTCAGTTTTTATTTTAAAAAATACCCCCAAGGCCATACTCTTCGTAGGCAACAATGATACGTAGAACAAATTTTACAAAGATATCAAGAAATTAAACTAGCATTTTATTTTAAGAAAAAGAAATTCATAAAAATTAACACAGAATGTAGGTTCAAACACTTTCCCACTCCATTTTGTCATCCAAAATGACCCTTAAAAGTCACAAGAATGTGAACAATTAGGGTTTAAAGGGACACATCAATTATACTGAAATAAAAGAGCACAACAAGATATATGCACATATTCATAATATCTGTGTTAAATTCCTCCTTCTTCACCAATTAGTACTCACCAATTCCTTGAAGTTAAGAAATTAGAGTTTAAAATGCAATATTAGCCCAAAATTTTTGGATATAAGAGCAAAGAGTTTTGAAAGAAAAATGTCACTTTCAACAGCACCATGCAAACACGATCTAATCTATTACATCTCACCTGACTCAGCAAATTCTTCTGAATTTGCGTCTTCTGCAGAGCTTCTATTTCTTTTTTCTCCATCATTTCCTTTTCAATCTCTTCAGCTTCTTTTAATAACTTCCCACGAGTTTCTAGCAGGTCCACTTGCTCCATTCTATTGCGCTCCAAATTTTGATTGACCTAAAAATATAGAAGTCATGCAAAAATACTTGAGCAGCTGACATTTTTGAAAAATATTCACAAAGAAAATAATTGTAGACAAACTGAAATAACCTAAGGAAAGCACAAGAGAAGTTTATTGCTATTGGAATTTTGGAAAAAAATACTTAGTTCTTCCACGTAAATTTTATTATGCACAACCTAGGTTTCAACTAATGAAGTCATCACCAGGTCATGCACAATAAGATATATGTGGAAGAATAAAGTATTTTCTTTTCCGATATGATTTGTTTCCACAAACTTATGCCTCCAACCATTCTGTTATAGGCATTTTACTGGTAAAGGTAAGTTTTCAATAGACACAGCCTAGACAAGTGTACAAAACTACATTTACATGCCTCGCTTAATAAAGAACACAACCTCACATCAGACACTACTCTAAATCCCTCTTCAATTCAGCATACTTCTTTCATCCCTTCATTCCATCCAACATGCCTATCCTATTCCTTCCCCTTCGTTTGTCCATGGTTCTCCTCTCTATCCAATTTCCTCAGAAGCAGAGATGGATTCTCATTCTTAACAACTAATAACCTCTTTAAACTCTTAACTAGCATTGATGACAATGATTAATTGAGGATCAAATGTAAGTCAGTTATCAGGTTACAAATTTTTCTATACTATGGTAAAGCCCTCCACACTTCCTTTAAGCAACAGTTTTAACTTTTCCGTTAGTAGTATATGGTAGAGGACAGTTTTTCCTGAAATATGGAGTGTAAACTTCAGACTTTTTGCATAAACATATATTTGACATCCCTTGAACATATTTTGATGAATTATGCCATGTTTGCATGCTTGAGCTCACATAAGTAAATACGTGATTTTGACTTTATGCTTGTGTTCCAACTCTAAACCTATAAATCTAATTAAAACAAAAAGTAGCATTAAACATTTATAATAAACACACAAGAGAAATTTATTATAATGCTGAACCCAACTTTAAGGGCAAATTTTATCATGGTCACATCTGTGTTGGTTATTTTCTCTATTAAAACTTGATAATTTTAATGACCATTTTAAAACATCGTGGATAAAAATATGGATGGTAGAATCCAGGTTATTTTTCAGCCCTAAATCCAGAACCAGGTCCTGGATTTTGGATGTCATTTTTTTAGATTCTAAAGTTTTAGAAGGAATGTAAACATAATAAAAATGTTAGCATTAAAAAGTGATAAACAAGTGAGAAGATTTAAATGCAGTTTAACCTGAGTTACTTTGGTGAAAAAGATATAAATGAATACATGAAATAATTAAAATGTCAATGCATCAATATTTTTTCCTCCTTCTATTATCTTGTTGCACAACCTGGGGCAATTCAATCACTGAAGTGCTAAACTTTAAAATTCACACTCTGAGATCTGGATCCAATTGAAAGAAAACGTTTGGATCTTGTTTCAAAAAGGAGTTCAATCCAGATAATTTAGATATTTGCAGATATTTGGATTCAACCCTATCATCATCATCCCTTGCTCTGCTTAGTTTATTTTTAAGTTTACCCTTCCATCCCTCGTATCTCTCTGTAGGGGGGATCCTGCTACTTGCAGTGTTGGGTCACATTCCCTACCTGTGTCCTTGGAGGAGGAGATCATTGCATGTTGAATGTCCATGTGGTAGTGGAATTTTGTTTCTTACTTGTCAAATTCTAGTTTGCATGCTATTGGATAAATTTCATACTGCATCCTAAGGTGCAATTATTTGTTCAATGATAGTATATGTATTTGCATGAGTGTAGGATGAAAGGATTTTTGCATGAATGCATACGCCACTGTGGGTATAGTTTTGCATGTGGTTTTGTACCTTTTCATGGGTGGTGACCTCACACCCCCCACCACACACCCTTGCCGTGGCTTGCAGGGTATAATGTAGATGTCGGTCCCTAAACAAAACAAATTTTGCCAAATTAAGAACATGCACACAAGGCTATGTTCCCATTTATCAACATGAAAAAAAAGTGGATCATACCTGATCTTTTATTGTTTGCAAAACTTCTTTCATCAATTTATCCCTGGCTTCTTGTTCTTTCCTCCATCTTTCTTCATGTCTTTTCCACATTCTGACAGCTTCTTCACTGAAAGTAGAGAGATAAAATGTAGACTGAACTAGAAAATGTATTCTGAGCAAAAGAGCACAATACATATGACAGGAACAGGGAAGTCCTTTTGTTACCCCATAGGTGTAAAAGGTTAATGAAATATTTGGGTGAAATATTAATTCATAATTTCACCAATTGTTCAATTTGAAATTTTCACTCACACAATTGCTATTGATGCCTAAATGCCTCAGAAATACTTAACCAGCACTGAAAACCATTTGGTCAACTGAAGAATTATAAATAATTTTTAAATTAAATATATCTCAGATAGTATTCCCAATCCTTATGCCTACAAGGTTTGCATAAAAAGTATTGATAACAATTTTTTACTAACATGCGGGTGAAGTGCTGAATTCAGACCATTGGTTGAGTGTGCATATGATTGCAGATCGTATTGGCATTGATAAAATGATAGTGTACACTATTATCACTGAAAATTTGGGAATGCAAAATATCTTCACTAAACTCAGCCCTAAAGTCTTAATGGACAACCAAAAGCAGAGTTCGGGGTCTGCTTGCGAAGACCTACAGCAATATCATGACAATTTCCCCACTCCCTTACAGTCCTGACTTGGTACCAGCACAAATTGAGTAGCTTCAAGCGTGATGTGGTGGCAGTCAAACATAATGAATAAGATGTGTTTATCTTCAGATGACACAAACAGTAAGCAGGTACTTCATGCTCAAATAAGGCCTCTAAGAAATCGACCACAGAGATTTGGACCTTGGAACACGTATTTGAAAAATGACTTTTTTACAGGAGGCATAGCTTCATTTTTGTAACACATGACATAAAAGAAAGATGCCCTAACCTCAAATCTCAGATTTGCAAATGTTTTCCTTAGAATACATACTTTCACCTGAAAGTTAGTAACAAAATTAGATTACCATCATCTGAGGCAATTCATTCTAATGTCAAAAATAATACATAATATTAATTATTATGTATTCTGTCCAGGGAGGCAATTATTAGAGCATAATCACTAAAGGAAAACAGTGTCTTACTGGAATAAGGATTGTGCTTCCTCCTCTTGTATCCTAGCATATTCTGCTTGCTTTTTGAATTCTCTGTACGCCTCTTCCATCATTTCTTTGGTCTCGAGCTTTTTCAGCCTGGCAGATTCAGAAATTATTTGGTCTGCCTCTAATGCTGCTTTCAATATTCTAATATCTTCATCCAATGCTTCTCGATTTTCTCTAGCAGTACGTCGCAATCTTAACTGGATCTGTTTGGTAAGAGATAACCTAAAAGAATAATGCAGAGAATATAAAAGTCCATGGTTAAGAATGAAATGGGCTAAAACCTTAGATGGTGTAAGAGCTTATACATACGGTTGAATTCTAATAGCATACTGACTGGAGCAAATGCAACTGTATTTTTTACCCATTACCAAGAAATTTAAGGTTAGGGGAGGTAGATGATGGACAGTGCCCATTCATCAGTGAGGTTGCTGCAAACACGGTAAGGTGGTAATTTAAAAGAAACTGTCATTGCAAAAACACTTTAAGAATGGAAATTGGAAAGAACATCAATTATTTTCTCCTGATAATATAGACATAGTAAACAGAGTAATGAATATTGAGCTTTATTAATGAATTTGATTAAGGAACATGGCACACTGGTGTGAGTATGATGGCCTGCAACAGGAGAGATAAGGCATTCAGGGAATTCATTACATGCATTCCTAGGGCAGATAATTCTGCAACAGAAAATATGACACCCAAAAATGACCACAACTACAGTAATAGAGACTAATTGGTCAGGATGACATGAAGTACAATAAAGTTAGAAAACATAACACAAAAACGGAGAATTTTAGACGTATGGGGTGTGTGTGGACTGAGGTAGTAGTAAAACACACCTGCAAGTGTATTAGTTTCAATGTAATTTATAATGAGAGAAGAGACAATATGGAATATTGTAGCACTGGAAAGGACATTTGGGGGGAGGTTAGTTAATTTAGATTAGATGAATATTGGATATTTAATAGCAGAGACTAATACAAACCCAACAAACGTAGTCGTAAACAATTTCACCAGTCAAAAATTAGGCACGAGGAGGAAGAAGTTGAGAGAGAATAAAACCAGCTAATGAAAGTTATTGGGTGCATTCTTGGGAGAAAATAAATCATTGTGATGGGAGATTAAAACTCAGGATTAGATGAAGTGAAATGGGAGTGAAATGGAAAATATTACGAACAATTATCAGCCTAGCCTCTTCATAAAATATCTGATATGTTTTGTGCTTCATTGTCACTAAAGATAAAGACAAAGAACCAGAAGAATTTTTCGAGTCTCTTCCTGAACTCCCCGACATTTTCCATACTCAGAATCCATAACTTTACCAGGTTTCCCAGATAGGCGGCAATCCCGAAGAAATGCATCCAGGTATGCATTTCTGTTGCAATTCATACATTTATATTCATGAATTGATGAACTTATAAGGGCTGAAAAAGTGATTGTGCAATAGAACATTTCATAAAAGTTTTCTTTCAATGAAATGCACCAGCCCATTAATATTACCTGTTAGCCTCTACTTTCCTACGTGCCTCAACAAGAGTCCGTTCATTTAGAAGTTTTTCGACTTCACACTGCTTAGTTAAAACTCTAGCTTCCTCTTTTTTGAGCTCATCAGCAACCCTTTGTTTTTCCCTGGAAAAAAAAAAGATTTTTCACACATACTGAATCTTAAAATTTATTATACTACATTTTATAGAGCATGAATAAAGCTCATGCATTTTGGCTTCCTGAGAGATTGCCCAGGTATATGAGTGAAAAAAGTAAACAAAAATTTCATATTTCTTGCATAAAAAAGGAACCTTAGTTGCTCTATATGTTGGTTGAGGAGGTCTTCCTTATTTCTCTTCTGCTTAGCATGCAGCTCTTCTGACTTCTGCTTCTCTAATTGGCATTCCTCTTCTAGTTTTCTCTTGCGCAGTGCCTCTTCCTCCATCTCTTTCCGTATTTTCTCTTCCTCTCTTACACGCCTTTCCTCCACTTGCTCTTCCCATGCCTGCCTTACAAATTTTTCCTTTTGCTTGGATTCAAACTGCAATGGAAATTATAAAATGAAATAAATACATAATGTTTGTACGCATCACTCATCCTTTGGCACTTTGGATGAAACACTGCATCAGTAAATTAAATGCAGAAAATACTGAAATATGATTATTACTAATTTGCATGACTAAATGCTTTAAGCACTCAAATGCTATGTGTTAATAAACTGAACTCTCCACTGACAGGGATTTCTTTTGGCTTCAACAGCAACTAAAAGTAGACTGCCAACTGAGGCCGCAGAAATTTAAATTACCTATCTACATAGATTGCTCATACTCCATTCGTTAGTTGCAACTTTATGCTACTCGAAAGTGACAGAGACAGATGTAGACTAGCCTGGTTATTCATGTGACTGATATATGCATTGGGATTGCTCAGGCGAACAGAGTGATCAATGCTGGTACAAAGTCACTAATCTGAATTTGGATGCGTTCACTTGATGTTTATTTTATCATCCTCTACGTAAATAAATTTTGCACATCTCTCCTAAAAATACAACTGCTATGAGGAGCATAAATTAACATGAGATTAGTATTTTTATTACAGATTTTCATTTCATAGCTTCATTTTACCACATTCTTACATATAGATAAAAATATTTTTTCACTTTGATACATCTCCACATTTATTAACGACATTCTACAGATACGAGTAGACTTTTGATGGACACACTGACAAACTAACCCGACAATTCTAAACCTCGCCTAACAAGACACAAACTAACAGCCCAAACTAAAATAAACCCTTATTCAATTCTGCATACTTCCTTCCTCCCTTCATCCTATCCAACATAGCTATCCTTTTCCTCCTCCTACCTCAATAACCTAACATTCTCCTCTCTATCACAGTCTTCAACATTTCATCACCTTAAATCAATTCTAATCCACTTCTATTGCCTCCTTGGATTTTGCCCAAACAGGTAACTCTCTTCCATACCATGCCTAGTACTTCTTCCTTTCTGGCCATTACATTTTTCCATTCTTCCTCACTGTGTAACACTATACTCCTTCACTGTATAACATTATATTCCATATGCTATGCTACAATTTTTTAAGTTTCTACACTAAGATTTCACTACACTTTTGCTTACACCCTTTCTCAAGTCCCTGTCATCAATGCTCTCCTCCTTCAAAAAGTTTCCTTTCCCTAGGCAATTCCTCTTATTATGTCCCTACTAATTTGACCATCTTCATCCAAAATACGTCTGATAGATAAACTGGTTCACCTGCTTTGGTATATACCCTACAATTTTATGCATTAATTACACTTTCTATTTCTTGAAAACTTCTTATCTTAATTACTATATAGTGTACTAGCCCTGAAGAGTGGTGTGAGACATCAGATCTAGTCCTAACAAGTTTATCCGATGTTTCACGTAATGTAAACTATCCATCCCAACTCATAAGCCATCAACCACACCTGTGCAGTCTGAGACATGCACATTTTTCAGATAAGCTGCTTATCTTATTACTCCATCTTCTCTCATACATCTATAAATTCTAACCAATTAAGTCTGTTGAACACCCCGAAATCTATGGAGCAATCAAATACGTCCTGATTATATTTTTATTTTATCAGAGACCTTACTGCTGTGGTATCACATCACCTCTTACTGAGCTCAAACTGATCATTCCCATTCAAACAAATATATTCAATTTGTAACAATCGCACTTTTCCTAAATGCATTAATGCATATGATATTTGACCTGAACTATCAAATAAATTCAAAGCCATAATTGAGAATATTCCACAACATGTGCAGGAGGCATTCCACAGGTTATGTTGATTTCAAGGAAAGTGAACTGCATATCCACATGGATGACGGAGTATATTTGAACAAAAATGTGAATATTATACCAAAACAATTGTGAGATAATAACATGTTTATCACTTTTTTCAATAATAGGTTATTTTAATCTCTAATACGATGATTAATCTCATGAATGACTACCATAAAAGCACAATCATATTTGTAAATAAACAAAGAAGAACTAGGCATTGTGGGGACGGAAATAGAATTATTTAAAGAAATTCAAATGAGGCAGGAAACGTGGATGCGGAGCATGTTAACTGGAAACAATGTTGACTCCGATTGAGGTGAAAACATTAAGCGAGCAAGATATGGGGCAGAAAAGGATAGCTATGTTGAAAAGAATGATGGTAAGCTGAAAGTACATAGAATTGAGGAAAAGTTTAACATAGTTTGAGGGTTCATGGTGTCTCCAGTTTAGCAAAGCTAAGATATGTAGCAATGTTCAGTCATTGGCCACCAGAAAACCATACAAAAATTTATTGGGCAATGATCTGCTTATTGAAGGCTAGCTAGGTTGGGATTGGAGGTGGTGTTGCACTGCTTTTGGCTAAAAAATGTATTTAAATTAAAGGAAGGAGGGCCTACTATAATGGCGGACGATTAAAATAACTCATGTAGTTTAATAACTTCCAATAACTGTACATACCATGACTAAACAAATATGGCACCAGTTGCTGCCAATGCCATATTCTCAAGTGGTTTGGTAACATATTTTCCTAATATTTTTGCCTACCTCTCTCAAAACAGGGTTGTTCAATGTCCACCAACGATGCATACGAAGATTTGCTTCCGAACGACGTAATTCCTCTCTTCTTTGCTTCATTTGTTCATTCAGACTTCGCAAAGTTTCCAAACCGGGCAAGTCGACATCAACTTTTCTCTCTTTTCCATATCTGAACCTGGAACGCCGCTGCTTTAATTCTATTTCCCATTCGCGCTTTTCCTTCTCTAATAGTTCGGCCAACCTACTTCTCCTTAGAGCTAACGATTCCTTTTTCTTTTCTTCCTTTTTCTTGGCATAGAAGGCTTCTTCACTGTTCGCAATTTAAATACAAAATTAGCATATACTTAAACTACCCATAAAAATATTTTTCAAAATACAATCAAAATCATATACATATATATAGGACGAAAAATGTATGCTAAAAATACCTGGTAAGAAAATATTCCGGAGAAGCCCAAGAATTGAATTTGTTTGTTCTAACATCCCAGGTATGAAAGTAATCAGTAACCCCGTTCCATAGTTCACGATGCTTTCTTTCAGTATTTCGTCGCCTAATGAATACATCTTCCTGCCTAATTTTCTTGGGCAAGCAACTATTGCTAAATTTATTAGGACGACTACTAAGACTAGCAAATGACATCATATCAGTACGAATAATATCAACTAATTTCTTTGTTCACAGACATTTGCAAGAGATTCATTCTGGAATAAACTAGTAAGCATAGTATTGCCACATATTTACCCAAACACATTTACAGAATATCTTCAACAACAACAAAGTCGTTTACAAATTTGGACAGGTGCTCCCGCGGCGTCTACTTATTGACAAAAGAAGATCGCAGTGGTGTTTTTTATGACAACAGATGGCGTGCGTGGAGATGAAAAAATCGTAATATGCGCGCGATATTTGACTTTCCGCGATAAAGGATCCTCTAAGAATTACTTGATGGGGAAGAACAAATTTATATCGTAGGACGATGGCAGACACTTTTCATTCTATAAATAATGCTTGCAAAAGTTCTCTTTCTAGTTGGATCACACTCAGCAAGCTGCGTGATTTTTCGGGTACCAGATTTTCCTGGGAAACCTTTAGCGGCACAGAAAAATGAACTGGCCCTATCCATATGAGTGAATTTCACCGATTTCATACCCATCTATTGTCTTCGGCAGTTATTTTGCGTAGTGAGTACATCATTTTCAATTACAAATAGCGTTTACAAATGATTCCCGTCCGTGTGGATACAGAACTACACACCACATATAGGACACTGCCTACTCTATCATAACTAATACACAGCGCAGCCATTTCAGAAGAAACAATATTGTGTAGCTCTCGGAAGAAGCTCTTGAAGATATAAATGAGTATTTTAAATTATTCATTGAGAAACAAATGAGAAAAATATGATAAAAAAGTAGCTTTGTATTACCCACGCCATTGATTACGGCGGGGTAAAATGAATATCCCCGAACTAGCACGTTCATATGCAACACAGTTTTTGGAAGTCGCATTTCATACAGTCCTGGGGAGGGGGAGAAAGATAGAAGGGTGGATGGAGAGGGAAGGTTGGGTCTCCTGATTGCAACAAAAAGCCTAGATATGGGAGTGTGGGGAAGTGCAATATGGGTGAAGAGGGGGCATTCCCAGCGAGGGGGTTGAAGAGGAAGTAGGCGTAAGTAGCGGATGTACCAGAATTTTGGTTTGGAGGATGCTAGTGGACAATAAGGGTTATCAATTTAGTAAAAAAGTCGTTACATAGAGTAATATTTTTGTCTCTTTTATGAAAGGCAAATTCCATCTGCTCGAAGGCGTCCATATTTTCACCTTTCTTCAATCTGTGCATTCTCTCCGGGGTAAATTGCTGCTGTGAACATTATCGAACAGATGCAAAGAGAAGATAGACTTCTGGTCAAAATTTCTGAAATCCTTCATCCTTGTTTATTATGTTTTTTTGAACAGGGATATCTATAATATACACGAAGACACGCCTGATGCTGTTCACATGAGAAAGTTTTCCATGATGACTGAGAATGAAGAATCACTTAAGAGGTTTCATCCCTCTGGGACCAAGCGGAGGATGACCATGAAAGTGATTAAAAAGTAACACGTTTTCGGGGGGGGGGAATCAATTAGCAATTTGGATTAATGGCTCACTAAGATCACGGTTTTATTCAGTCAGATAATGAAAATGTTGTAATTAATGCATGTATTAATATAAACTAATGCAAGGAAAGTTTTATGCCAAATTCAAGGTAAACGTAATGTAATAATGGATATCACGTTAAAACTCATTACTATTATCAGACAAAACGTCTACTAGATTCATAAATTCTAAACAAATTGCTATCAAAAATATTATATGTGTATAATGCGGAACTATACTGACAAGACGAGATGAGTCTACGTCTAGTACGCCACTGAAAGCTTCGAAATAAATAAACTGAATTGATTGTTGAGTTCTTTGGAGGAAAGTGGAAACATAAGTTTCGATAGGGGACTCCATGGGTTGTTAATAGCGGGGAATGGAGACTTAATTTCGCACAAGGGCACTTTAAACACTGGAAAAGTGTATCGGAAACTGCAAAATTTTCTGTCATTATGGTGGACGTTTTACCTACGATCACAGACTGTGTGTCACTGCTCTTAAGCTCTATATTATTATTTAGTAGATAGTAGTATTAAGCTATTATTATCTGGTAGTCTAAGTGTGTAGCAGTCGAGTGGTGGAAGGTCTTTTGGGGCTAGAGGGTAAGATTTGAAAATATATTCTAAAACCTGACTTGAAGCTCATAATTAACTAGAAGATAATTTCAAAACAAAGAATTAAGAATGTTAAATTATGGTAGCTATTAATTTGAAAAGTTTTTCCTAATCGGTTCCAGAGTACACATACAGTTACATACCTGTAACTTGCTTAAAATAGTTCTCGATACTAACATCCGTGGGTAAGCTCTTGAAAAGACGCGCATTCGCCGGGCGATGCTTGTTCTTCATTTTCTCTGGATTAACGGCCTGCCAAAATCAAAGCCCTTAGTGCCTGGAACGTATTGTGTGGTTTTGTATAAACTATTCAAGTGACAGGGAAACAGGAGAGTGGTATAGTGTTATTTTATACATTTGGCATTTGCCTAAGGGGCTCGCATTAAACGTCTGACCGACGACTGGCGACAGAAGCAACATTACCACACTATTCCATTAAGAGAAGTAATAATAAAGTAATTACCGAAATTCACAATATGACAAATCCAAATTATTTCCCCAATTCATTTTGCGTAATATTGTCAATTTTTCAACGAATTGGTATGATTAGGAAGAGTTCTTATTACTATCACGTAGTGTAGTTTCTCTATTTCCCGGCCAACCGAAATAATTCCTAAATAATGTTATGGACGCCTAAATTACATTCGTATGTATCTAAATTCAATTCGCTCGACCATTCTTTTTAAAGAAAAAAGTATTTCATTCCTATTAAATCAAATCACAAATCGGTTAAGAGAAAGATTTAATTGGCAGCACAATAAAATCACTTATTATTTTCACAGAACGTTAACTTTGATTATTTGCACAGCCCTGGAAACTGCAAAATAGCTTGAACTATTTCAATTCAAGTAATAAGACGACAATACAAAATATGCCGTAATGACTGAGGAATGATTATGGCTAACCTATAGAGTACATGAACCTTATTATATATACTTAGAGAAGCTTCCTTTTAAATTTACTGTTTGGAGTACCACTTAAAATATGTTCGCTTTTTAATTTTATCCAAAGCATTGGTTGGCGGAAATACAAGTAAATAATATTGTTACAAAATTATTTGTTTTGATATTCGTTGAAATCTTCATGGCATATGCATTAGACTCATTGAAAAACAGAGAAAAAATTATTAAAATGCATCGCCTTTTCTTGAACATAAATTCTAGTGTTGGCATTGGTGTAACTGCATCAGCACACCGAAATGGAATTTAAATACTTGATTAGATACTTCGGAGTTACCCTCACTCACGCCCTCCCTTTGGTGAAACATTTACGGGGAATATGTGGAGAAGATAACAAAAGATTAGGATTTATTATAAGGGGACTGGGGAAATGTGATGAACAGGTCAAAGGGAAACGTTATTTTTAGCTGGTTAGGCCTCATTTAAATTACGCTTCTAGTATACGGGGCCTTCATGAAGTTGGATTGATTGACGAGTTGGATTGGGAGCAGCGTAGATGAGCCAGATAAGTAAACCGTTTTAATGACAGACTGACAAGCGTATCAAAATTATTTGAGGAGCTGGGAATCACTCGCGGAGCCAAGGTTAAACTACAGATTAAATATCTCTTGCATAAATTGAAAGGATGTCTCTTTAGCAATGATGTTGAAAATGTATTATTGCCCCATCTAACTACGGTAGGCGAGATCATGTCAATAAAATTAGCGAGATTAAGTGTATAACGGATAGATTTGAGATGCAACATGTATTTCCTTGTAACATGACAACGAAACCAGAAATAATTCTCTAGAATTCAGCGCGGGGTGAGGCACGCAGTCCGACATTGCCAACACAAATACACCCTGACGGGCTGAATCAAAATTTTTGACCAAAGACAGAAACAGTAAAATACAGCTTATTCTGCTATGGCGGCTGCAAACAGTATTTATTAGAAGTGCTCTCACGTTTTGAACTTCAGTGTAAATGGTACGCTTTATAGTTCTCAGCAGATTATTATGTTATGCTCTAACACGGAAATCCATTGTCGATCGAGGTTTATGAGTTTTGATTACTTAATTAGGTCACGTGATAGAAACGAATATTTAGCGGTCGTTTTAATCTACTGTCTGACGCCTCATTACGGGATCGCCAACCAAAATGAATAACGAAGGAGCCACAGAAAGTGACATCCCATCGATAAAAGTGAAAGCAGTTTTCGTCGAAATGCTTTCTGCATCATACTCCTCGTTGGACCTCAGAACATAATTCTACGATTTAATGTCCCATCTCATGTAACTTTGAAGCTGTTAAACTATGCATCGGCGATCAGTTTTCCACACAAAAGCCGTTCATCACTTCAGGTCAACACGACAGCCCAATTCGTAATTCAATGTCGAATGCAAACGTTGTTTACATTCATCTATGTATGATTAGCGCTTTATTTAGCCCTATTACTTGTCTGAATGCTTTAAATTAGTTTGACGAAAGATAATTTTCCTTCCTATTTTTACAGTGGGTTCCTCTATCCACCCAACTACGGAAAAAACAAAAAAAATTCTTAATTATAAATAGGCGAAATTCCTGCTTGACCAGTAAAAAACTGTACATTCAAACGTTATTATTCTTTGTTTTGCCGGTCGAGGAGATAAAAAAACATTATAAAATGATATTTAAATACAACTGTGCTGTATTAATCAGATGCTGTTGACATATAGGTCCTCTCACTCTGGAAAATTCTTCGATATCGTGAATCATTATTTCAATGGTTCACGGAGAGAAATCATAAAGGCTTAAAGGGAAACAGTGAAGCCGTTGCATATTTGTTTCAGGAGATAATGCCGAATACTAGAACCGAAATAATTCATTACGTTTTCGATTTCGATATTAAGTTTTCCTCCTAAAGAAACGATACAGATTTTGCCAACAATGTGTTAACGAACGTGAAATTGCTTTCAACAGGAACACCCGGAGTTATTGGTGGGTATCAAGAGCTTTCAAATGTAGCATATAATTATTTAGGTCAAGCTCGACAAAACCGAATCCACCATGGCTAATTCTCTCTTCACAGCTCCGGTCCATATTCCCGTGTTTAGCAGCATCACGATGATTGTTGGTATGATCAAAATCCTCATTGTACGTAGCATTGGCAGCCTTGTGCAAAGGAAGTAAACGCGAAGAAGTCCACTTTGAAAGAGCGGAAGGTCAAACGAGTTGCTTTGAAGGCTGGACGGTGAATGCATACGGTTTTCCGGAACGAGACTGCCATTTGTATTCACAGCCGTGAAGTGTTTGGCCTTGATATTTCGAACATTCCACATGCTTATGTGGTCTAGTAGACAGATCATTTTCTAAGAACGCTGACACGTGACGCTAAGCAAGTAACACGGTCCACAGAGACGATTGCGGCGTGAATCGCACAAGTTTTCCACATTCTTTAAGAAAATTACAAAATAGCGAATCGTAGCTCACCCGGAAGAGAAAACATTCAAACGATATTATTCATTAAGGCTGTTCGAATTAATTAAGTTCGAATTCATGAAATAAATAGTCAGAAACTGGCATTATGAACATTTTATGTCATTTATCCCAGCCATAACAAGTCAATATCGAGTAGAATGAATCTTTTAATTTACCCGTATCTTCAACTCCTTTAGTCTAAAAAAAAACTTGATGGTGATCTAACAATAGCTTTCCTAAGATTGATCCATTTTATATAATCCCTTGGCATATCAAATAGATTACGGTGAGGTTATTTCAAAGAAAAATTTTCATCAATAAAATTAGACTAAAATTAAAATACGCTTATCTTTTATTTCTGCGTGGTTCAGTGTAATTTTCATAATAATTTCATTTTCAGTAATAATATTAAGCACCCGATATCTGAAGTTTCACGTCGGTGTGAAGGAGGGTATCGGCTTTTCAAATTCGGGGAAGGGGGAAAATTGGAGACGAAGGGGGGGGGATAGAAAAAAGAATTACGCCTACCTAAGGCGAAATGATGAAAGTGACTTCGAGGTCCGAAAGGGTTATCGGGTCCCCGCCCCCACAACTCCTCAGAGAGAGGTCGGAATTGGAAAAGCGAGTTGGTTTTTCCCGGAATTATTGCAGTCGTAATTTCATTCGTAGGGGAGTGTCTGAAGGGGGGAGGGAGGGAGAAAGAGAGAGAAGGGGTGAAGGGGAGGGGACCTGAATGGATTGGGAGAGGGGGAAAAATTTCGGAGATTATTCCTCCCCCCACAAAAAAAAAACTCCCTGGGCATCGGGTAGGGTGTATGGGGAGAAGTGTGGAGGGTTGGAAACGGAGGGTTGGCAGGGGGGCATGACAGAGGGGGTTGGGAAAGGTGGTCTCTGGATGGGGTGTGCGCCGGG
The DNA here is from genome assembly GCF_022747635.1 of Hetaerina americana. Taxonomy (NCBI): domain Eukaryota; kingdom Metazoa; phylum Arthropoda; class Insecta; order Odonata; family Calopterygidae; genus Hetaerina; species Hetaerina americana. Next base: position 20,328,633 of record NW_027287095.1, read on the forward strand.
TTCAACCAGGGACATCGATCGAACGCCTCTCCTCCCTCTTCCCCGCCGTGCGCAGCGGCCAAGGCGCAGTCGCGGGAACCGGGATGCTCCCGGGGTGGCGGGTGCGAGAGATAGGGGTGGGGGATGAAGGAGGGAGGAGGGAGTGAGGGAGGGGTGACGGCCATCAAAGGGGCTGGGAGGGGATGGACGGGGTGGGGGAGAGGGAGGGGAAAAGAGAACCTTTGTGTGTGTTTGTGTGCAGAGAGTCAGAAATCCAAGGAAAGAGGAATCGCCCAGGATTATGGGTCGGGGAACGGGAGGAAGCGGGAAACGGGATTCACAGGAGGAGGAGGAGGAAACACCGGGACGCCAAACCGCCGCGGCGTAGTGAGAGTGCATGAAATAAAATAAAAAAAAAGAAAATAACGGGATAAAGTCGAAAGGGAGTAAGGGGGTGGTGAGGGTGAGGTGGAGGGGTTACGGACGGATGAGCACCAAGGATAAAGGGTTTTGCGTGCGCTGAGTCAACGAGCAAGAAGGGTTGGGAGGGTGAGGGGACGCCACCGTTTGGGTTCGAAGAGGTTTTTTTTTTAAAATAGGAAACATTTGACTATGTCCAGTGAGCTAATGCGAGGTCACCCTTCTGGTAGGGCTCTCTGGTGTTCCGTGAGAAGACCGAACTCTGCCCCAAAAGATCCCCTCCCTCCTTCCCGGAGGTCAGTCCTTCAATCCTCGATACCCGCCGTGTTTCTGAAACGTCTTCTTCATCCTATGATTCTTCTCCCTTAGTCCCTCCCGTCCTCTCAGGAAGGAGGAGGAAGGCTCCTTTCGGAGTGCACGCGAGAGGCCCTCCAACGCAGCCGTGGGCGGGATATCAGCATCCTTGGCCGGGCGGAGTCTCGGACGCAGCGGCGGAACTCGTCCCTGGCCGGGAGGTCCTTTTCTCGCTCTCTCTCCCTCTCCCCCTCCGTTTTTCTCCTCTCTCCGTCCTCTCCCGCGGAGGATTGAGGCACGGGAGCCCTCCGAGGGAAGACCGCGACGTCCTCGCGGAAGGAGGTTGCCGAAGGCCTGGAGGGGTGGAGGAAGAGGAGGAAGGGGACGCGGGGCACGAGAGAGTCGTTCACCGAGGGAGGTGCGCTCGTTGAGGGAAGGAGAGGAGGGTTTAGGTGTAGGAGAGGGGTGGGGCCCTTTCCCCTCCTTCCCCTCCGCGGGAGGGTTCTCTCGCGAGGGCTGTTCGAGGGCGCGGAGGAAGAGTAAGGAGGGGAAGTTCGCGTGAGTGGAGGAGTGGGGAGAGGAGGAGGACAGCGAGCCGGAACGGACGCCGCCGAGCGAGTGACTGAAGAGAGAGGGAGCAAAGCGGGGACCCGCAGTGCTCGCGGGAGGGTGGTCGCTGTCGGAGCGCCGCGCTTTGGCAAGGAGGCTCCCACGGGGTCCATTGCGGACGTATCGGAAGCTGCTGCTACTGCTGTTCCTCAAATGGATATCTCCTGACATCCCACGTGAGTTGACCTGCCACTCCCCCCTTCAATGATACATCTCCCCCCTCCCTCGAAAACCCCAACCGGACGGCCCCCTATTGCGGTTTGGCTTCCAAGATTCCCATCGAAAAATCCGCTTTGGACCCACGGGCGAAAAGGAGAGGAAAATTCGGGTCGCGGATTTTTTTTCCTCTTTTGTTCTCGCCCAAGGGTCGAATTTCCGAGGAGAGCCCTTCCCTGATTGGTCCGGAGTGTCATCTACCCTTCTCTTTCGCCTTTATCGCAAATGCCACCCTCATTAGGCTTTGCCTTTGTCGTCGGATGATTGCTGCTGTTTAAGGGCGAAAAGTGGTGCGGTGGTTGGAAAGGAATAGACTCGTTATTTTTTTTCGAGTGCTTTCCTTTCATGTCCCCGAAGACCATAGCAGGCGCTGTCAACGACCGTTAGTTAGACAAGTGTTATTGACGTTTTGGCGCAGCTGTTTTGTGACTTATGCCATCCCTTTCCTAAAATATTCTAATTTTATTATTTTTTGAGGATCTCTCTGATGCACACATGAAAAAAATTCATATCCCCCCCAATTCTTATTTTTATGAAATATTTTTGACCAGTTCAAATATTATCCATACATAGGAGCAGCGTTAGAATTACTCGCTCAATTCTCATGTTTTATACTTTCTTAGGAATTACTCACGGATGTTATTTTACCCAAGGAAAAAAGTAGAAGAAAGTATCAATTCGAATCATGTGGACCTTTTTATCATGCATTTATATGGGTCATTAATTAACACATGTAATGATTGTATTATCAGCAATTCATAAATATTTTGGATATTTTGAATTACAATGCCAAAATCATAAAATTTGTAAATGTATTTCTGCAAGGAGTGAACAAAATATTGCATATTTTTACCAAAAGAATTATCATTAATGAAGGGATTAAATCTGTTGAGAATGCAATTTAAGAGCTTAAATAATGAGAAATACAGTTTTGCGGGTCGTAATATTCAACACTATTTGTCCATTAATATTTGGTCATGGATTTTATTGGCATGTCGAATAAACACTAATATACTCTAAAAATGCCATCTCTCTAAATCTAATTGCTTAATCGTAATTGTATCATTTTGTTAAATGTGACATCAGGGAAAAGTGTCAATGAACCGCATTCTATCATTTATTTCCAGATAGATGCCTATTTTAGTATTCCATATTCTTATTAATTGATTGCAGGTCCTTATCCAACTTCTTGTAGTAATCATAGCATGAATTGATGCAAGTTGAATTCCTCTTCAGTTCCAATATTTTTCTTTAGAGAACTGCAAAGCGGAAGTAGATGTACCTTGAAACTCAAGGAAACAAATCGTATAGACTCCGTGCATATGATTCTGTAGTCACTGAAGGACGGCAGGCATATTTGTAATTCGTGACCTTTAAAGAAGTCTACAATTATGACAGAGATAAATACTCGAGAGTTCATTGGTGAAAGTTCTAATTTTCGTAGCATGTTTTTCGCCATTTTGAGTCAAATGCCGCGTTTAAAGTTCCCAAAATGTTAGTTTAGCATCTTAATTTTTGAAATTTGTTTCATTACGGTAAATAATTCAACAGTTTGAAATACGATTAGCTAAAAATATTGGCGAAATGTTTAGCCAAAGGTACACCGCACCCACAAAAATTGCTAGTAAGGAATCATTGGTGAGTGAAACTGGAATATTTTAGACTGCAGTTCAAACACGAAATTAAATTTACCTTCGATCGAATGAGGAATAATTACGTGATGAAGAAGCAAGTTATTTAATAAAACTTTTGGTAAAATGCTTGAATTCCAATTAAGATAACATATAAATAAAACAGTTTCTGGCGTCAATTCGTGGAAATTCTTCATGTTGAACTAAATATTAAATCACTTGGCCTTTCCACAAAAAAGTTTTTTATGTGGAAAAGTCAAGTGGTTTAATTTTTAGTTCAAGATGGAATATTTTCATCAATTTATCCGTTGAATCGACTGAATCTTTAATGTCGGATATTTTTTTATCTTGCAAAATACAAAAGTAAAATACACATTCAACAATGGAATCATTTTCGGTTGAGCTGCCAGAAATCTAAAAAAAATATTTGTTAAAATAATTACTTTATAGCCTTCTTTAAATCACAAAGGCCAAAAAATGCATTATATCTCAAGTATGAAGGTGAGTAGGCAAGGTGCAATTCTTGCTGTCCAATAGCGACATCCGAACTTCCACACCCCATTTGGTCTTCGATTAGGTAGAGAGTAATGCCGGTTCATCCGCAGTACACGGTGAAAGGGAATGACTTTATATGTTTCCTTCCGAATACGTTCTTTCGTATGATAAATAAATTGAATTTAAACCGATTGATACAGTGGCTTCCATTTCATGTAAAAACAAAGTCACCATGCAGTTATGAAAAATTTTGTTTTATTATTTTTAGATGAGTTAGCCATCGCTGTCAATAATGTCCTAAAAAATAATCTAGTTTGCAATAATTTTTAATTCCTGAGTTTTAATATTAATTTTTTGTCGCATTCATATCAATAAAATTTTATTAATTTAATATTTTTATAATATTTGTGCATGATAACTTGAACAACCAAATTCGTTCTATGGACTTTAACGAAGAAGTCATATATATATATATATATATATATATATATATATATATATATATATTCTATTGTGTTCGTCCTTTATACGTGTTCCTATCCCTTTTCCTTATATATGTTTCTGTATATATGAGTATTTATTCGCTGTTTGGCGGGATTTCGTGTTTGAATGTGTATTTGGCCAATGTGGCTCATCTCTTTCTTCTGGCTATGCGTGCCACGAAACGCACTGTTCTTTTCCTGTATGATGTTGTATGAATTCTAACCACTGTCCTTTCCTCTTGTGTATTGTCTATTTCTCCTTTGGTGGGTGAAACAGCCCCCTGACGCCATCTCTTGGCTAAAGAATCGGGGCGCTTGGCGACATATAAGACCCACGGATCTCAGGGTAAATTACATATCCTCGATAGCTCAAGTGGTTAAGAGCATCCGCCCGGCAAGTGGAAAGATCCGGTGTTCGAGTCCCGGTTGAGGAAATATTTTTACTCTTGTGATCCGTTCGATTCCGCCTTCCCCACCTCTATTGTGTTCGTCCTTTATACGTGTTCCTATCCCTTTTCCTTATATATGTTTCTGTATATATGAGTATATATATATATATATATATATATATATATATATATATACACACACACATATATACATATACAATATATGTATGTACTATGTACATACATATGCAATATGTATATACTTATATATGTTTCTGTATATATGAGTATATATATATATATATATATATATATATATATATATATATATATATATACACACACACATATATACATATACAAGGGTGGTCTGAAAAGTTTCCGACCTAACAAAGATACAAGACATTTTTTCTGAAATTTTCCTAAATATACATATACACATAGGAAATGACAAGACGTAGAAAATCTGGATGGCACTGGATCCTAGCATGAACGAAAAACGATGATATAGTAACGGAAAAAGGAATGAGGAAGGATATTTGATATTAGTTTCGAATGGATCCAACATTCCCCATAATTTAGCCAAAAACGTCTTTTAAAAGTGTGTATTTCTTTGAAGATAGTTTACCTATCTAAATTGCACTCCTTGATCCTTCCCTCATGGGCGTGATATTTATGTTTTATATTCACTATTTTTGGTAACCAAACTTTTAAATATCACCATTTATTTAAAAGGTACTTACCCAAAGATTTCACTTATAAATGATTTAGCAGGAGAGACTGTTATAGACATGCTTCACGCCGTATATTCTACTACATTTTTCATCATAATATTAAATCAATTCAAATTTTCTAATCTTCTTCTTGTGGAAGAAATTTTTAAATTATTAAATTACGTCTTCCTTCGGAAAATCCTGTTCGCTCATTTGCTAAGTTGTGTATAAATAAAAAGTCATAAAAAAACGATGGCAGACGATTTATTGTGTAACTAAACGCATGAAATATACACTATTCCTGACCGATTTAATACGCTGTATGTATGTGTTCACTTAAAATGGCTCTGCGATTATTAAGTTTTAAATTTAATGTTTTACGTGTCGCATTTCGAAGCATGAGAATGACCGAGATCTTGTCCCTCTCGCCCCATGGTGCCTGTCAGAGGCTTGGGAGGGAGTGGCATGGCTCCCTACGACCTGTCAAATCTACATCCCTGCTCTTTTGTTTTGCTGACAGGGGAGTTATCCCATGAAAAATACCCGCGCCGGTGACCATCATCCGACTTCACAATTCTTTTCCACAGTGAACTCGGAGATCCCCGCCCGATCCCCTATTAAGCTTTCCAAGCACAAGAAACCATATACGTAGCAGAAGCCCTTCACTTCCAAAAAGCACACGACAGGTCACGACCTACAGTGCGTGATCCGCCGGCTTATTTGTACTTCTCTTTTAAAGGGCACTCAAATTGTCGGTCTGGCGAAGTAATCTTTAGTGCTCTTTCGGCCTTCCTCTTTTTTTATGAATAGGACGTTTCATCGCTGAAAGGAATGCTCAACAAAATATTAAGGGTGTGTGCGTCGTCCTTTCGCAGAGAGAGTTCCTCTCTCCGCGGTTCTGGATTATGCGATTCCAGAAAAGTTTCGGACGATAAAATAAAATTCATTCCAGCGTCTTAGGAACAAAAGAAGAAAATTGGGAACAGGCGTAACCATTATCCCACCAGGTTACGATACCGCGACGCCGTTTATCGGTCGTTAAGCGAAGATTTATTGCTTCAAAATTCATGCGAAGATCCAAATTTTTTTAGCCCCATAATATATTTTAAGCCCTAACGGAACCGCTGAGGACGAAAATCAGTAAAAATGAAGATCGCGATATAATAAATTTAACGGATCATGGTAAAGCCACAACGCGTATGGCCGACGAGTCGGTACGCAGGAAGAAGAACGTAAGTAATAGCCCCGTGGGCATTGCCTGCGTTGAATAGCACATCCATTTGAGATTTTTTTAAAAGGAAAATGGGAATGATTTAACAAATTCCTTGAATATGACCCACATTTCTGCTCGTTTCCCGTACAAATAGGGAGTCTAAAATACAGTTAATGACAGTCGAGCTTTCAGCTCTAATGAAGCAATCCTCCCTATACCCAGGGAAGAAATTGGCCCTCGGTCGCCGTTAAATTACTGAGCCTTGGTGTTTTCCGCAGCATGAAATCAGGGAGTAATCAAGTTCTGCCAAATAGAGACCACCAGAGATGGAAAGAAATTATTCCTGCGAGATTTATATTAGAGGTCAAGTACCTAACATCCAGGAGGAAATGAAAGCACTGCTGATGAAAGTCAAGAGAGATGATCATTGAATAAGTCTTCATTTTTATTTATCAAGAAGCGGGTTTTATAAGGTAAATGTTTCTACGACTGATAAAACTTTTAGGAAAGTAACTGGCCCTCTCTTATTTGGTATTTCATCACTTTCCACAACTTTCCAACTTGTTCATTCAATTATCAATTCAAATAATCCACAATAAATAAAAGTCCAAGTTGCATGTCGTAACTCGATAAATAATAGATGTGCGCTGTTACATGAAGAATTCGTAAATATAAATAAGTATATTTTTTCGTAAGTGTATATCATACTAATAGCACGAAGAGATTGTAAATTCAAGTATTTTCTGCACCAAATAAGTAGGATAAGCGGGCATTAACAAGGGGAATACAGTGAAGACTGTGCAATCATCATCCTAGTTATATTTTATCGGTAGTTTCTCTCGATTTTACAGCCTTTTTGAACAAGCAAAAGCCAAATTTCTAGCCTATGTTTATTCGGTCTTCATTTTTACTGGACTCAAGAATGCTTGATACGACCGATAAGAAATTTCCCGCAAGTTTTATATATGCGAAGAACAGCATAATCCATCGAACCCGTTGTCAAACACTTGCCTTTCCGGCGTTTGCTCATGGGAGATCAAATAAACGACTGGGTCTTCCTGCATCTCTCATCTTCTTGGATTTTCCTAATCAGCCATCTACTCTAATGGCGCAAATGTCCTCCGCTGTCAGAGGCACTAACCTAACCTCATCTCGGAATTGCCCAGAGATCCAATGACACTTAAAACTCTAGGCAAATCCATTTGAGAGGCGAGGGCACGGCGTAGTTTATATGCCTGCATCAGGGAAATTAGACGACGGACAAAATAGAGTCGGTTAGAGTGCTGGTAAGCTAACCTAGAAATCACGGGATTACATTTTGATCTTTAAATGGAATGTAATTTTGCATTGATTATCCATTATTGCATTATTCAATGCCTTCATAGTCTGCGCATTTTAAAAACAGAAAATTTCAACGCTCTTGGTATAATGAATACACATGGGGCCCATTAATAGTCATAATGAATTGGACAAAAAGAAAATAAAAATTGGCTTATTGAAAGAACGATGACGTTATTTTGAAAGATAATAATGAAATTTATTTTTTTTTCATTAATTTCATTACTTAAATCATGGATGCGGATTCATATTTATTTTGTCGCGTTACTTACGCATACGTTTCAGCTGGAATTGTATTGATTACTTTACATTGATAATGATGTGACAGATTAGGAATTCACTGATAGTATAATTTACTAGTAAATCTTGGAAATGAATGTAATGCTTTTCACTCTAGAGTCGTGAGTTTGTCACTCCATACCGCATAGGACACATTATATTAAGGGTTTATTCTTCATAAAAAAATTTACTGCCGTAGAATACGATCTCGGCACCATGAAACCAGAGGGAATATTTGAAACTCGAATTCCTTTTCACATCTGTTATGTCCAGACGAAAAAACGACTGGGAGCAATAATATGATCAGACAGGACGAAAAGTCAAAAGAGTATTTCTGTTCCTCCTAATTGATTCTTGAAACCATATTCTAAACGTAGTCAGTAAGATATATATATTCAACAGTGTCGTGTTTACGGATTTCCAACTTGGAGTTCATTTAATGCAAACGTTTTGAAATAGATGGTATTGCACGAAAAGAAAATATTTCATCGTCTGATAAATATAGCTACAATTGTTAATTTTTGCATATTTTGATTGAAAATGAAAAAATTCTAATGCCCAATTTACATTTTAGGTTTCATAATGACTAAATTACTCCAGTAATTTTAAGGCATTCAAAGTTCAGGGTAATAATCTTTATAGGGATGAAGTCTTGCTGTGAGATAACATGAAGCGAATTTGCCTTAAGAAAGCGTCTAAAATATCAATTATCCTAAGTATATCAGCAGACTGGGTAATGACGGAATAAATTTACGGACTTCAGAATGTAAATATTTAAGGCAACCTTTTTTCGACCAAATTTTAGGGGCCAAAACAATTTCCTAGCTCGCTTAAAAGGGAATTCCTAAAATATAATTTTCCAGTGTGTTCTATATTTAGATATGCATGCTAAATTAGCTCTATTATACTCTACGATACCCGGGGTGTAATCGTTAAACAAGGGCTTACCTTTGGAATATTCCAAGATATTTTCGAGGGCTATCGCGGGAAGTCAAAAGCTTACGTCTGAAAAGAAGGAAGTTTAATATGGAAATTTGGCGATGAATTTAATCCAATCTGAAATTGGATGCCAATAAAGGTTTGGATCATAAACGATGGGAGTATGAAGAAGCTCATTTTTTACGACGTAAATTCCGCTTATATATTTCGCTTATACATTGTAGATTACACATGGGAAGTGACACACGGTCTACTGTAAGGTGGGTGATATTTCTTCCGATGCGAAGCTCTACTAATGTTCATTCTGTTAATGACATACATACCAACTGACCCTCAATGACTCACACATTTTGCATATGTCAGAGTTGAAGGAATTATTCATATATTCATGCCAAGGATACACTGTAAGAGATGTAAAACATTTTACCTTTAACCAGTTACTATCCGGTCTTCTGATGCATTTAAATTACTCAATGCACCATCAGGGTAACTGATCGTGAGACACAAAGTTATTTAAACAGATAAATGTATGCCAGAGTTGGCTGTGTGTTTAATGTACTCCCGCCCTGAGATTGCAACTCGTGTATGAGATGAATTGAGCAGATTCCTCAAGGTCCCTGATTTCTATCCTGAAGGTCTATCAACTTACATACAACTATAATCCGTCGGGAAGTTCTTTGACAAAGTGTAATTTACGGAGGTACAAGTTCTCTATGTACTCTATGATAGATGAATAAATATGATATTAAATGAGGCTAGAAAAACTCTGGTTTCAACCTAAAATATCCATGTCAGCTTTTTGCTAATCGCATAGAAATCACCTGTACTTTTAATCTGTATTTTTCTTGAAAGAGCAATATGACGCAAAGGAAGGACAAGGGCTTATAAATGTATAAATTAAACATTTGTCTGAGTTAACCATGGCATAAATATCAGTTGTATCACATTAATCGCCATTTTACAATCAGAAGGAAATAAATTGGATAAGATATAACTGAAATTTGAAACAATACACGTATAAATAGTTTTGGTTCCACAATTATTACATCTTTCACATATAATCATCAGTGTTCCATTCAATAAGAAATTTCAACTGGTCAATGAAGTTGCAAAGCCGAGAAGTATTGGTTTTTTGTAAAATTCTATTTATACAGTCCTTCCAAGGCCTTTTCCTTAGTAGAATTCGTTAACCTGATCCTACTCCCGGTTCGCAGAATATAAACATAACCAATAAGGTTTCAATAGATTGAAATTAGCGCACGTCAACTAAATCAAATTTCTGCATTTAAATGCTTATTAGCGGATGACTCCGTTGAAAGTTTCGGTCGCGAGACCTCCCGCAGTTCTTTGAATAAATCAAATTTGCTATTCGAATGATAATTTTCTTTCTTCTCTCAAAAGGTTTATTTACTATCTGACCCTGATCTAACACTGTCTGAGTAAGTGTAGATCCGAATCTTCATCTAAGACACCAATTCCTTCATACACAAAGATGCACGTGAAATTAGATGAATACACATCTAATTGCACATTTATTGGTTTAACCATTAAGGTTAAATAAGAGACTATGTATCGGAAGCACTTAAAACTCCTTCCATTTGAACTTAACGAAGGTGAAACAGGGCACATGCTCTCTCTATTAAGAAATAAGCGAACTTACATTTCGTTTTAATAACAAATGTTTACTTTTGAGAAGTAAACGTCGGAAGAAGATACCTACAATTAATTATTATCAATGTTCGCAACCGTATATTGTTTTATAGAGATATTTTCATGGAAAAAATATTATTTTGAAACGCAGTGGCCATTATCGTTTATTCTCAAGAATGTTTTTGGATAATTTGTAGCTTTTATTTACCTTATAATTTGATTAAATATATTCTTTACGTTAGTAAATTAAGGTTATTTCCGATAGATACTAACGAGGAAGTCGACTAAGCTTAAGAGTAACTTGATAGAAATCATTTACGATAAAAGCGCTAGATTTAGGCTTCATTTTAGCAAAAACACCCGCACAGGGTGTGTGTGTGTGTGTTGGTGTGTGACAACTGTTATTAGCCACAATACGTAACTAATAATGCTCCAATTTTCACGTAGTTCCTTAACGCAACACATCAAAGGATGGGAACTATGCAGAAGAAAATTGCTAGTGGGGCCTTTATGAGGGATTTAAAGGGCTGTTAGGCTTCCTTTATGCCCGTTTCAAAGATCACGGACCAGGGTCCTTTGCGGGCCACATAAATCTAAGAGCTTAGAGGTTTGGTGGGGGTCACTTCAACGCTGGCTCGTATACACGTTGTTTAAGGTTGGAAAGGAGGGGATTTTAATGAACTCCCGCATATTTAATCCTCTTGCTCAACGAAAAACACTAGATGAACGATGACTCGCATAAAATATTTTTATACATCAACTGGCTCATTTAAAATTATATGAAATATAAATAGACATTCAAATTCAATATGCTGAATATAAGACGCGGCCAACGATTAATTTCTTAAAATAATACATGTAGATGTTAAGAAAACAATCAATAATATAGCGATTACTGATACATTATGACTTGGTATTTAAAAAAAATACTTTCTCTAAATGACAAGTATATTGAATCAAAATTGTAGGTAGTCCAATTATGTATACATATTAATGATTCCACTCTTGAATGCCTCGCATAAGCTCCCTGATCAAAATTATGTCCCATGAAGTAAATAAATAACAGAATTTGCACTTCTTCTTCCCATTACATATGGCTTCCTATCACTGACAGTCTTGATCAATCTACTCCCACTTGTTAAATTACGAGATACTTTTGCCTGCAGATTTTTTGCATACACATTTTGCCATGATTGACTCTTGCCTTTCAGTATTGAGTACATTCTCGAAGCGCAACAAATATATGTAATAAATAAACATCGTCGTATGTACATAAGCAGTGAGTTGCTAGGTAAAAAAATTGATCGTAATTCTGAAGTTTTACATCCACTGCTCTTTCGTGTATCACCAATTTAAAGGCCTATTTTCCGAAGTTGGTTGGTCACGAAAAACTAATATATTTTTGGAATTACAGGTTTAACGAAAATTTTCCCGCAATAATAGGCGCAGAAAATTTTATTATTTGTATTCAATCATTTGAGGCTCTACCTTGTGCAAATTCATGATCAATGAATAAATAAACTTAGAATTTTTTAACAGACAAAAAACTCACTACCTGATGATTTCGCTTATGCGTCGAAACTGGTAGTATTATAATAAAGTTTTTTTGTAAAAAAAGACCAAGTATATTTATTTATTGATTTAATTATCCATTAAAATGATAGCCAAAAACCTCACTCAATTAGATCGCAAAGGAAACATCTGATCTAACATGGAATAAATCCTAATACAAATTTCGTAACCGAATAGAAAATAAAACGTAGTTCGTAAATTGTAGAAATAAAATGATCTTTAACTTCCACATATTATGTTATTCCACATGTAAAAGTACGAATAAGGAAATTGATAAAAGGCTTAAAGATTATTCATGGTGAAATTTTACTTCTAGTGTGTCGATTTCGATCAAAATCGAATGATTTCTTCCAAACATGAGTAATAATTGAGCTAAATATTGTTTTCATGTACGAAAAATGCTGAGATATTATGCATAAGACATCGAAATGTGGACACTCAGACTGATTGAAATATAGTGAAAAGGCGTTCAGAGGTCGTGGAAATGTATTTTCATTGGAATTATCAGGTACTCGTATTTTAATTATTTAATATAATACACTCGAGAAAATTACGTACGGAGAAAATCATGATGTGCAATTGGCTTCGGCTGACATTGTTTCTATGTAACGATCGTTACAAAGGTTTATTGAATAAGTTCGTAAATCCTAGTGTAACCTTACAACGACGCGTAGAGAGAGAGAAAGAGAGAGAATGTGGCGGGGAGGCGGAAGTGTGTATGCGAGGGGCAGGGAGTTCGAGAAGGATATGACCCCCCCTCCCTCCTCCCATAAACCTCCTCCAAATGAAAATGCGCAAAACGAATTACACAGTAAGTCAGTTACGTTTCGAATAGAGCTGGAGATCGTTTACTTATATTATGCCTCTTTCGCGTTGCCTATTAGGAACAGCTGATGAAGATTTCTTTTCGGACACGTGCATTTTACGTCTTTTCCATCCCCCCTGCCACCACACCCTCCCTCCCGTTTTCTTGTACCGCCCTCCAAGACTGGTGATCCAGATGTTATAACCGATGGAAGGCATTACTGCCGTGTTTTTGGATATGTTACATTTTTGAATGACAGTGCAACGGTCAGCGATTCATTCGTGAGATGCAGTTAACTTATCGAGCCATCAAATACGAAGGACGGACGTATTTTTTTACAGCAATTGTATTGGTTGTGATTACAGGAATTGTACAAAGCACTTCACCATGTTGCGACATGACGACAAGTTAGCGAGTTACCGTGTGGAAAACATCAAATGCATTTCTGTCCTTTTCAGAGTAGACGAACACCTAAGCCGAATTTATAAAAGCCTTTTTTTCTGCTCCCAAAAGTTCAATACTACCATTTAACCTCGGTCACCTGTTCTGATATTGCAAATAAACTCAGCTACCTATAGCGTTTGTCCGAGTAACTCATGCAAATTCTATAGAAGTAATTGTCTTTAATTAGTTTTTATCCACCTCGGGGCCAGCAGGTCTCCTTTGTGATTTTTGCTAAAAATGTATGTATCACCCCTTTGTTATGCGGACAGAGATATAATGAAAATAAGATCAGAAGGATACATTCTAAAAAGGACCGGGTGAAACGTCATTTTTTCAACTAACGATAAGGTATCGGAATCATCGTGGATGAGCTCACAGAGGAAAAAATTTATTCGAGGTAGCCTAGTTTGTAACCATTTTCTTATCTTACTTTTATTTTAGGCAACGCTAATACATGGGGTAGTTTTAAGTTAAAAGGTAGGTATTTGAAAAACAAAATTTCTATAGCTTTGATTATAATGTTCCTTAACATCTTAGCAATATTTAAATTTGATAGTACCCACTTGGTGTCGAATACTCCCTTGTAATACATCCTAACAGCAGCATACAGAGCCAAGCTAACAGTGCAATATAGATTCATGTACTCGATACATTGATTCTTTGAGAACGGCATGCCTTAAAGGAGAAATTCAATTGTAAAAAACGGCTACAAATAAATTAGCATTCGCAGACTGTTTAATTATTTAATATAACTTATATTTATACCAGGGAAGGATATGCAAATATTCACGGTCGAGTATGCAGATTGCGAGACTTAGTTCGATGCACACAGAAAAATCCGCGGTACAGCTTCAAATTTAATAAACCGATGGCATTTTATGCAATTTCATAACTTTACATAATAAAGATGCAATATTGTGGCGATCTTCACCTGCGAATACTCGCACTGATATTCACGCATTTCGAGCATCTGGACATAAAAAATTATGGTTTTATCTTCATTTTTTCCTGTCCACTGGTACTCGTAAAATTGATTGGCAAAAAGCAACAGATAATTTTACATTTGGAAAAATACCATTCCTATTTCCATTAGAGCACGAACATAAAATCCAAATATTTTCAAACAGTGTATCGGCCTCATGTTCTCGTGGCTAACACGGTAGAATGCACGCTGGATTAACGCTCGAAAAGAGCGGAAAGTGGTAGAAGTTCATTTTTTTTGTTTGCTTTTTAAGAAGATTATGATAATTACTACTGTATCAAGTACAAGTCTCATTGCAGCAATATACATATCCCTCAACTAATGGAGTCCAAATTTTGCGTGCTGGACAACTTCAACTACCAAGCCTCTAGACTTAGAAACGAATTTCTTTTCTGTTTTACCCTTTGCTGCCTGAGTCGGCGCCTGGCGTTTTGCTGTGATTTATAGCCCAACCTTGCATTTGTCAGCATCGATATTGATTGATTGTCACGACAGGAAAAGTCATGACTCAAAATGACCTCGAGAGCACGCATAATAACTTAAGTTCTTGAAAGCTTTGAGTATATGTCCACGCGAAATTTTCGTTTCGAAAAAAGTAACAGTGATTTGAACAATGTCAGTGACTGGCGAGTGGATCTATTTTTGGTTTGCGTGAAACTCAACGTTTCCAGCCGGCATTTTTCCGTTACGTTTCCGCACCTACCTCCCAAGGCCTCGAAATTTTTGCATCTCGACATTCTCGAGTCGAAACATGTGCTCCCGCCCCGCGCTGCAAGGGAGAGTTTCAGAGGAGGGGGTCTCAGAATGGGCGCCGCGGGAGGTGAAACGGTGAAGATTTGATAGCGCAGGCGAAGTTAACCGAAGGGCCGAAAATATCGCAACTTTTTCAGTCAAGAGTTGAAATTCATCGGGATGAATGAGTCAACGATACGACCAGCATTTTAAAATCCATCTATCATCTCATTATACATGCGTATAGGGTACCTTGAGCTTTCATGCTGTTTGGATTGATATTGGATTCGGGCGACACCACTACTGTGTTGGCCAAGACTACAACGTCCACCAATTCAAACGGAAATAAGTTTATTCGGTTATTTATACAAATATCTTTTCCAATTTAGAGCTACCTATAGACATTTTATATGGACAAAAATGCATTCATAAAATCATCATTATAGACCATCTGCCGTGGTTGGCAGATGACCTACGGAGGCCTCTTCTCCATCATGTATTCCTTTCCTATGCCCTCCACTTTATTTCCTCATACCCATCACCCTCTTCCACACCGTTCGTCATTTTGACCCTACTTCCCTAGCCTTTCCACCATGTCCTCTAGCACCTCTTTCAAGTGGCAGTCCCTTCTTAGCACGCCAGTTTCTTTTCCTTTTTACGATTGTTTTCAGAATAATTCTCTCTTCTCCCGCTCTCCTCAACACTTCTTCATTCATCACTCGCTCTGTTCATTTTATATTCAGCATTCTTCTCCGTACTCATATCTCAGACGACTCTAGCCTCTCCCGGTCCTTTTTTAACGCAGTCCGCATTTCACAGCCTTATAATTTAGCGTCGTTATGAAACACGAAAGTTATTTATTTAGTAATGGGGAATTCTGTAATTAAATTACTATTTATTTGATTAATAGGGTCAGGATTTTACGAATTAACGATTGAATAAGCCTCACCAAAATCTCTTGATCAGCAGGATGTGTACTGGGTATATGAATGGACATAAATAGGTTTAATTAATATTGTAAATTCGTTTCCAGTTTTATTTTGTCGATAGTCATTAAGTTTCCACAATTCGACTTGCAACATTCAAGTAATCTGAAAAGATCTGCGTCATCTCTTGAGCTGAAAGTCAAAATTACCAAAAACCTGATGGAAGACCCATTTGGGAGTACCCACTGGAAAATTAAGACCAACTGCTAAGTAAGGCACGGAGAAAACACGACTCTTTAAGTTTTAGAAATTTCAGCATGCTATTTAATACATTACAAAATAAATATGTGGTAGATTGATGCATGGATAAACTAAGAGTAAAGCTCCGAATTATATGGACTCACTTTCTATTCGTCGATGACGTTCAGCTCTCTGAGAGCACTGCAGATCTACGTGGAGCCTAGGATAGCTACAGCAACATAAGTTAAAGGATAAAACTGAGGGTAAATGGCTCCGAGACGAAAGTAGTTGTGTTTAATGATGAGAATCGGAGGAAAGATAGCAGAGTGTACATGGAGAAATAACTGAACGAGTATATTATTTTTCATTCGTTGACAGAATATTTGTGAATGACGATAGGATTTTTTCCGCTCTCTGACGCTTCCGGTGGTCCATGTGGTTCTGGAATCCTGATTAGCCACTCTTGGCTTGTCATCAGGTTTCCCAGGGTCCATGCCACGGGAATTGATACAAACCCAAGTCCCAATCGGGACTCCAAACCAAAGACTAAAAGATAGAGGGGCACGTGAATTCTATCAGAAAATTTTAGTTGTTGATATAAAAAATTAACGTTTGTGTTAGGCTATGAAGATTGGAGTGTTTAAAAGTGGTCCTTTCTACATTATCGCATGGAAGTTAAAATTTGGTATGGCAGGAAAAGCATATACGTTGTTTTATCCGGTGAGTATGAGGTACTCGAGGAGCCTTCGTGATAAAACAGGACCAGGGAACAGTGAAGTCATGAAATAATTTGGATTGAATTAATAAATAATTAAATTAGGAAAAATAATATTATCTTTGCTTTCTACAGAATAAACCTTATTCGTCGACTAGTTTCGTTTACACTGTAACATCATCCTGATGATGTTACAGTGTAAACGAAACTAGTCGACGAATAAAGTTTATTCTGTAGAAAGCAAAGATAATATTATTTTTCCTTAGTTAAAAATGGAATTCTACAAAGTTAAGGCCTCAACCATTCAGTAATAAATAATTGTATAAGAAATGTGATACGCTGATTTCGTCATAGGTTTTGTGAGAATAAATAAGATTCAGATCACAAAACAAGTAATTAGAAAGAAATAGCACGCAATTGTAGAGTATCCGATATGAGTTCATAAATCGAAACTACACGTCAAAATGCATAGAGGTGAAATATAGATATTTATTTTAATCATAATAGTACCCGATGGAGATGGATAGGAAATAATATTAAGTATCTCATTTCCTTATAAGGCTGAGCATATTCAATAATTGTTCAAACCACACTATATTTTTTCCTTATATTCGCCGACCTCGGTGGCGGCGGGGTAACATCCTCGTCTACCAATCCAAGGGCCGCGGGTTCGATGTTTGTAATCGTCTCCATTGTTTTCACTGTTAATAGTCTGATGTAAAGGCCAAAAAGTGCTGTTTCCGGACTAAGGCTAAAAAAATATATTAATTTATTGCGTATTCGGCTCATCATTTTCAACCTTCCTCAATTGATATTCCATGGGAGGACTACCGAAGGGACCACAAAATATCAAACACACGAACAAATTCTCTTAAGAGAATACAATAGTGGTTTTTTCCCCGTGTGCTCGAACGAATGTCGTCATTTGTACCAAAAGCGCTTCGGGTTCGGGCCAGAAAGCCGGTCGAAGGCTGACGTCAGGGGAGTTCCGGGCTCGCGGTGGTCGTTTTTATTTTTTTAATCAATCGAGCTGCTCGTGGTTTACTCGTATTGAATATGTTTGGCACGATACTGCTGTCCCACACCACATTAGCATAAGTCGTGTCGAAAACAATTCATTATTCACAATGGGACATTTTTTTTTTAAATCTTCACATAAAGAACTTCCTCGTAGAACGTTCATAACACGTGATTTTTTTAAAGAGTGAATATTCGAAACCGTCTCATTTAGTTTTGTTGGAGGCAAGATCCGTATCGATCACCCCCATTCGTTCTAAGCAGCTACTCAGCGTTTAAATGGAGGCGAAATCTCTCAAACAAAAGGAATGAAAAAGACTCGAGAAAGAGCGGAAAGCAATGCACGACTCAACTTTATCTTTTTTTTAATTATTTCGACCTCATTTTCAGAATTATATTCAATTGCTGTGGCTCTCCTGGCCATGAAGAAGGTGGATATGCCGAATAATTTTTAAATGACCGAGTCTTCCTGAGCTAACAGCAGCTTCTCTAGGTAGCGAACTCGTTTGAAATGTGACCTCTTGATCCGTTGCCTTGGAGTGACTAGGAAGTATTACAAACTGGATCCGAAGTCGGATGCGGAAGTGGCACCAATATTTCCTTCCAGTAATTTCTTGAGGCGAACAAGAAGGTTAAGCCTTTCCGTATCAACCCGGCCCAATCTATAGCATAGGGAAAAAAGCCGTCCGGATACATCCCTCTGTCCTGAATAAGGTAGTCGAGAGTTCGCACTCGGGCCATATTGATCAAATCTAAACAGAATATTTTTATTTTATACTTATTTTATTATATTTCACACATATATGCATATATATATGCATATATATATATATATATATACATATATATATACACACACACACACACACACACACACACGAGGGTCATCCGGAAAGTAGTACCCGTTTGTGCCGCATGAAGTGCTGACGACGCGAGTAGCCGCTGGACGAGGTCAGATAGCTTCAGTGGCTTGTCTGCCTTCTCTGAGCCAAGTTGCGTGACGCTAGCATTGCCTGTGTTGTTTCTGTGATTGTTTACAATGTTTAAAAAAATTGAGAACGCCGCCAGTTGTGAAGTGAGGGCAGTGATTAAATTCCTCAATGCAAGAAACGTTCGCCCATGTGATATTCATCGCCAATTAAAGGAGGTGTATGGAGACAATGTAATGGACGAGTCGTCTGTTCGGCGGTGGTGTCGCAACTTCAACATGGGGAGGGGGAACACACACGACGATGAGCGTTCGGGGAGACCGTCTGTCATTACAGACCAACTGGTGAGCTCAGTTGACGAATTCGTGAGGAACGATCGGCGCGTCACAATTGATGACATCTGTGAGCATTTTCCCAATGTTTCTCGAACAATTGTTCATGAAATTGTTAAACACCATCTGCATTATGCAAAAATTTGTGCAAGATGGGTCCCTCGCGTATCTCAATGAGCTGGCGGCGAAGGACTATGCAGCAGGAATACAGAAACTTGTCACACGTTATGACAAATGCCTTAATTTGCTTGGAGATTATGTTGAGAAGTAGTTTAAAGTATCCTCTTTCAAATAAAATTTTTTATGTTTGTTAATATTTACTTTTGTGTCTTTATTTCACGAACGGGTACTACTTTCCGGATGACCCTTGTATATGCCTATATGTATGCATATGTATGTGTGTGTATATATGTATATGCATTTTTATATATGTATATATATATATATATATATATATATATATATATATATATATATATATATATATATTCCAGTCAGAGAAATAATTTTTCTCATGAATGCATGCTGTACATTATTACACAACTCTACTAAAAACGATTCGAAAAAAAAATATTTATTCGTTTAAATTTAAAAACAGGCTCGGTGTATCGCGAGGGGAATTCTTTTTACCTCCAAACTGTTTAAGGTACACACACATATTATATTACTTTTTTATCGGTGCAAAACTCAAATACCAAATAAAGTATGAATTTTCCGTACTTTTTCGGCGTTTAGGAATGTAGAGTTCTGAAACATGAAACTAGAATAGAAACAGTCAAATTGATCACAGGTTGTTTTTTACCCAAGATCTCTTGGGATAATAATACCGATTTGCATGTGTGTGGTGCATGCTGATTTCTCCCTGGAATATCTTACGTTTATTTAGAAAGTTACCTTCCAAATAAACACCATAAGTTATTCCATTTATGGTTTGCTCTCAGTTTTTTTTGTATTCAACTGTGAATTTTTACCCTAACCATTTAACTTATAATGCATTCCAAAACCACTTCGGCCCAAAAAATGAAGGCTGAGTGGAATTCTGGTTAAGAGGAAAGATGCCTGTTCTATTAATATCTAAAACCCGAGATAACCGGATGTAAAATTGCTACTATAACTGCAAACGTTTTTCACCAAAATTCTCATCTATCTGCAGAGGTAATTAGCTTTGTGCCCATGAATGTTGTCACACATTCTTCAACAAAAGAAAAGTGAATGGAACGAGTGAACAGACGCCTCTTTCAAAAGGCTCACGCTAACCTGGCTTGGTCTCTGGATCTACATGGATTTTCCTTTACCGGAGTACAAAGAAGCGACGGTATTCAATCACTGACTGATAGAAGGCTGCTTGTAATAAGTACACGCTAAGGTGTAAATTAGACATGAATCAATGATTTATACACGCGAACTGGATCACTGCAGAGAATGGTTTACCTCATAAGATGGTCCGCTCAATCCTAAATTATTCTGAGGAAAGAAAACGGAGACACATTCCCCTTTTAAGGACGTGCTCCAATAACAAAGAAGCCCAATAAACTGAGGCTTAAAATAAGTAAGAGTCTCGTGGCCATCAAATTTATGGACATTAATTACCCATTATATAGCATGTAGTATAAGGTGATTTCGCTACGCAATCCCTATTGAGATTGTACAAAATTGCGAAAACCTAAATTTCTCATAATTTTAAAACTTGAGGAATGAATTCACGATTTCGGGTATTGACCTACTAAACTTTTATGAGGCCCTTTCCTCCAATGAACATTTTTTCAACACTATATGATAAAATAATTCAAGTTAGAAAAAAATCTTGTATAGCATTTGATTAAATGTTTTCAAATGTTATTGGCACGTCAATAATATGTAGCTGTAAAGCTTTACGTGGAATATAGGAATATTTCCCGATTCAGGAGGCGATAAAATACCTTTAACCCTGAAAAAGTTTTAAACATAATTCCTTGCATTAAGATCGCGTCCCAGTGATGCTAGTTCAAAAACAGTATTGCTTTCCTCTAAATATTTTAGATTTGAGGAATAAAAGAAACTAATTTATCAGGAAACATGTAATTTCCTTCGCAGATTGATTATCGAAAATAAGTTCGAATACTAATATTTATTGAAACGTATTTCACAAAAATACTTTAACGTAAATGTTTAAATATCAACCATTTTGGGTATAGTTAATGGGTATACCATATAAAGTAATCTATAGATCTTGTATTCCAACAGTTTACACGTTTACATGAGTATCTAATGTCAACCGACAAAGCGGAAGGAAGGTAAATAGGTTATTTCATTCACGAGATCCACAGATGCCGAAGAAATTATGCCCATTAAAAATATTCTAAAACATGAGATTTCAATCAAATATTCAGACTTGATAACATCCAATCATTTAAAATTTGAACTTTAATTTACTAATAATTAGTCTAAAATATTGACTCCACAAAGATACCTTGTGGTATTAGAAAAGAATTACTAGCTAAAGAATATAATTACCCATAAAATTCGAGTGATCAGCCAGTGCAAAAAATATAAAAATATGAAAATTTAAAATATCCCTGTCTCAAGAAAGTGGCGTCGGTAGACAATATAAGATTTTTCATCGTGCTTCCTTTTTTATCTAAACTCAAATTTTGATTGCTGTCACAGCTCTTCCCGTTTATTGTTAATTGAGGATTTCGCAGCTGATGACCTTATTTCCTTTCACCATGACGACACAATGGCCATCAAAACCAGTTCGCTTTTGCATATTAGTCACGGTTGCTCCACCATTTCCTACCACCGCGGCCTCTTTCGTCATAAAAGTAATTACAAGGATTTGACTCTCGTCCTTGATATTAAAGGTGAGTCGAGCCCTACCAAGCCGTCACTCTCGGACTTCCTTCACCTACTTCTCGATGCTGAAACGGCTCCTCATAACACAGGCGTCCTATCTTAGATTCATAGAGAGCAAAGAGAAAATTACCGCGGCAGAGTACGTGGATACGGAGCCCCGCGCGATCGGTCCAGAGCCGCGAACGAGAACCAGCTTCCCTAAATTGGAAAACTCTCGCTCCGTTCGGCGGTGCGATTAGTCGATGGAAGCCAAGATATTTCATCGAGTAACAACCCTATCTCACGGACAGGTAATTCAATGCGAAGCCAGTGATTCGGTTGCCGCGGCGAGAGCCCATGGCGAGGAGCGGTAATCTGCACGCCCGCTCACAGGTTGAAAACTACTTCTACGACATACGCTATCGTTTAGCGTAGGCTCTTGATGGATGCCAGAGATGAGGAAGGTGGGATAGAGAGAGAGAGAGAGAGAGAGAGAGAGAGAGGGAGAGGAGGTGTGTTAAATGGGACTCCGGGGATGATTTCGAATCGTGCTGAAACGTGAAATAAAACATCTCGTCGTTCTGAGCGTGTGTCCCGCGGCGAGCCCCCTGGGGAGCGTTTCGTTAGACCCACACGAGGGTGCGTGAGTTGCGACGACCGCCAGGCCGTTTATTCGGGAAAGGGAGGGGGAGGGGAGTGAGAGATGTTCGTGTGGGGTAAGAGAGGTGGCGAGGGTTTTCGGATCCAATGAGGGAGCTTTGCACACAGCCTCCCTTCGGTCGCAAAATCCCCTGGCCTAGGGCTCTGAATGCCGGAATTGAGGCCTTTTCCCCCCCCACCCTCTCCCCTCCTTTCCAGTTTCCCCCTTTCGGTTCCGAATCGTCATATTCCCCTCTCAACCACCACAATTCATTCTCACTCTCCCCTCCTCTCTATACCGCGCAAAAGATGCGTGCGTAACAATACATAAGCGATGAGACAAGAGAAGAAGAACGTTAGGATTCGAAAGGGGAAAACGGTTATATTTGTAGCTAGTGCTATATACTCGTATGTGTATTTACGAAACTTATACGAGAGAAGCAAATCACAAGAAACTCACACGGGAGTTGATTAAAATTTTCGGCGAAACATCAATGGTAAAAAAAACCTAATAAGAGTATGCTGCCTCACCGTTATATTAAATAAAAATCTGTTATGAATATTAGAATCACATCTCTGAAAATTATGCGAAAACCTTGTGAGAGATAGGTTAGTCTAGATGCTCGTTACACGGTATCGGCGAAATATCACGGCGAACCTCATGCTCATAGCCATGCACCCTTAGGCTTGTACAAATCACTAAATTTTCTGCTCGATACTTAACATTATTTCGTTAAAAGGAACTTTTTGAAATGGTCCCAATCAAGAGTGAAAAATGTGAGATAACGAAACCTGATGCTTAAAATAAAATAGAAAGGTAAAGCGAGAAATGAGGGAGTATATAGAATATGTATATAGAATATTAGGTCGTTGAAGCTCTATGGCTAAAAGAAGAACATGATGAATTCAACACTTTTGAACAAAATAAATTTTCTATTTACACTAAGAAGGGACATTTCAGCAAAGAATGCCAAGGGGCAAAATCGAGGACCAAATGAAGAGGAACGGAAGGCTATCAGGGAGTACAACGGAGTTAGCTTTGGAAATTGAAGAATGGATGTCTATTTTAAATGAGTGAGAGTGGTTTTCATGTTGAATTACCTCTACGCGTTGTAATTGAACTATCGGTGGAACCGTAAAAGAATCGTATGTGGTAGGTACGTACGTTACGTTGTTTATCAGTGATGTTTCATACACAAGTCTACCAAATACTCAACGGAGTCTGGCGGAAAAAACATCAAAGAGGAAATAAATTGTTAGAAATTCATTTTCTTTTTTATTTCCTATCTTTCATGTGAATCATTATTTTTGATTAGCCATCTTTTTAAAAATTACAGGGATAAAGCAATTATTCTCTTTCAAAGAAAACTAATACTAACCGAAAGTCAACGAAGAGGGGTTCGATTCATTTAAAATAGATTAAAAGTGTTAATTAAAGGCGTTCAGATCAGACATGAATAGCCAATAGTGCGAGCAGTTGATAATAAATAGAGACTGATTAGGGGAAATACAACTGAAGGTTAGTTTGGAATTATTGAAAGACTTTATAGAGCAGGTGGTCTCACATCTCACCCTAAATGAAAGTTTCCGCTTGGTGGACTTCCTTCGTGATGAAAGCCGAGAAAACATAAAGCTATTCCAATTTAATACGTATGTAATTAAATATATCACACTGTTTTAATTCGACACCCACCTGATCGAAAGTATTGATGTTTGTTTTTTTAAAAAAAATATGGGAAACTGATTTATACGTTCCTCAACCTCTAGCCATATTGCGTATCCCAAATTATTTACGGAGTAATCAAATGAACTTAAAATTACACAAATAATGTGGAAATCAATGAAATTATGGACCACTCCCTATAAATGATAAAAATGCTAAAAAGCAATAATGGAGAGATCAGCACTATTTATGAAATCCTTTGAATTTCATTTCATTGGTGCTTTCACCCACTGCCATACACCTTTGGATAACTTCCACTTTCTGAGTACACACGTTAAGTCCGCCGTGGACTGGTATATAATAAATTCTAATTATTATAACCGCAGACATTTACCTCTCCCTTTGGCAGTCTCCTCGGCGGGCGCCGAGCACACGGGCGTTCAACTGTTTTATTTCTTTTACGTCGTCATGATTACTCCCCGACCGGAACCACTTCCCCACGCTAATCCCGCTAATTATTTCCTTCCACCAAGAATTTTTTCACACGTGGCCTTGAGTGGCAAACGCAATTTTAAAAAATGCATGCATCCACGTGCATAAACAAAACGGAGAGGGTGGGTACGTACAGTCCTCGTTCTTCCTTCGTCCGCCCCTCTGTGAGCTTCGTAAACGAATTACTCAGGGAATCAACAGCATGGCGCCTCCCCGCCTCCTCCACTATCTCCTCCCTCTCTCTCTCTCTCTCGCTCACTCTCACTCCACCACGCACCCCATTTATGTTGCGTTGGGTCTCGAGGCGTCGCTTAAGCGGAAATTAATCCTTCGCGAGATTCACGTGTGATTCTCCCGAGCGCTTTAATTTAATTTGAAAGGACTCTGTGACCGTTGGTGGCGCTAGGATGTGAAATAAAAGTGAGGGAGCTCAGTTGGTCATTTTTGTTCTTCTCTCTCGAGAATGACGGAATTAATTAATCAATGCCGAAACGGTGGAACGTTCCAGAATCGGGATTAATGGGACAGTGAAGTGATACAAAAAAAAGACCCGTCTTTTAATATTGTATGATTTCGTTTCCCATGGATACTAAATCGGGAGAGCTAGTTGACGTTGAAGCTTGTGATAGGCAAGAGAGAGACTTGGGTGAGCGGGGAAGATGGAGTGAGAGAATTAAGCACTTAAAACGCCATCGAGGCGGGTTGGAGCTGAATATGGAACGAATTGCGTAGTTTCGGGCAAGGAATTCGAACATAACAACGACCAAATGGTAAATCACTGTAATGAAAAAGTGGAAAATTGTAATCATTTGGTAATTATTATGAATAAGGAAGAATTATCTATTACACGGATATTTGTGTCGCGTGGACATGATTTATAAATTTAACAAGATGTACCTTACCTTTTAAGGACCACTCCAAAACCTATCGCTAATCTCGATTAAAAAAACAAACTTTCACCGAAATTTTTTTAATACCATAACATTTTATTTGCATACGAAATTCAGCTCGTACCACAGTGGGCATGACAAAGGCCTCCAACTTAACGGTAGGACATAAATCTGTCGAGAAGTAATTAATATTTTCGCCTTACATTCATTGAGCGCACCCATTTGCGCACATCAATTTCACAAGATATAATTTTTGGAAGGTTTTGGACTATCGCAAATCGAAATACGTATGCTAACCCTTCGTTCGCCGTCTTTCTCTCTAACTTGATCACGTTCATTGCCCTCTCAATTTACACATCAAATATCAAAGGTGATAATGAGAAACGGTACTCCTTTCCTTATATTAGCTTCCGCTTTCCTTTCACCCCATCGAATGATTACCACCTGCTCTATACTTAGATTGTGTATCAATTTCCTGCTGTCGGAGTGCCCTCCAATTCCTTTTAGGATATGCCTAAATCCTAGAATCGATCATATTACAGGACGCGCTGTAAGCATCTTTCTACAAATCCACGAATTAAATAAAGTTTTGGAACTCTTCTTTACGAAGAGACTGAAAATAAGATGAGTTTCTCTTGATCCTCTGAATTCAAATTGTTTCTCGATCCAAATCGATTCTTGCTTAAGTACTCTCATACTTTCCTTTCAAATTTTCGGCAGGTTTTGATTGTCATGCTATTTTATACACGCGTCGTTCATATTAATTTTTCTTTTCACGTCTGTTTCCCCTTTCCATTTTCTGTGTGGAGACTATCGAATTTGTCATAAAGTCAGAGGGTTTTACTATATCATATACATGTTACATATTAGGTTATATAGTTGCGTCAGAATGTTATTGCTTGAATTATTTTATTGATTCCAAGAATATTAAGTTGACCCCTGTCATATTCCTCTCTTCTGTTCATCTTCTTTGCCTCTAATTCCACTGTAGCGACAAATTAAGATATAAGGATGTAGTCCACCCTCTCATGATCAACAGCAACTGTCTCTTCATGTATTCTGGACATGAATTCCTTTTCCTTCTTTAAGATGGTCCAAATAGGTGAATAAAATTAACAAATACTCTACCTGTCTGTTTGCGTTAGCCTCATCTTCAATTAGGATTTCAAGGTTTTGGACATTACATTTAAACTCCCTAGTCACTCATCCCACGTCATAATGTAGTGCGTGGTAGCACTCGCTTCCTTCGCCAAGGGACTCTCCATGCACGCTTAAATAAAATAAGGAACTGAAACACTGGTTAATTAGAGATTATCATCATTCATCAAAGAGTTGTGAAAAATAATTGGGCGGATCTCAATTTGGCGTCATTTACATTTATTTCATAGGAATATTAAATCTGGCCACTACAACGAGATCACGGCGTCGAAAAATAATTTCTTCCGTTCAGAATCGGGGATCGTCGCGAGACTTAATTACGTTTGCCGACTCGAGGTGAGGTGTTGAGCCGTTAAAACCGTGGTGGCCCGCAGAGTGTAATCGCTAAATAAACACGTTCAACCACCGCGAGATTCTATTTATTCTCGGCCGAGGAAGCTCACAGAAAGGAAGGGAACGAGGATTTAAAAAAAAAATTCATGTACTCAGACAAGCATTCATGCGTGAGTCGAAAGTGGCTTTTTTTGTGACCCTTATTGTGTGAGTTGGCCGTACGGTTAATGAGGTCTTTTGGGGAAAATTAAAAATACGCGTTTTCACGTAAAAAGCTCACGTATGTCATCAAAATAAAACTACTCCTCATCGTTGTTGTTAAACTACCAATCCCAGGTGAGTCTTTCTACGGTTTTTCTTCGGGAATCAGCAGCGAATTGCATTGCAATTTCTCACAGTGAGGAGGAAAAATCAAGACCAACAGAAGGCTCGCTCGGGTCTTCATAAAACTGCTCTCATGGAAAATGTATTCATGAGGACGTCAAATATCGGGGAATTATTAAGATCTTACACTACGAGGTCAGATTATATAGCCTCACCGATAGAGACATCATAACTCGCACTTTGGAGACCCCTTGTGTAATTTAAATAAAAAAACCGCAACTACGCAGGGGACCGCAAAATTTGTTCACCCACGCATTTCCCTCGCACATTACGCGATCAAACCAAAGCCAAGCCAAGTTAAAATCTCCAACGATTTTAATAGAGAGACAGGCCTGGTAATCATCAGCTCTTACTCTCACGAAGGCTTCATAAATCCCAACACAAATCATGAATTCCCTATTATTAAGTAAATAAAGCATGGGCTCCGAATAATTACAAGCTTGCCAACGCCCACGTAGAAGCTTTGAAGGGTATTGCGCGGATGTTTTCGAGTATGTTCTTTTGAATAGCACTAATGGCTAAACCCCTCATCTCTCACCTTAATGGCTCCATGAGAAACTTTAAAAAAGAATCGTGATGATACAGCCGAAACATCAATCGGTAAAAAAATAAAATTTTGACGACCATCGCGCAGTGACCGAATCGACCCAGAAATTCTTTTCACTTCGTTCTCTGGTTGAACCATACCCATTCGTATGATCTGTGTGGCATGCTCGCAAGCAACCAATCAATTCGCCTTTCGCGCCCGCGGAGTAGGGCGGGTGGAGGCGGACGTGGAGGGAAACAGCTTTATTGCCTACGCAACGTCGACGCGTTAGGCGTCAGTCCGATCTCCACACCCTCTCTCGTCACTTGGCGAGGAGTGGACATCCGGCACACCGAGCGGAACGGAAGGGAGCTGTCCCGACGGAAGGGTTGCGACGGCTTGATTCCGTGACCCTCCGCAGGACAACGGCAAAAAAAATATTTATACAGGCATACGTACATTCCTTTATCTCAGTGCGTGTAAAGAGATCCCTTGCGTCGTGATTCCCAACTCACACCCGTCCGACGTCTGTCTGGGATCATGACGGGGCATGTTTATATGAGATCGGGAGGCTGTAAGGGGCTTGCTCGTACGGCGCCCCAAGTCTTGTGTATTGATCGTCTTCGCGCGGAGGAGTGGAAGTGGACGGAGGGAGAGAGGGATAGTTGGGGACGAGAGAGGGAGGGAGGGAGGCCATGTGTGACAAGAAAGAGGGAGAGAAGGGAGGAAGAAGGGGGAGAGGGATGGATGTGTGAGGAGGAGAGAGGAAGAAGAGAAAAGTGGAATAAAAAAGAGTGAGAAGTGGAGGCCGTAGGTAAACCTGTCGAGATCGATGACACGGATCTATTCGTGAAACGGGAGTATTATTCGCTCCGAGATCAGAGCGCAGGCATCCCTGCCACTCCCCTCTTCCCTCGAAGGCGTTTCGTCCCGTTTAATTAATTCTCCCTCCTACCGTTTAAAGGCGTCATTTTATATTTATTCGCTGACGTTTATTTTCAACCTGAACTGTTGTCAATGTTTCCATAAGACAAATCATTTTGTGATGGGATTTCATTCACTCTTTGGGGGATCATCGCTTGGCTTTTAATTTCTCGTAACTTATTTCCCCCTACGTCTGTAGCCAACAGACACAGCTACCGTATAACGTGTGCTTTGTTTTCAGGATGTTAGGACTGGTTTATTTACTCTTATTTTTTTCTTTCTCGTCCGGATTCAAATCGATGCATGTTAACACAGTTCGACTATTCACGCTTTGACATGCTTGAGCCTACGTCGCTGAGTTCTCCTTTCGCGATTCTCATTGCTCGGCGGATAAATTACTCGGAAAACAATAAAATATCCCATCCCATCCGTCCTTCATGCTTCCTCTTTGCCTACGTTTCCTCTCCTTCCCCTCTTACTCCGGCTACAATTCCTCAACTCCTCCCCCACCCGGCCCCGCCCCCTCCCCTCACACCTCCGTCTTACTTGGCCTTTCTCAGTAATGAACACCCCAAAAGAGCGGAGTAAATGAGCCGAGGCATATAAAAGAGAACGACAAACCTCTTTAAGTCGCCGAATCTCGTTAAGACTACGATGACGTCATTTCGCCAGGCTTGTCTCGCGCGCGCACACACACAAAAAAATAAGATGCGGGGGAGAAATCGTCTTGGGTTGGTTCCGCTTCTTCCTTTTGGACGAAAGGAAAGAAAAAAAATGAAACAATCTCCTTCCGAGGTCGTGTGGGAGGTACGTGGGTGGTCGAATCTGCATCCCGTAACCGGGGATCTTCGTGCTAAAAGTTTTCTACAACGGGTTTGAAAGAATAAATACATTTGATGACGGATTTAACGACCTCGTTAAGCGCTCTAATGGGCATTTGTCAAGCTGAAAGACTTACGAAATAGGGGAGAATTTCCGTTCCAGAAATTTTGAATTAAGTAAAAGGTACGTTTCGTATAATGAGCTTAGGCATATATTACGGAGTTGAAGCACAAGCACCAGACATCTCCCTAAGATTTGGCGTAATCCAAGAGCAAGTTCGACTAATCAGCGTCAGAAGGATAACAAGATAAAATGCTTCAGACTCGTCAGAAAGGGAAATGCTGATTTATCTGAAAAGGGGGGAAGCTAAAGGAATATTTTTCATCACACTAAGTGAAAAACGTAGGTTTATAAGTTCAGCAAAAATATCTTGTCGCAAATTGCGGCTCGTCGCAAGGTTCAAAAGTATTATTATAATTTAAAAAAGATTAAAAAAATGGGATGGGTCCACTCTAGAAAAGGTGCGCGCCAAACACATTCATCTGTCTTGTCCGCCTGCGCCCGCCTCCACCGCGATTTTTTTAGACCATCCAGCTATTCTCAAAGAGGAAAGATTACAATGATGTTTATATACTCCCTTTGTGTAGCCTCGGCAAACTCGACCTAAAAAAACATCCACCTCGGCTTCAGCATAATAGAAGGGTGTTGACACAATATCGAAACTGTCATGTTTAACACCGCGCGCGACCAATTGGTTATCTGATGATTCAACCATTAGTGATATATCACGCACCGAGGTCTTTCGCATTCACCCATGAAAAATGACCTATGAAGCATGTATATTTTACTAAAAATAGCTTACTAAGCTCAAAATTATCATTCACCAAGAAAAAAAAACTTATCATTTGTTCGCGTATCAGCCCTTGTTACACCGTCGAATAGTTAAACTGCTTAGACGTCCTGTATTTTCTAAAATAAAAAAATTGGCACAAATTTTCCCCGAGGCATAGATTACCGATAACGACGTTTCCACAGAGATTCTTTATTTGTCCAAAATATTGATTATTTTGAGGTGTTCCAAAAAGTGGGCCCCTGAAATTTCCAACTTTCGGAGCATCAAAATGCACCAAGAAACGGAGGATTTTTACAGCATTTTTTATGTAGGATCAATGTATTTAGTCTATAGAGTTGGAGGATGAGAATGGCAATCATGGCCAAAATGAATGACCTAACGGTTTATTACAATAAAATTTAAATTTTCACTTTCGTATCATTTTGGCACCATCAAAAATTATAGTTAAAACAGCTTAAAACATCCTCAATGATTAACTGATTAAATCAAGATTTTTCTGATAGGTTAAATGCAAATTGTATCGTCAAAACGCAATTATTGATCGAAATATTCACCCGGAAATTCACATTTGATGTTGAAATCACTGAGTGGTAATTTATTCACCGAATTATTTCTCGAATTTGGACGAATGCGGTCCAAAGTTAGCCTAAAGTGTGTCATTGTCGACATGAACATTTATATGGATATCCCAATATGAGTTCAGGAAAATAAAAAAAAAGAAATCACCACAGTTACATAACCAGAAGAAAGGTCAATAGAGCACTCTTTGTAATTGAATCGCTTGATATGGCCTCATCTACTTTGAAATAAATCGGTGACAATATATATTGATATTTTTGACGAACATGCAACAAATTAATCGATTATGATAATTTATGGTGACCTCCTATCCTCCTTTTTTTTATGTAATCGGACCACAAAAGCAGTAGTTGTGATGGAGAACACTTAAATAACATCACCAAAAGAAAATCTAGACGTGATGATATATATATATATATATATATATATATATATATATATATATATATATATATATATATATATATATATGCGGTCTAGAAAAATATGGGTCACCAAAAATCACGACTTTTTGAAGTAGGCACTATAATTCAAGACAATTACGCGAAAAATCTATTGCTTGAAGGTTTCTCTTTCTCCCTAAATTTATCATATATCCTTATTTAATCTTTTCTAATACCATCATGGTGGAGCTGAAATAACTACAGCTCAAATTGATTTGTTCCCACGATACACAAATAGGCTTCCTCAGTCCTTAAGCATATATACGTCATATCCTGCCCTAAGGTAATATACTTGCGTTAGGGTGGGCAAACCATCGGTCGAATATATGCTTTCCGATTTGTTTGACGTGTTTCCAAGATATCTCCGTCCCTCACCTACCCTCCCAACTCCCCTCCTTTCAGTGTTTCATGGGAAGGCTTCCCAAAAATTCGATCCAACAGTTTGGTTGCTTGGGTCTTCCTCTGCACAGGGCGCTGCTTTATTAATATATAAATACTTCGTTCCAAACTCACTCTCTGGTGGTGAAATGGGTTATACGTGAGATAGTCCATGCACGTAGACAGCGTGACGGCCAGCGGTGTCCCCCATCGAAAATGCCACCGATTCGCACGTCTGTTTTGTCTCCGGTTTTTATTGCGAGGACTCCCAGTCCTCCCCCCTTCTCTTTCTCGATTACTTCTGCCTCCAGAAACTTCTTGCTACCATCACGTGTGTGACACCCACCCTCGCGTGACGGATTCAGAAAAGTACTCTTGCAATGTGAAATTCTGTCACTCGTCATCACGTTACTCGGAAATTCTCGCCATAGTGATTGATTTGTGATCGTGGGTATAGATGAAACACTATTGCATAAAGTTGTGTCTATTCCCTCCGCGCGTGCGTGTTTGTGTACAGACACACACACGTACATATACGTAGTATGTTAGATTCCTTTAATGACAAGAAACTGATTGTGACTACCTCCAAAAGGAATGGCGTAACGATCACGTGCGAATGTAAATGACAAAAAATATGGACCAATCATTGTGATGAAACGTTGTTAAGGGTTTCATTAAATAAGGTGGCTGAATTTGATAGCAAGTAAGTAACTAGCAAGCTATAAATTTAGATTGCATAAAGAACAATCAAAGAGTGGGCAGAAAGTTTGAGATCAGAAAAACTAAAGAATGGACAAAGTCTAGAATTAGTCAAGCGGAATTTTAATCCATTTTAAACGTAGAACAAGACTGGCGTTTAATGTTTAAACAAATGTATGGCTTTCACGGAAATATCAAAAATGTGTGAAAACACACAGGTTGGCGTCAATACAAAATTATCCCGTAAGGATCAAGTTTCAATGGTAATCCTTTTCATTTTAATGGCTTGCACAAATGAAAAATTACCTAGCAGATTCGTATGGATCTCTCAGGATTGTGTCTCTCGGCTAAGAGTTTTTTTTAATAAAAATAAGCACCCGTCTTCACTATCGTTTACCTTTATTGTTCTCGAATTGTCTAGTGTTTTCAAAGATTACGTCAAATCAAGCTCATTTGATATTAATTCGCTGGGAGAAATAGCCAACGCAAGGTTTTTTTCTCTAGAATCAATCGACTAGCCCTAATACTTTATACCCAACATCAGAAATGTCGATCGCATAGAGGGAGTGGGGTAAAAAATGTCTATAAAACATCTTGCAATTACCCCACAAAACTTGTATACTATGGATAAAGCAGGAAAATGACAATTGTATTCTGCTTCATTTGACAAAATATCCAAGGGAAATATAAACGTCGCTTTACAGAAAAATGAACGTTTGAGGAAAAGGAAAAAGTAATTTAACGACATTTTGAATGCCGTGCAGCCACAAAATTAAGTTAAAAGCGAGGATTCGAGATTGGGAATTGCATGTAGAGTAAAGGCATCTTAAAAATAGCAAAACTTGAGCAGCAGGGAAACAATGGAAAGTATGAATATGAAAAAAAAGCAATCAGTGGATTTCAGGAGGGTTGAAAAGGATAGGAGAGAGACAGAAACGGAAGGACATGAATGCGGAGTTTGTGGAGAGCGATGTAGAGGGAATGGAATACAAAATGAAAACTCCACACTAACAACGTGATGTAAAAGTAACGGAAGGTGTAATGCGGTCGTATGGAGACATTTCAAAAAAGGATAATGTTCACATCCCTAAATGACCGTCGCTGTCTCCATGCCTCTCCTAATACGAATCTACTACTTTACAAGCTACGAAAAAAGGTGAAAAAGTTGTTAGGAGGTAGAAAAATAAAAAAAAACACTTGTTGGATAAGGATGAAATCAGGCCAGGAATTTTACTATTGGAACTGAGAGAAGCTCGCGGGGAGCCTAAAGAA
The DNA here is from genome assembly GCF_022747635.1 of Hetaerina americana. Classification (NCBI taxonomy): domain Eukaryota; kingdom Metazoa; phylum Arthropoda; class Insecta; order Odonata; family Calopterygidae; genus Hetaerina; species Hetaerina americana. The sequence goes on from NW_027287095.1 coordinate 20,362,840, forward strand.
TATAAGAAATATCGTATCGGCAATTATATTAAAAAGGTTAGCTCATATACTGATAAAAAATCAACAAGAATGAGTATAGCATGGCTTCAAGAACACTTCACGAACAGAAAAACCACTACGTTAAATGAACGCTAAAAGACATTACGGCTAAATAATATCGTAACTCGATATTAAAGGCGTAGAAAGGAAAATAGGATTATTCTTTTGGGATAAGCAGTCACATTAATGAGGGGAGAATTGTGCCATGTGGCTCCGTTAGGACAATTACTATAATCCTCATAACGAGAGATTACAGTGGCAAAACACGGGTCAATAAGCTTAATTTTGGAGGGTGTGGTAGCCTAGAGGCAGAGTGCTCGGTAAGTGACCGGATGGATTGGGCACAATTCTCGCTGCCATTGGATACCTCCAGCTTTAGCGAAGCTTTGTGAAATTTCGGGTAGTAGATCTTAGAATGATATCCGCAGGTGGAACAAGGAGAGGAATTGCGCTCCCTACTCTGATGTGTGAATTTTGCACGCCGTAAATTTTAAAAGACCGAGCTGAGCAAAGAAGCCATCGGTAAAACCAACTTTCAGCTTGATTACTCTGGTTTAGGTGGCTTTCGCATGAGACAAAGGCGATACTATAGTAAGAAACACACAGAAATGATTGGATAAGAGGGAAAATGGACTTAATAACTAAGTGAATCAGGAAGAGGAGAAGGACGCGTGAGAGCATAAAGGTAATGTGAATATTTATAGAAAATAAATATGCAAAAATGTGAAGAGGATTTTTTTGCTACGTAAACGTCTAAAACACTGAAGATGGAGTAACATAGTCAAAGAAAATGTGAAAATTCCGGAATATAGAAGCATACTGTAAGGATAGGCTTCTCTGTAGATGCGCCGATAGGGTTCTTAATTTTAACTTGTGCTCTGTGTAATGCTGAAGAGACTGGAGGTTGGAAGGAAGGCGGACAGGGAGTCAGTCAAATTTTATTTTCGGACGATCAACCTTAATTTAGTCGGTTCAATAAGAGAATAAGACCATCGCTGACTGCATTATGTGCTAGATGTGAGAGGTGTGGGAAGAAGAGAAATCAAAGTAAAAATGAAACAATGAGATTCGCCAAAAGTATGATAATTAGTGTAAACAGCAGAGTGATTAGAGGAGAAAGAAAGCCTTACTTGCTTGGATGGTATTTTAGACAAAGATCATCATAAGGGCATTAGGTGCAGAATTTTGATAGCGAAAGAGGTATTTTCAAAGAGGAGTTACTGGCCGGGGCCTTAACAAAGGAAAGAGTAGTAAAGTCTTTGATAAGCTTCATTGAAACTTTTCGAGCACTAGTCTTTGATCAAAGGGGATGGGCGCACACCGGAGGTTTTAGGGGTGTGAGCTTGGAGAATAATGGAAGAAATAAGCTGGGTAGAAAGGATGACGAACAAAGACATGTTAGATGTGGTAGGGGGAATTCAAAGAATGAAGAAGGCTTGTATAAGGAAGTATTGGAAGGCAGTGAGGTGAAGGAAGAGTTGGGATAGAAGGAAGGCTGTTAGGTAAACGAGAAAGTGAGAGGAAAAGAAAAGGAATTTTAGATGGAACGGAGTGTGAAAATGAGAAGAAAGAAATGTCGTAAGGAAAAACGAGTTTAGGTTGTCGGGAATGCTTTAGAAGTCCACCACGATGTGCAGCAGTTTTCAGGGAGTGCCAAAAACTTACCCTTGATATAATCAATTCTATTATACAATATGGAAATGGAGGGCAGGAGGAAAATCAATAACATTAGTCAAAGAATGGAGGAACAAGCTGGATAGAGAGGAAGACTAACGCAGAAGTTTCTCATATGTTGGATGGAGAGAGGAAGTTGCTAAGTGAAATTTGAAAAAAGGCAAATGGAGGAAACATGGAGAGGCAAGGGGATTTTGACGGCTGTCTAAAGATGGTTTTTTAGATGACATGAAGGGTGTTCACTGGACCTGAAAACATGATTATCAGTTTAGATCCCGAAGTTGAATATATTTATGAAAATAATACTTGCCAATATGCTATGGAAATAAATGTATGGAGAAAGTAAAAATGCTTTTCAAAGGTAAATAACCATCCAAAACCTATTCCTAATTGGTGAATTGATCATTATTGCGAAAAATATTAATTATAAGCCGACTGTGAGATGCACACACAACAAAAATAAAGGTCACCGAGAATTTCTGGCAAAATGAGCATTAGAAGGCAATCTTCAAATATGCAGAACAATCCATGTTAGGGTGAGATAGGTTGCTTCAGAGTAAACATATGTTCTCATGTTAACAACTTTCAAATTTGGTATTAATATGCTAAAAAATCTCGCTCTGTTCGTAAAATAAATCACTCAACGAGGAAAAGTTTTTCCTTTGCGGCATAGGTATGAAATAGAATATTTTTAAGTGAAAGGAATACTTTTATCAACGTGTGAATGCTTCGATTATTTTATGAATTCGTGCAAACAAATAATAATTAGAGATTGGAATTCCCTCGTTCCTCCTAAAAATACTCTAATATTTTCCCTTTAACGTGAAATAAAATTGTGAAAAAGATGTCTGATCATTCGGAACCGTATTCAATCAATCAACGACTGGGCCTCGTGAAGCTCGGCAGGAAGAGAAATGGACAGCCTTACGTCTGGCCGTAAAATGGAGAGGATGAAGGCAGAGACGACGTAAAACGATATATTGAACGATATTTCAATGAAGGAGTTGAAAAGAGAACAGTCACACGACTGGCTACTCCACTAGAGATCAACGTAGAATGATCTAGATCGGTCCTAGTATTTCGCCAGCAAACTTGTAAGAATTTTAAAAGCCACCGTCACGGATTTTGGCCAAGTGTCACATTAAACTGAAGGTTAATTTTAACCTCCGTTTAAAGCCAAAACTCAGTTTTACAACCGCTAGTTAAGTACAAAACTTACCGTGAAATTTAACATTCACTAATGAGCAACTAATTTGTTTACAAACTCGATTCGTGGATTATCTCCACCCTCACATTAACTAGCGATTGAATTTAACGAGGCATTATAAAACCTTAATCAATGAATGTTGGCCTCCTCTAAAGACATTAATTAATTTTTTTATTATAAATAAACTATTAATACGTACCCTGACTGGATCTCTTGAAATATTCGAAAAATGACTTTAAAATCACCATTTTTCAATTAAAAGGCTAATGCAGGTATGTAATAAAAAACATTAAGCACAAAATGCAATTTAAGTAATAGGTATGTGTAAATCAACTAAATAGGTTTAACTTTTGAAAAAAATATCATGGGTGTCGATTCGAGCAAATCCATGCTCTCCCTTAAAATGAGTTCGCGAATGGTAAGAGTGTTTTCAAACATGAGACACCGTGCTTGCTGAACATCGCTCCGACCGATTGAGACGTCCACAGGCTTAGGCACGTGAAGTAGAGGGAAAAAACGGGTGGGGTACCTACCCCCTCCTCATTATCCCCAGTAGAGGGTCAGGAACCCCATAGGTGCCCCGCCTCTCCAGTTCTCTCAAAGGTCTAATTTCAGAGCGGGAGTTGATGCCTTCTAGGATAACATCAATGACGTGGTCACAGTAATGACTCTAATCTCAAAGTATAAATCTCTACGAAGTAATCAAAAGAAGTCAGTTTAGATACTAGTTGACCGTTTGTCTGCCATTAGTGTGTCCGTATAGTCCAGAAACTTCAGTAAATGCACGAGTCTGAAAATCAAAAGTCTGTAGTAAAGTATCTTTGAGAGAAATCTACAGAAATTAGTTCAAATTCTCCTTGACCCTTTGTCTATCAAGTCTCAAAGCTTCAGTAATTACCTGAGTTTGAAAATGAAACGCCTTTGAAAGGGTGGTCAACGATTTGGTTTTCCTTGAGTTCCATTTTACTCCCGAGTACGATAGCGACGGTGACACCTAACCCTCATACATATTTTAAAAATTCGGTCGGGGAGAAGGTTTTCCGTCGCTTTTTGGTGTCCCTGTTCTGCTGAGGGCAGGCGCACGAATATGGAAATTCATTCCTTGCGAATGTTTAAGGGGGCCGTCCATAAACGCTGTCCAATGGTTTCGCCCTCGTTTTGGCTACCCCTCCACCTCAGGTGTGAGTGGGCTTATGGCGTCATCGGTGGTCAAACACTAGACCGAAACCGTGGATGCATTTTACGGTCGACCTAAGATGATGACCTTTCACCTTTCCTTCAGTCTCTCCTTCCTCCGCCACCAAACCCGTTTCACATGGCATCGGGTCTATTCAAACCGCTCCTACCCACGAACGGTTGACGTCATTTATGGACGTATTTTTTCCACATCGGCTTTTAAGGACGGTGCGAAATTCACTGTTGACGGTAAGGAAACAGCCTGACTTACAGGTGACATTATGAAACCACTGATGAGGGCTAAAAGCTTTGAGAGATACTTGTCGGTGTGCGTTATCGCAAGCTGCCGCATTCCCTTCTTCGTTTTCGTAGCTGACTTCGTCGAATGTCACACGCGTCGAGTCATAAACGCAACACACTCGGCCGGAGAGCTCAGCTGATCCTTATACAAAGCGATAGCGTTTCCACTTTAAACACAGATTACAACTTCCAAAGCGAGCAGAGTTCCACTCGCTATCAAAGCCACCGGGAATGTAAGTGTTTGCCTACTCTGGCACCGTCCTTGAAAACTTGAAGGTTTTTAACATACATACGCCAGTCACATTCTTTCGGATTGCAAGCGGGTCGGAAAGGATTTACCCCTACAAGTAGGGATCCGGACAGGTTGAGTATGCGACGCGGAGATGCATAAATCCGGGCGTCTATGGCGCGCTCGAGCTTCGCATTTTTTTTCGCAGTCCACTTCACGGTTGGTGGCGGAGTATAGTCTCCCGTCAAGATGAGGAGGAATTATGAGAGGCCATGGCGTAACGGACGTGACCCCCTGCGTGGAATCACCACTTGTGTTTTTTTTATTTTATGAGGATTTTGAAACCCAAAAAAATAGCAGGGTCAGGATAACCACGCATAAAATACGTCAACACTGATCGAATATAAACAACTGTTAAGCAACGTGTTTCAATTGCTTATAAACAACCTTTAAGCAACATGATCACGCAGCCAATTCAAACGAATGATTTAGAAGGTTGTATGACTGAAATGGCAATGTTGAAATACAATTACAAGGGGGGGAGGAACTTCCTACATTTCATAAATATTTGTGAGGTTTTCCACCTTAGTGGCGCTGATATATATTTTCCATTTCGTGATTTAATCCTTGTATTTGATATATCCATTTTAGAACCTAAAAATTCACCTTGAGCACCAAGGACAACGTAGTTCTTTTTAAATAAATACTACGTGTGGATAAACCAAATAAATAAATAACTTGAACGGGTTGTGAAATCGTGCTAACCAAGAAGCAGCACCACCATCGATGGGATACGATCACGAAAATTATGGAGTTTATATTTCAAATAGTATGAGACAATGTCATTGGAAAAGAAGTTAGTAAGTGATGGAAATGTGAACCTGGAGAAAGATGAAGGACAGCCAAGGGATTAATTAATGAACACTTATTGTGAAGATAGAAACCTGTGGAAGAGTGACGAGAAGAATAGGAAAACAAAATGGGCGCCACTGCGGCGACATTGTTTAATGAGAGACCGTAATGCAAGGGACCATGGACGAAAGAACTGCTGGGGAAAATGAAGAACGAATTACGAAACTCATTTTTGAATGATAATAATACAAGAAGCTGAGAAGAGTTGACTTACGGAGAGAAGACTATCTTGGAGAGCTGCAACAAACGAAACAATATAAATTTCTTATGATTACGACTAAATAAATATGGACAAATGCTATAAGACTAGTAGACAATGCTATAAAACCGCACGTACTTTGACAATATTATGCCTTACACACTTTGTCTTCACAAATATAAAATATCCACATATTAACGAGGTAAAAACTTTTAGGAAAGGTTATTTCCCCTCGTTAATAGATAAAGGCCATAATTGTTAAGGGCAGGAGTTCAGTAAAATATCTGTTGATTACCATCAAATGGTAACCGTGGAGATTCAGACTTGTTTACAGCACATTTTCCATCTCGGAATATTGTTTCGTGAACATTGGTAAATTTAGGCAGTACTGTTTAAAAAAAACCATTCACGGCAATTTCAAAATGCTGATCGCGAAAAAATCGATAAGTAGAGTGCTTCCCAAACGCTGCGTTGTAATTCGTTTGAGAGATTCGGAATTTTGTTATCGGGAGCATAAGGCCAGAAAAGTTCAAATTAAAAACTTAAACATTCCGAATTTTTAATGCCACATAACAATTCCCACGGCATTTGAGTCGAGTTTTTAATGGCTAGTTCTCTAATAATAATTGTTTCGAGAATCAAGCTTAAGTTTTGTTCAATATATCCAATAGCTATTTATATGGTGCTTCGCAACCATGCATATTTTTTAAGACTTCAAAGTTTTCGCAGTCATTCATGTTTACCCTTGCCTACATGTTTTAGCTACATTCCACTTGATGAGGCACGGGATATTTTTGATGGAAATGGGAAGCGTATATGAAATCAATTCTAAAGCCCCATGGGCTCCAAAGAATCCATTAAACATGCGTTCTCAAACTAATACAACAGAACCGAGTAAGAAAAAAAGAAAAACTTGTGCAGAAAATTGAATCTCGGTGGAAACATTGGAATTTTAATTTAGTCCCATGATAAACGCGAATCCATTATCGCAGGAAATTGGGTATGTTTAGTTAAATTGCGTCTTTCTGCTGAAGAATAACACTATTACCGTTTCTATTAAACATTACTGTTTCGCCAACGGGTCTGCATTGCGCTTAATGTTTCGAGAAGCAAGCGCGTTAGTCGGTTATCTCAATTTTCGAAAAAAAAAACATATGGCCCAAAGGAATTTTGAATTCAGATACTTAATTCAAATAAAAACGGTCTTATGCTAGGTGTTTTATTGAATTCTACCCCTATTGAAATAAATAGGAATTTTTTAAAAAGGTTAATGAAATGCTTAACTAATAACGATGAATTCCGGGACACCGCATTTTTTCTACCGTTTTAAGCAAGGATTTTACTTTAAAGACACAACATAAGTTTTTTGGTGATATTTACCAAATAATAATGTATTCTGAATTTAAATATTTATTTATTGAAAAACAGAACAACATTATCGTATCATATTGCATGGAGATATTTTTAAAATTAATTGAAACGCTCGTTTTGATGCAAACATAAATCTTGGCAGATAATGACGTGAGCGATTCCGAAAAACATGGATTAATTTCAACTGTTTGCGCAGCTGTTTCCCAGAGAGATTTAATCCCAGATCAAATTTAACATTTATATAAAAATTTAATGGACACAGACGTTATTTGAAGGCTTCAAGTTATTTGCTCCATCAAAATCACTTAGCCTCAGGCAAAAATTCAAATTTCAAATGCAATGCGAGATGGATTTCGCAAATGCTTCATTTTTAAACACAAATGCCGTGGAACATAATATATATTTTCTTTGCGACCGTCATCGATGTCTGATTATGTGAAATAACTCCATGATTAAGAGTTCCTTTCCCCTTTGAATTCATGCGCAACGCTGTTATTGCGTTTCAATTTAAGCATCCCCGAAGCAATTTCTTTTCTGAAGACTCCCGACGAGGATGCAATTACAGTTAGAGCGCTTCGTTTGACGGTGAGACACACGCGAGAAGACCTAAATATGCTAGAACCCATTCTTCCTAGCGCGCTCCCCATTAAATATGATTCAGCCTCGTCAAACTCACGTACCAAGGTCACTCGCCATTACTCAAGAAGGTTCTCCTCAAATTCATTCGTTCCAGAACGTATTAACCCCATCACGGTGCTTCAAAATAGTCCCTGGTGAAATACCATTTCGTAGATAAGAAGATGTAATGGCGCAAAACGAAAAATCTTTTAAATTGAATAAGGTTATTATCAGCAGCCATATTCCATAATGTGAATAAAATGCCTCTGCCATTATTTAATTGTGAACTATTTTCATATGTGAGGAAAGGATTGCTACTCCAGTTACGCACAGCTACTAATCAATCAAGACATACCTGAACAAAAACTACCGAAAGTTCAAACGTGGAATCTATATAAAAACTGCGAAATAAAAATACAAGTCTCAAATGGAATTTTAAATTAAATAAAGAATCAAGGAATGATTAATAAGTAAAGATAAACTTTGCGATAGTTTCTGGTGTCACTTGATACAGCTCCATCATTTTGAGGAAATAATACAGTTTTTACATTTCCACGTATAAATTATATGCAGGTCATGTTTTGGCACAGGACACCAAATCTTTTCGCCGAGTACCCTTCACGAATGAATTTATGTGGATCTTTGAATGCTTTTTATGTGTATTTACCGATAAATTAAAATTAAATTTGTAGTTTTAATTTCAATTCGGTGCCATTTTTTGGCTTTCGGGTGTTCCGACTGTTAGCACGACGCCAAACCGCATCACAACAATTCATCGGCAGAATACAAACACGTGATTTAACTGTTGGTGATTTAAGACCTCCAGACTAACCGAAAGAGCTATTATTAAATAACATTTACGCAATAATAACTATTTATAATTGGTACATTTTCCAGCATGGTGTCTACTTTCAAAAACTACCAACTTGAAAGTAGAAATTATTATTTTCCATACATTTTTTGGGTAAGAAATCAGGGATAAATATGCCCGCAATTTTGTCTCAATCACAATATTAACGTTCTGAAATGCATTCGTGCTCCACCAGCCAAAAGCTGCCTTACTCATACAGATTTAGCAATGGTTGTTGACTTCCGTCACCGATTTCCGTCCCAAATTCTTCGTGTAAACTTACTATACTTCCATTTACCCGCATAAAGCAGCAAGTTTCAGTCAGACGGAATGTCAACTCTTTAAAGGGAAGGGAAGGCCTGTGGATCGAATATTTTAGGCCGCTCTATACCGAGGAAATTAGATCGCTGAAGAGGCTCAAAAGTGAAAAACCGAAATGCAAATATTTCAACGGGGATATTGGGACTGTTGTGTCAATACACGACCACCCCTAGTGTTGACTCAATGCATTGCTCCACTCTGTGAAAGGAGGGAGGAGAGTGAGACCTCTTGGGAGTGCCGTTCGATGCGTCCCCCCTCACTCCCCTGAGTCGTTCAATAAAGCCCCGATCGCCTCTCTTCTTTCGATAAAATCCACCTCAAAGTCCCCTGCGATTGATTCGAATCCAAGGAGAGGTCGAACTCATAATCTGCTTTAAAAATCAATACAATATTCCCAAAATATCCGAGATTCATGCCCTCGATTTAATTCTTCAGACGTGAATATTTACGGGAATTTCACTAAATTCCATCCGTATAGGTATTTCCCTTCAAAAAAAAAGTTTCCCTGTTGACACAGAACTATTTTTTATTTGGAAGCCGGAAGTTAAACATGTGACACAAATTAAAAACTTACACAAGATTTCCCTGTTGATAAAAAGGAGGGATAAAGTAACTAAATCCAACGGAAACAGATGTAATTAAAATTTTTTTTAATGAAAAATTGCCAATTTTTAATTAATTATGATATTCCACCAAATCATGCCTGAGACGTATCTTTTTATAGGCAACAGATGTGTTTCCTTTTCACGGTACAAACTTCGGCCGAGCAACTTTACCCCCGTGGAGACATAGAACTTCACCCACCATTACACTGACCATGTTAAATTAGGAGGAGAAGATTGGTAATAGAGCTTCAGAAATAAAGATGAGATCAACATTAGCCGGTTAGAAGCGACGAACTCGAGAAATAATGTTGATTTATGCTGCAGCATGCCTCAGATCATGAAGGTTTTAAATGCATTCACTTAAATATTTCACCATGAAAATACTTCAAGTAAAGACATTCGCATCGAGGCTTCAATGCGTGTTACATTCAATATTTTGAACCACTAATGTGTATTTTTCAGTTTCAACGGTCACATAGGAGACAATTTTAACGACACCATTCAGTCCAAATGGAATGGCAAAGTAATCTAAAGAAGCTATACTTGCATATGTATTTGATTAGAGGAAATGATTGCTATTAGGTAATCTACCATTTAAGGTAAGTTTTGGGTGGACACAGATTGAACAAAGATACACGTTTGCCTTTTCCATCAAAACACAACCTGATACCCGAAAATACAATAAACCCTTCTTAAATTCCACCGAATTCCCTCCTTCCACCATTCCTATCCTTTTCCTACCTCTTCTTCGCGTGCCTATTTTCATAGTCTTCAACATCCTATCGCCAGCGAAAATACTCGGCATCTTTTCCAGCCTCCTTTGGATTTCTCCTAACATCCCTTTCTCCTTCCCCACCATGCCTCCTACTTATATTATAATGATGTGATTATGAGGATGGATCCGGACCAGTGACCCTCATGGCGACTCACCTCCCAATAGGCACCCACGCCCCTCAGACACACCATGTGGGCCAGTCGTCCAGGACCGTCGTCTATTTCGCAGAATATTTACAAAAGCCACCCTCGTCCGGCACAGCTTGTCGCAAGCGCGCCCGACTTAATAGCGGGTTCTTGGGCTGCCAAGGAAGTCCCAATCGCAAACTGCTTCCCGAATTGTCACATTAGCACTAAAGAGAGCTACAGCCCTTCTTTTATCTTTTCTGTCACTTCTACCTTTTCCATTCTTCTCCACACCCGCATCTCAAAAACTTCCATTCTACGCCTATCACCTTGTTTCAACGATCATGTTTCCGCGCCGTATACAAATTTTCACTAATCTTACCTTAAAAGTATTATTCAACATTCCTTTCAATGGATCTGGGTATTCGCCGCAAGTCTTCCGTAAGTTCTCGCGTTAGCGTTATTTGATTGATAATGAATTTTCTAGTATTTTTTTCATGCCATATTAATGAAGAACAGGATACTGTGATTTTATGATGCAATGTAAATTAATATTAACGCTATTGAGGCATATTGATAATCGGATCATTCATTTAAATCCAAATACCGCGAATATAACAATCAGTGAAGCACGGAAAATTGGCCAACGACTGATTCAGTCCTCACGGCCTTGATTCCCGTCTCCTTCATGGAAACCGTGCAGTGAATTGAATGGAAATTTATCGTATTTGCGTAGCCTAGAAACCTGTTGTCGAAACGCGAGAATTTAACCAAGGCTCTGCGAACACTTGGTCAACAACCAAGTGTGGGGGTCAGAATTAAGAGGATGGAGAGGTGGAGGAAGTTACCGGTCGCATTGACGGAATAACCTCCTTCCAGAAGTCAACGGTTCTGAATGGCAACTGATTGATAGAACGTAATGAAATAGAAGCGAAACACGGGTGGGATTGAGGCGAAGGAAACAAGGAGGCCGTCGCGGGGAGCGGTGCTAATCCAGGGTATGGGACGGGAACACACGACGGTCGGTTAGGGGTTGCCCCGATACGCCAACGCCGTCTCCGCCCGGATTGAAGAAAAGAGGGGAGGAGTCAGATCTAATAGCGCCACAAGCCGATGACAAGCTCCTTCCCATCGGGGGTGCAAAGGGGGGGGGGCAGAATTGGTATAAAACTCTGGTCGACAAATAATGACTGACCAGCAAGGATTACTTCCATATTTTTCTGAGAAAATTTAACTGTACATTTTATAAGGAAAAACCAAATCTTTCTCCCATAAAATACTCAGAGAGATAAGTGGCATGATACTTCGATAGATAGTGTTTGGTTTTTTACTGAAGAGTTCCGGGTTGTTATCCGAGTGGTCTCTGTAAACCATCAAGTACATGTAAACTGTGTCATACTCTGAATGTCAAAACTTCCACGAAAATTATAGATGGCAGAGGGAAAGGAACTGATAACCCCGACTCCAAGAATTACACATCCCTTTTGGCTGGAGGATTGAAAAATACAGATATGAAGGACCAATTGAGGCAAGGAAATCACGAGGAAATTTAAGTCTCCACAGTACATGTGTAAAATATCCTCCTCTCATATACATGTACGTGTGTGCATATATGTAAATAGACAGCTCCATTAGAAATACATTAAAGGGAATATAGAAACACAGTAAAACTCACGGACAAAAGGTTGCCCCTTCATTAGCAAGAGAAAAACCATTCTACTTTCGCTGATGAAGGGGTCACCTCCTGCCCCCAAATCGTCATTGAGTTCCAGTCTTTCTATATTCCTTATAATATATTATATAAAGGTTATTGCCTGCATATATAATACGTGTATATTACCTATAATACATGTATATTAGTTCATTTAAACCGAAACACTAAAAGAATCAGGAAAAGTTTGTGTTGAAACTCACGGAAGGTGGAAGTGTCGAAGTCATGAGGTGGCCCCTTCGTCAGAAAAAGAAGTATAAACTAATTATAGGTGTACTGTCCTATTGTGGATATTGCATGGAGTGGGGAAGTGAAAGTTTAGAGAGACTAACGGCACGGGGGGAAGAAAGGAGATTGAATTTGGTTATAAGTGCGAAGTAATTATCTATTTAAGGATAATGTAAATATTTGAGGAAGCGGAGACAATGTTTTTGATGGCAATTGTTGAGTCTCGCGGGATAAAATAATTTTATAGCCATCAATAATTAATAAAATCAAATTATTAATGATTCCATATTTTTAACTGAGTAATCGAGCTGTGCGGTAGGGAGAAACGGGAAAACAACTATCGAATGAAAGTTTGAAGACAAGGGCTATTTTGGAATCTGATTCTAAGATGAAGATGCTCTGGAGTTGTTAACGCGGATGGATAGGTGAGTAGAAGTTTCACCTACGAAAAACGAGGGTATCATGTCTGAGTTTCGATCGAAGACTGAAGGGAAGGCTACTTTTCTGCATACGGGCTTGGCTCTGGGTGGACTTCCGTAAATTCACCTTGCCGATGGGACTGCACGGGTCCGCCCGAATGCAACAAGCTGCAGAGTGATCGAAAAGCTGCCTGGGGTCTGGCCTTTTGATGAGGGAAAGGCACCAGCCCGTAAACCGGAAGATTATCTCGCGCAGTGGCAGAGGGAAGTTAATGCTGTGGTGAGGGATTGGAGAAGCGAAGGCGAACCTCATCCCTGTCTCCAACAGATATCAGTTGCTAGCAGAACATATCCCTGTGATATCCTCAGCACTTACCTCCGTCCCTGTAAGAGCAACACCCAAAAGGAACCGTCGGAGAGGGAAGGGGAGATTATAGTGTCATGCAGAAATAATGTCAGGCGTGTGATGACCCCATTGCGGGTAAGGACAGGCCATGAGGGTGTGAGCCAGCGCCTGACGACCTGGTGCATTCCGAGTGGCAGCGTTTCCCAGGTGGCAAGGGGATTGGCGTAGCGACTGCGGGCACGAAGTGCTCCAGGATACTGGTCGTGGCTTATGTCGGCGTAAACGATGCCGTGAACTGCAGATATGAAGAGATTCTGCATTCCTTCAGGGAATTGGGCTGCGAAGTGAAGCGGGTGGGCAGCGTCGAGGGAGTTGATGTGACGCTCGCGATCTGCAGCCTTTTCCCGAGGATTAATCGTGGAATTTTGGTTTGGAGCCTAGTAGAAAGTATTAATCAAAGGGTGCGTCATTTCTGCAGGGATATAGGGGCCTTCTTTGTTTACCTTCAACCGCCGATCCAATCGTGTAGGAACCCTCTGAACCGTTATGGTGTTTACCACACGTGAGGGTCAGTGCTAGAGATGCATACAATACATAGGTCGCTAAAAATCGATCAGATATATATCGGACAGAAAACTTTATGGAGGATTCGATAATAATAAGAAAACGATTCCTACTAAATATGAAACCAAACTCAATGTAAAGGAAACATAATCTGCTTTAGTAGTTGATTGCCGAAGTTAAAAAATGAAGTCGGTGGATATCGTCATGATCTGATGTGTGAATTTAACACGCCATCGGGCTTAGTACTGGGTGAGCTATACCATAACCTACCAAACCAACCTTCGGGTTGATTACTGTTTTTATGATTTTTTTAATTCAAAGTACAGGCACAGATAAAATTATTGGAACTGAAAGCTGGTTATCCTCTGATTTTGCCGACAGTGAAAGTTTCCAAAAATCCTTTTCCACGTACAGAAATTACATTAAATAGAATCGGAGGCAGTGTATTCATTACACTTAAAAACCATTGCATTAGCAAGGCATAGTTCCAGATAACGGTTCGGAAAGCGTTTGGTGCTCGATTAAAAATCCTAAATCGTAGTCCAAAGAATCTATGTATGCTCATTTTACAGGCCGTCAGACAACAAAGATAATTCTATGGCATTCGTAGTGTAGACATACTAAACCAGACCAGTAAATCGAAAGTTCTTCTTTCAAAAACGCCCATCGTGACATTATAATCGGTGGGGATTTCAATGTCCCATCTATTGCTTGGAGCACAACTAGGAGCGATAATATTCTTGATTGTTAGCAATTAACCTGCCCGGAAAAGAATTAAATATAGATACTATTAAAGGAATCAGTGACCACAGAGCAAGCAGTAAATGTTAAGTTTTACCATATGGACACAATAAGAGCCCAAAGAAAAATTCACTAGTTAAAAAGGGGAATATAGTGGCTTAAAATGCGTGTAACAGAGTCAACTTGCAAATTTTAAGACAGATAGTAAACCCCTAAATACTAAGGATATGTGGGATTACTCCTTGATATCACGCGCTCAGCAGTCAACATGTTTATTCCAAGTAAATGTATGAAAGATATCACGGAGCCTAGATAGTACAACGCGGATGTTCGAAAATCATTAAGACGTCAAAGATTATGTAACGCCAAGATAAAAAATAGAAGGAATAATATCTCTAGCAAAAGAGATCACTTATAAGAGAATTCAAAAGAAAAATATAAGCAGAAAAGTTGAAAGAGAATCCAAAAGTAATTTGGTCATATGCTGGAGAGGTTCAGGGAAATGTCTACAGTTAATTCACTGAAAATAGATAAAGACGAAAGAGTGACGAGCAGTTTGGAAAAGGCCAACTTGTTAAATTCCTTTTCTCAAAGCGTCTTCAATAATGTCTCCGAAAGCTTACCTCATCTTTCCCGCCAACCGATGCCCGAAATTGGAATTTCATACAATGGAATACAACGTTTGCTGAAAAATATTAACCCTAACAAATCCTCCTGACCCGACCAAATACCGGCTTATATATTTAAGAAATCGCAAGTGGACCAAAAGGTCCCCAGTGGTTAGAAAACGGCTAATGTAACATCTACATGCACCTTGTACATGTAAAAACGGAGACAAAGAGGATCAGAGAAAATACAGACCTACAAGGTCTGCCCCAAAAGTAGTATGATTTATATGGTATTTTTCCATTATTAAAAAGTTTTTGAATAGTTGCGTACAAAGGGTAGTCATGGATGGAGTTCGCTCTAATACAGTAGAAGCTACTTCAGATGTTCCCCCAGGGAAGTGTAATCGGGCATCTTTCATTCCTTCTTTACGTTAACGACACTAACGCAGTAGTCACTAGTAAGATACCTTTATTTTCCGATGATGCAGTGGTTTACAGAGATATCCGAATTCCTAAGGATATAGCAGCATTAGTAGATGACCTAAACGCTATACAATGCTGGTGCGACCCTTGGCAATTAGAATTACCCTTAAAGAAAGTGCGTAGGGATGAATTTTTGGTAAAAGAGCAATTTCCTCCCGATTACTTAATGCATCGGGAACACGGAAATGGAATGTGCTGACTCGATTAAATACTTAGACATTACTCAGACTCACGACCTCTCCTGGGTGTAACATACATGGAGAATATGTATACAAATTTCGAAAAATTGGGATTTGTTAGAAGAGTATTGAGGGAAGGTTAAAGCGAAAAGTAAAATAAAAACCTGGAGAAGTAAAGTTAAAACCTGGAAAACGTTAAAAAGCTAAGATATATTTTGCTATTTGGGCCTCATTTAGAATGGCTGCAGTGCATGGGATCCTCAGGAAGTTGGATTGATTGCCGAATTGGGTCATGTGCAGCATAGAGGAGGTATTGGTAAAACACTAATGATAAACTGTGTAAGATTAAGTGTAGAACAGATGTCATTAAGGTTTCATTTTTCCCACGAACAATATGGGATCAGAATAACGTTATCTGACTGCACTAATGGGGAAAAGTATTTTGGTGTGTAACCACCCTCTGCCACACACCCTAGCTGCGGCTAGCAGGGTACTATTCAACAATAATGATACATTTTATAATATATTTTTTTAAGTTCAGTTGCCCTATGATGTATTTGAAACTGGGTTGGAACTGTTAGGGTTGGTGAATACAGTAAGGTAAAGAATGAGAGGGAACAATTTGTAATGCGGCCGAAGACAGGATGCCTCAAAGAGTTTGGAAGAGGAGTTTGTGTGCAGAGGGCAGTAACGATGTAGTATGTTGAAAAGGTAGGCAAGTCACCGGTAGAATATACTTGGACATTTGGAAACAAAATTTGAGGAGAGGGGGCTATCCTGCATTGAAAGGAATAGGTCTTCAAGTAATTCTGTAGCCTAATGTTTTTTTGGACAGAAGGTTATGCAGAGGTTCAATGGTGTATCAGGGTTTGAATTAGGGTCGGTGTTTATGGGAAAGAGGAAAGAATGATGCCACAAAGAAGAAGTGAAGGTGGATAACCAAACTTCAGAAGGGAGGCTTTTTAAATGATGGCCAAGTAATGAATTATTATTGTAAATGCTATTGGTATGAATAGAGAGTGAATAGGGTATTGCAAATTTAGCATGTAAAGGTTGGCAGTCACTGACATGGAGAAACTGTGGTGGCTGGTGGGCTTGATATGAACTGAGGTGAGGAATAGAAAACATGATTTTTGTGTCTCAAAAAGTGATATTGATGCTTGAGGTCAAAGAAGGTACATGAGATATAGAAAGAGGAATTGAGTTGGGGAATGAATTTAAAGGGGGAATCATAGGTCATGAATCCAGATGAAAAACATTTAATCAATGAAGTGGACCCAAGAAATAGTTTCACAGCCTGTGAGGCAAGAAAATCTTTCTCAAGAGTTGCCCATCAATGAGTTGGTGCACGTCAGAATCATTCTCATGCCCACGGCAGTGCCTTTCATCTGAAGGAATGATTTTCTCTAAAGAAGAAGTCATTATTTTCTACTACAAAATGGGTCTGATTGAGGAGGATTTGTAGGCCGGGATGTGGAGACCTAGGCAATGAGAAAGGCTGTAGTGCTGCAAGAACTCCACAGTGGTGAAATGAAGTTCATGAGGTTATATCTATTGTAACCATTATGATATTGCTTTGCAGAGGGAGTTTGAGACTATGAAGTCTCTTTCAAATGCGATATGTGTCATGAATAAAAGAAGTGAGGCGACATGGCATGGAAATTGACTAAAGCAGAAATGCATTCCGTGGGTGAATTGATATCTGAAATTATTGGTTGGCCTGAATTGTTTGGTTTGTGCATTTTGTGAGGCCTGTACAATCGGGAGTACTTGTATTGAGGGAGGGGAAGAAAGGATAATAACATCAGATTTTATAAAGACTTCATTAGGTCTTTGGGTTCTGGTTAAAAAATTTGGGCATTTATAGAGTCATATTTGACATACAATTAATTATTTGTAACTTAGACACTCTATCATACACCATGTCTGTATTATTAAGTAGACATACATGTATGTTCATATAATCCAATTGTTTTTATTTTTATTTTCAGGTTTTGTTTTGTAGCTCAACTGGTTGTGAAATAAACTTCATCATCCTCCAGAGTACATAGCACAAAGGGGGTGTTTTGGTGGAACTAGGACAGTGAAACAGATAGGAGTTTTACATTCAGCAAGAAGACAGCAACACTGCGAGAGAGAATGTCCAGTTCAAGGCCAAGAGAAAAGGTGGCAGCAGCCTTTCGAAGACTGTTTGGATCGACTTCAGACAAATCCCGTGCAGCACAAGTGTCAGGACAAGGAAATAATGATGTAGAAAGTGTTGCAAATGGTGATGTGGTTGGGCCAGCACCAGGACATGGAGGAGCCAAGAAAAGTCTCAATCAGGGATCACCAGCACAATCAGCAAGGCGGCTTTTAGCAAGGCATGGCTGCCGAGGAGCTGTGACACCTGCAGAGAGTACTCTTGGTGAGTACATAAGGGAGAGACATCCAATAGATTTATATCCATCTCCTCAGAAAATGGGGTCATTGTAATTTGATATAATGCATTTTATTTGTTTCCCCTTATCCATTTAACAACACATAGACCTCTTCCCCTCCATGTTAAATTGAACGTAATTGTGGAACATGAAAAACTGATTGCAAGGAAAACTGTCAGAATGCAGAAAACGAAGATTGTAAATGAACACCATTGAATTCTTTGTCATAAAAACATGCCAATTTTATAGATACTTGCATTGAGACTTAAAATCATGAAATGTAAATAACTTTGATATAATTCCATGTTACATTAGGTAATAATGCAATACACACTTCATGGAAGGCAACACAGTTAACTATCCTAATGTATAGAAATATTCATACGTGGTTAGTATGTTATTCACAAGAAACAAATCTTTACCGTTAAAAAGATCCAAATCTGGAAAAATTACTAATAAATATTGACGACATAATACACTAATGACGAAAGCTGTTCAAAATTAACATAAAAAGGGCAGCAACAAAAAGAGAACTTTAGTAAGGTTTGATTAGTAATGTTAGGGCAAATTTTAATTTATGCATATAGACTTTATTTCACAGTGCAATGCATTCCACTGAATTGTGGCAATAGCCGCACCTGATGATGCCGCAAGTCGGTGAAATGCATTGTACTGTGAAATAAAGTCTTTGGAAAATTACAAACTCTTTTAATATTGACATCAAACAATTCCACAAAGTGAAGCTAATTGAATGGTTATGCTATGCTGTGGTAGGTACTATTTTTCTTAATGGATATTCATTCTAAATAGCATGATATGTTTGATGATGATTCTCTAAACTCAAGCATATGCAATCTAATCTTGTTGACAGTTTGAAATTTCTTGAATTTGATGCTGTTCTCAGCTCTTGTGGGAGGAACACATACTCGCAAAAAATAAATGTTTATTTACTGTCTGCCTTAAAAGACAGACTCAAAATTTTGAAAATTTTACGTGTATCTATTCTACTCAAGTATTTATTTTGGTACTGAACTATGAGGATCTCCCTTGTTCTGAATTAATCTATTAAAATAAAAAAGCTGATAAGGACTACAATAAATAAACATCATAAGAGGTTACTGCCAACCTCTTTTCATTATTTGAGAGATGGTTGAGGTGAATACTTGGTGAAAATCCATTTGTATAGCACAAAGAAAGAGTCAAAGACTTCGCGTTTCCACAGAAAAGAATTCATTGTTGCTGACTAGTTTCTCTTTTCAATAGTCTAGGGCTGTTAAAAGTTTTCAGTATTGTTATACATACCACTTCATACTCAATGTATAAAACGTTATGATGATTTTTTACTATCATTTTTTACCTTACGCAGCACAAAAATGTAATAACAATTAGATTTTTCATTGCAAATGTGCCAGCCAAATTGCTGGCATTAATCTGTATTACCTTTACATCCATTTATGTTTCAAAATTAAATAGATGAAAAGATTTACTGTGAAAAAAATTGTATCCACTTATCTTGAGTGCTTTAATCATGATTCTACATTTAGTATATTAAATTTTGTACGATGATTCTACCTGACATATCCTATGCAATGACATATGTTTAATATTGTGCACTGGGTCTCCAGGCCAAATAAATGTATATTTATATCTGCATATAGTTGTTAAATACAAAGATCTAAATTCCAAGAAGTTCCAATTTTCATAACGAAAACTAATTATGAACCTAAAAAAATGGAAACTAAAATACCTAGCAAGGTTAAGGGAAACTTTTAACAGCAATATTTGAATAATGCTTTTATAAACCATTTTTCATGAGTATTTCATTTAAAGAGACAATTCATGTAGTCGCCTTTTAGAAAAATCCAAGAAACCCAAAGTTGGTCTGATGTATAAAAAAAATGAATTCCCTTGCTCTGAACATTCAAGGGATGGAGTTGGTTTGTTAGACATTAGTGAGGTCATCTCATACCCACCATAATACAAGACTGCAGTTAGCATAGCCACTCTTTTCTCTACACTATCTGAAATTTTCCAAAAAAAGTTCTGGTATCCAAAAAATCATGTAGTGTTTCCAAGGCATGTCTAGAGGTATTACAGTAGAATTGAACCCTGGGACCTTGTATGAGCAGCTAAATGCTTCTCCTCTGATACAACTAAACTTATTGACAAGAGAACTAGCTGGTACACTGGGATACTAAAAAGAAATCATTGACACTAGTGAAATGGCAATATTTTCTCTGGAAAATAGTTGATTTTTGAATTTTTCATGTTAAAAAAGTGAGACATGAAAACTTGAAATATTTCTGTTGCTAAGCAAATTTAGAAGTAATCAATTTTAAAACTGATTCAAGATTCTTTTAAAAAGTAAACATTATTCTTTTAGATGAACACTCCTCTAAGAACTAAGCATGTTGGTATAATTAATTCTGCTGCTGATACTAATGGTAGTCCATCAGCACCTAGGATCATTATCCGCTACCATACCCAAAAGCTTTCATTAACACTCTCCAAGGTTGAACAACCGGACAAACCAAGTCATATAAACTTAAAATACTACAAAAAAGACTATCATATTTTCTGTTTCCCGAATGACAAATAAGTTTAATTAGGTAATAAAAACATCTGCAAATGAAAAGTAAGAGAGAGAGAGAGCAATTATCTAAATCAAAAACACAAATGGAGAAGATTCATCATCACTGATACAAACTGAGGTCTGGATTACAACATAAAAATCTGAGATAAATGCTGTATGATGCCATTGGATTTTTGTCATGACAATTGCATGGCTTGAAAAATTGAGAGCACATTTGGCCTATAATTTTCAAAACATAGGACAAAAGCATTAAAACAAATCAAAATCACAACATGATTTACTCAGTGAAATCTTTGGTTTCATATACCATTCATGTGCATAGGTTGTGGACAATACAATGGATCCTTATGCAAAAGGGCAGCCCAAAACCAAATTTTCTGCATACTTTGATGGAAAATAGAAACTCTCCCATCTTATTTGTAAGTTTGTGGCATGTGTCAGCTGCCAAAGAAGGCTTTAAACAATAGTGGCCAATGGATACTGAGACAATAAGTAAGGATTTAGAGCAGGTACATTGAATATATCAATATTATATATTGTCCAATAGGAGTTGTGATAGGGTGCATTTAGCATTGATAAAAAATATCATCAGATGGCTGACAAAATGTTATATTAATGGACTGTGACTTGAAAATGCTGAAGTTATCCATTTAAAATGCATACATGATTCATCAAAATTTTCAAGTGACCAGTGTCCAGGATATCTGCCTACAGTAGTTTCTATATACAGCAGGAATTACCTGAAGAGTAGGTGAAGTGGAAAGGTGGGTGGAGCAGTACCACGGTGCCAACATCTAATGCAAGGTTGTAAGTGTAATTCCACACAGGCTCACCATCATTGGTTTGTCCATTAGCCAAGTCCGCATTAAGTCTGAGAGATACCAGTCCACAGAGGGGACCATTGAGGATTGGAGGAAAAAGAGTTAAAACATCACCTAGTATTCATGCTGAAGCAAATTTTTACTAAGTTGAAATAAAGCGGATGAACTACAAGTATTTATGATCTGATTAGTTTAATATGATGATTTGAAGTGTCTGATTATTTAGGTCGGCAAAAAACATTTTTCAAATGTTGGCAATAGGATCCAAACTTCATTCTAACAGCCCTAAACAATATCATTCAACTGTGTAGATCTTTCAGATTCATGGGCCAAGAAAGAATGCAACCCTATTGTCATATTTTTCATGATCATGGCTGTGTCATGGACTTGAGGGTGGCATAAAATGCCAACCTTTCTCATTGCTGTTCAGAAGCATGCATGCCATGCTGCAGCCATTATAGAGACAGATGTGATGGGGCATGATTAGTCATGGTGTTTCTTTTTTTGTAGCCCAAAATACCAATATATATTAAGTACAAAACATACCTATATACTTTTCAGTGAATTTAATATTTATTTTTCAATCCCAAATGTTCTGGGTGAACATTTGAATTTCGCTCCTTTGGGTTGGGTTTGAATAGCCACCCTTTGGCTTGAGCGTTGTCTTTCAATGTAATGCATGTAGTACGAGAAATGATACCATTATTTAGGGCACTTAGAATCAATCCCTCATGATGTTTCATGCACAATTTACTTATCACTTTCAAAGAAGAACTATGCTTATACTAATTAATTCAAACACCTGAAAATGATTATTTACCCAACCCAGAGTGCTATGAAAGCAAAATATGCTGCACTCAATTTACTGTTGATTATGTATCATAAAAATTAAAATTATGCTTCAACTAAGAAATAACAATGCAACAATTTTTCCAGATATCCAAGTTGGAGGGAGCCTAAGCAAAGGATTGAGAGTTGGCACAAGCAAAACTGGAGCAGTTGCTGAAGGGGCAACAACATGCAGCACCAGCAACCCAGATCACCCAGCCTCATCATCCTCTTCGGGTAGTAAAAGAAGGACACCACCTTCGACGAAAAGCGTGGCAAACAACTGTAAAACAGTTCGTGTGAGACGCCTTATGAAAGAATTCAGGGACATTCAAAAACTAACCCGTGATGGGCCATCTAGTGACACCTCCCCTCCTTTCACCGCAGAACTAGTGAATGGAGATTGTTTGTCAGAGTGGCACATACGTCTTCATAGGGTTGATCCTGACTCTGATCTCAGCAGGTAAGTGTCAAGTTCCACCATTTTATTAATAGTCAAACATGTAAAGAATAAATCAAATGTAAATGTATTAAATAGGATTGCTTTGCCGATGGAAAAAGACAAGAGTGGCAGGCTTCGTGGAACAGAACCTCATGGGTGAAATAAATTGGTGACTGGGGAGACTTATGGAGAAAACTTTGGATAATCCGTACTAATGGCTATTTCACTATGCCATGTTTTTTTCAACTTTGCAAATTATGCTTGGATAGCATGAAATGAGGAAGGATAATATTTTTTTTAGATCCATTTCCAAATGTAAAAATGGTAAACCACCCCCATATCCAGAGATTACAGTGGACAACATGGAGGATAACATCTCTAAGTTTCACCCCTCATATGATGTCAGAAAGTCATGCACAAAGAACAAGAAGAAGCATTTTGTCAGTGGGGGAGGGGGGGACGTGAGTCATTCCAGTGTCACAGGCAGGGATGCTTCTTAAGAGTAACTAGTCCAAGAGCATAACAGCAGAACACAAGGGAGGGGAAGTTTTCACCTGCACCAGGGTAGGGGCAATGCAGAGATGAGGGTGAAAGATGCCACTTCAAGGGCCAACCTGATCCTGAAGGAATTACTGTTGGGATCTCTGAATATACCCACCAAGGAATTAAGGCCTTGACCTTCTTTCAAAGGAAGGTATGTGAGAGGAAAAAGAGGTGGTGCAAGTCCCCATGGAGCATAAACTATCCTCTGTGAGAAGGGAAAGGCTAGACTAAGATGCAGCACATTAGGAAGAGAAGATGGCAGTCCAGTTCACAAGGTCTTGCCGACCAGTCAGGCAAGAGAATAGCACTGAATGATATGCAGAAGGCGAACTTGGAGAAGAAATCCAAGCTGTCCACGTTGGACATCTTTATCAGATACCAACATGCAAGATGAAAGGCATGAAGAAAGATGGCATACAGCCTTGGCATGCAGCACAATGGTGACACCACAGGGGTTTGTTGATTAGGGATGCCTCGGGTCAGAGCTTAAGTGCGCATGAAGAGGACCTGGTCTTCCATTTTGAGGAATAAATATTATGTCATACATTCACAACCAGCAGTAAAATCATTGGGTACAGCGAAAGATGAATAAAAAAGTGGATTGGGACTTTGGTAGTAGATTGGCATCTTGCTCATGATGAATACTTCCGTAAAGATTTATGCACTGTGGTTAAAGCCAGGGAAATTGTCACTGCACAAGATAGGCCTGATGAAGGGTTGAGGAAGGACACATCAGATCAGAGAAACAATCTCCAGCTTCAAAATTTATAAAAAACTGTTTAGGGCTATAGGGTCTGATATAGCAACAGTAACCGATGCAGTCAAAGTAAATTTTATAACATAATATTCATTTTTTATATTCTTGTGTTTGCGCTCACTGCAGATTTGTTCTTGCCATTGATTTTTTCCTTTGGGAAAAGTTGTAGTTACTGTCATTGTAAGGAAAAGATGATTGTTGTTCTAGGAAGTGAATAAGAAAACTTTTAATGGTAGATAGGGAGCCATTTACAACAACAAAATAAGTACCAATCATGTGCCACATAGGTACAGAGCTGGTCATCTAATTACCTGATTCCCCCATACCCAACACCAAGTTATAAGTCAACTTAAAGCTCAAGATCTAGTGACATAATATAATAACTGAAGCAAAATGTACCAATTTTAAAAGTACACATCCATCAATGACTTCAGCTCCAGTGTTTTCATTAACCTTAAATTTCAATCAATTTTATTCATGCTTAGATTTAAAATAGTATTTCTTTTCTAGACTTGGAAATAAAGTTCTAACAAAATATATATTTTGCTCCAGAAATATCCAAAAATATTGACTTTATTACAAGGAACATTATGCAGCAAATTATACACGATTTTTTGAAATTTATATTATTGCAAAAGAGGGTTGACTCTTTTTAATCAAAATAACATTTTTAAAACCCTTGTTCATTTAATGTGCGGTTTATTCACAAGTAAAAGGAGAGTTCATTTGAATACTTTCTGTTGCACATAATATAAAAACCAAACATATAATATTTCCACATTTATTTAATGGGTAAGTGGATTTTACTTGATCCATTAAAAATGTCTCACATGAGACTGACTCATGAGTTTGGTATTAAAAATGAGAATCAACTAAACAACAGAGTAATAAGTTCAAGTTCATAAATGATGGCTAAAGGAGTCAAGGTGGTAAAAAGAAAGAAAATTTTGAAATAGCAATATTTAATGCACTGTGACCTTCTCAAATGCTATCCTATTATTCATAAGTTTAAATCACACACATTTATTACTTATGCTTGTATTATTATATGTAAATATCTGTACAGGTACAGACCACCATAATTATTACATTGCTAACCATTTTTCTGGTTTTAATTTCCTATATTTGATTTTGAAATGAGCAATGATCTCATAATGTGATGAAATCTTAAAGAATGCAGTGAAATAAATTTCAAATCTTTATACAAAAAGTTTTATGAAAAAGCATTTGCAACATAGTGGGATATGAAACCAAAGCTTTATACCAATATCATAAATATATATAAACCAAAGTTTTATACAAATATCATAATTATCCTGTACTTGATGTCAGTACAATGTATATATATATATATATATATATATATATATATATATATATATATATATATATATATATATATATATATATATATATATATATATATATATATATATATATATATATTATATATAATTTATATATATATTATTTATTTATATATATGTAATATATATATATATATTACATATATATAAATAAATAATATACATATATAAATTATATATATATACACTCACACACATATGTGCGCATATTCTTTTTCATACAATGCCCATATGCTGTGTGTATGATAGTTGATAAAAACTGAATGTCCCCTGGTATTTATTTGAAGAAGGTTTAACAATCTTACCATGAGTTGGAAAATTTAAGTTTGAAGCCCACAATTTCTCTTTTCATGAACAAACATAGGTAGTTGTGGATTTTAACTTGAAATGTTCTTCTTTTTGCAGGGACATGCGTGAACTAGGTGTCCCATACATCCTCCTGCATTTGATATTCCCTGAATCATTCCCTTTCACTCCACCTTTCATGAGAGTGGTCTCACCTAGAATAGAACGCGGATATGTAATGGATGGAGGAGCGATTTGCATGGAGCTACTCACCCCTAGAGGTTGGGCAAGTGCTTATACAGTAGAAGCCATTATAATGCAGTTTGCAGCTTCAATTGTCAAGGGGCAGGTATGTAAATTTTTGGGGTGACATTGAATACATATTTGCAGTAATTTTGCATTCACATAACATTAATTCCACTAATATTTATTTTTGCATTCAATTTGAATTATAAAACAGTTGTCAATGGATAATTTTCATTCAATTCCCTCAGAATAAAAACGTTGTGTGAAATTTTGCTTTTTAAAGAAAAATACTGCAAGTACATAATAATTATTAAAAGTAGTCCTTGAAGTAATTAGTCTTTCATTTATATACATTTTAACTATAGGAAAAATGAGAGGTTTCAAACTCAACATTGGTTGACAAAAATCTTTGCTCCACACTTGTAGTTCTATTACAGTGCATAAAATGGGATTTGGTTCATTTACACAATATTTTTGGAACTTAAGATGATACTTGCATAAAAAACCTTGGAATGGAAAAACAAAGGGCATTTTTTCTAATACTTTCTCTTCTACTTTGCAAAATAATGGGGTTATTAATACCCAAGTATTTTCACTAACTACCCTGCATATCTCATTGCTAATGCCTTGTTATTAATAAGGAGCATGAGTTTTGTAAACTTCAATGAACATGAAAAATTTTCATTAGTATCCTACCCTTGATGTCAATGGTACTCATTGTACTGGTTGCATCTCTTTATTAATACTGGACAAATCAATTAAAATCCATTCCTAGAAAGTCATATGATGTTACTCTTTAACAAAAAATATATTTATTCTATAACAAGTATTAGTGAATTTTCAAGCAATAAGGAGAGTTAGAGCTTTGTGTACTTAAGGTGAAACTTCAGAATTTATTTATCATAATGGCATTCCTTCATAAAAATTGTGGTTATCTATGGAAAGAAAAAGCATGCTTTGCCATAGTTTTATCTACTGTACACCATAACCAGTTTCACCTAAATAAGGAATCATCTGGTAAATTTATATTTTATATTAAACATTTGAGGTGAGGATTGGTATGGAAAGGGTTTGTTTTTCAAGGGTATACAGAAAGAAAGGAGCTATGTGCTGGAGGAGTGGCACAGACATTTGGGTATAGGAGTTAGGGGTTATACAGTATTATAGGCATTCTACAGGCTAAGGTAGGTTTAGGATGGACACAGCCTATACAATTGGGCAAAATTGTATTTACTAGCCTCTCCGAACAAAAACTCAAACTGACATTTAACACTATAATTAACCTCTCATCCATTCTGCATACTTCTTTCCACCCTTCATCCCATCCAACATGCCCATTCCTCCTCCACTTGTCTAATATTCCATCCTCTATCACAGTCTTCAACATCCATTCTCAATTAAAATACTCTAAATCCATCTTTCCTGCCTCTTTTAGATATCTCCCAACAGTAATCTCTCTGGCCCCACAATAAGAATTGATTTAATGAATTCCCCACTGATTTTTATTCCTATCTCCAGTCCTTCCCATACCTCTTTTACAATTTCCTCCAATTATACTTTGGAAATCATAGGTGATAATCAACACCCGTCTTAGCCCTCTTCCTAGCATTGCACATCCTGGCTCCCTACCCACCACTTGCACATGAGCAGTCTGTTACATTTACAGGTTGTGCTTAACTCTCCTGTCCTTTCAATCTACTTGTCTCCTGAAATACATTCATTAATTCCTTCCAATTCATTCTAGCAAATGTTTCCTTGAAATCTACAAAGTAGACAAATACATCCTGTTGTATGCTATATTCCTCTTTATTAGTGATCTCATTACTGCAATGGCATCATGCCCTCTCACTCTCCCCTTTCTGAACCCAAATTGATCATCCCCTATGTATTCATTTGCCCTGTTCTCCATCCTATTGATTTTCCTGAGAACCACTTTAGTTACATGCAAAATTAAACTTGCTGTTCTGAAGTCCTAACATATTGATGTAAGCATGAACGTAAGCTGTCCTCATGCATGTCATATTCTCTTTTGTCTAATCACTCTGGCTTATGTCTTAACCATAAAATTCATCTATAAATTCCTACCCTATCTATTGAATCTTAGCTGGTTCAAATAATACATTTCCTTTCTTATCTTTGATTGTTTGCAACGATTTTCCCTTTCCACTTCATGAGAGTGTTTTCACCTCCCTGTACAGTGTACCCCTTTCACCTTTAACTTTCCATATCCTCACACATATTGTCAGATAAAGATGGGAGAAAAGTAATGACTATTTCTCAAAAAACCATCAATGCTCAAAAACTCATAATTTAATGGACTGTTCAGTTGATCTTTCTCATGCATCCCTCAAATTCAGATAAAACTATTGTGATCCATAGATATTCTCTCACCAATGCTAAGGTTTCACTTCCCATTCCTGTTGCACTTGCTTTGTCCACATAAGGCTTCCACCATTTCCTATCTATGCGCACTTATTTTTCGTGCTCACATTTCTTTTTCTTCTACACCCTCCCCAAAATACCTCCACCTCTGCCATTCAGAAAACCATAGTCATCTCAATATGATCCTCCCGACATAAGTCTTACAAAGAAATTTTAGACCACTTCAAGAAATGATGTTTGGCTGTAAATTTTTGTCAAGTCAGGCCATGATGAAAGTGATAAAAAAATTTGGCAATTCAACTTAAGTGGAGGAATTCTGACTTTTGAGGCAATTTTCATGATTATTAAGAAAGCATGGGAATAGATTAAAATCTCAACCATCATTCAAAATCATGAAAGACTAAGTTACAAGAGTGTGACCGACCAAAATAAAACTGAAAGTTTGCAAAACTTCTAGTTTATCATTGCATATATAATCTGGCTCAAAATTTTACAAATAGTGCAATCAAAAATTTTTTTTGCCACGTTGCAAGCATAAGTTGAAACTAACTGCACCATATACTTATAAATCTTAGAGAAAGAATGAAGTATTTCACTTTTATTTAAATTAAGGTTATTAACATCAATAAACAAAAGTTAGCATTCACATATGCATTCTTTTTCAGGGCCGAATTGCCAGAAAGGCAAAAGGAACAAAAGAATTTAATCGACGTTCTGCAGAGGATTCCTTCCGGAGCCTTGTGAAAACACATGAAAAATATGGCTGGGTCACACCTCCACTGGCCGATGGTTAAGCACATCTTTCATCATGAAATTACATTCGCCAGTAAAAAAAGACGTTTGCTCATTTCTCCTTAATGTTTCATTAGTTTTTTAATGTTGTTAGGTGATAAAATCAGGTATTTCAAGCATTCATTCCTTGGGCTAAACTCTGGTCTTATAGATCATACAACCACCCATGGAGGGCTATTTAAGGAAAAAGGACAAATCCACTATCAGATGACAACTGATGTTAATCATTTGTGAGCCCACATATTTTTTTTAATATTGTCTTTTTTAAGGAAAAAATTCCATTCAAGTTTTAAAAAAATGACCTCATCTCATCATTTCACCCGCTGGTTGTTCAGTTGATGTTGAAAATATGTAATTAGATAATAATGGCTATTATTGGTTGGAATGTGGTCATTTACATAGACACGCTTAGCACAAAAATTTCCATGAAACCTTGTTGAAGTGTAAATGAAATATTTTAAATGCTAAGATGAGTTGTTGTGACAGTGGAGATTAAGGTAGTGGGGATTGTTTATAGATGGAATAGTAAGCAAATTATTAAAAGTGGATACCAAGGTTTGAATGTCAAGGTATGAATTGTAACAAAGCTGGCATTGTAAAGTAAGTCTTTCATATTTCCCAATCTTACCCGTCTTATTCTCATACTCCATTAGTAGTATTAATGTAAAATGATGTTCAAGGTGGCCCCGTTGTGAGATTTTTACCTCTTATGGTAGATCTTAGATATTGAAAAAAAAAAGGATTATTAAAGTGCCCACATACCTATTTGTCATGTAATGTACTTACAGCTTATTATCTGGTATACTATTCACTTAACAATTTGTAAATCTTTTGTGTGAGATGATTATCACAATCATGTTATGCGTGCTACACTCATAATATAAAATCTATTACAACATCTTTCAAGATAATGTGCAGATGTCAGTCCAGTGCCACATTCCTGCCAAATACATTAGCTAGATTTGCCAAAGAATTGTACACGTTTTTCTTATTATTTGTAATGTAAATGACAGTCCTGAATACCAAGTGCTCTTCGGCAACCATTTCATTAGACTTTAACTATGTACATTAATTATGCCCTCGTTAAATATGTCTATGCTCTCATATTTTGAGGAATGTCATTGAAAAACTCAAAAGAGTTTAGCACTCTTAGTTTAAGAGTATTGTTATACAATCATTGTTAAAATTGTGTTGATATATAAGAATATTGTAAGGAAGCTTGATGAAATTGGTAAAAAGAGATAAAAATCCTAGAGAAAACAAAAAGAGTTGCACAAAATATTTCTGAGTATTTACAATGAATGTTTTGCATGAAAACCTCCATGTGCAAACCAAGACAGGCTTTAAATTTAACTCTTTGTAGGTCTGACAACCGAAAAACATTTAAATGTGGCTTCATACATAACACCTGAACTATAAGGAAAACACAGATCCGTCCCAAATAAAATTTTTTTGTATGAGTTTACAACTTTTATTTAATTTTGATATGCCTAAACATTTATTTGATATGAATTACAAATGCGAGTCAGTGCTCAAAATTTATAAAAACTGAAATCATTATTATGGTAGGTTGCATTTAGCTGAAATTGTATAAATATTAGCTTGCTCTTCACTCATGGTAAAATCATTCAACAGAATAAATACTTAAAGGTTGAAAAATTTAATTTCACTTGGTTTTAAATGTACCTTCCTCATCAAAAGAGAGATATTTTTGTAAGAAGCACTAAAGTTGTAAGCAAGCAAATCAATGGCAAAAATGGTCGCCACTATTGAATTTACCCTAACATGAATTTAAAGCTGGAGTTGGTATTGAAGAGATTACAAGCCCACATTAATTGGCAATTAAAATGTATTGTGTTATGCATGTTTTCCTGGTAAATTATTTAATCCAAAAACACTACCCAATAAGCTGCCAAGGTTGTGATTCATTTATTTCCTGAATTATGAAATGAATAATTTCATAAAATGAGTAAGAATGATGAAGCCTTACCTTTCAATGGTACTTTGTTTACATTGAAATTTCAATCACATTGACATAATTCATGTGCTTGTGCATTTATATGGGCTTGACTACAAAAAAAAATGTTTTCTATAAAAATATACTGAATTTGTCTAGATGTGACTCAAAATGTTTTCTTTCTATCTATATGGAATGTGCCAATTAGTACTGATAATGAGTATTCCATTTGGATCAAATGTGATAAGTTGTCTTTGTTAAACTTGGGCAACAAAAATAAACATTTCTGTCAATCTTATGGCTTTCAAAATCATTTCCTGAAAAGTTATGAAAGGTATTAAATAATTTTTACTCAGTTGAGATGATGACAGTGGATACAAAAATTATTAAATATTTACCATTAGCATATTGAATCGTGTGATTAATTTGAAATAAATGTTTCTACAGATATCAGGCTACTATTCTAAATAAGATGCAGCCATGAAATCTGCAATCATAATAACCCTTGTACCTATTTTGCCATAGATTAATGTCAAAATAGAAACAAGATTGTTATAATTCCAGATTACACAGCCACAGTCTGATCCTTAACATCTTCCATATTTCTATACCTTTTTCTCCACTTACTCATAATTAAAAAAATTCAAAGCAAAAATTAAGCTATTCTTAAATTGATAAATGCAAAATTACTTCTGGTAAGTAACCCAAATTTACACCATACACAATGAATGGAGTCTAATCTGGCAGAATTGACAAAAAATGAAGCAGACTTCTTGTAAAAATACCTGATCAATAAATTTTATCAGTATAGTTGCAACAAAAGTAATACACTGAAACTCATATGATTAAGGGCACATATTTGAATGAAACCATTAAACAATGCATTTATTTCATATTCATTATAATAGAGCCTCAACAAAAAGGAGGGAGTTGATGATCCAATCTATGCCCATCACTTTGCTTCAATGACCATGTTTCCATACCATACATAACTACACCCTTTATCAAAGTTTTGACATTCCTTTTCTTAACATCCTTAACTCAATCTCAATCCAATCCCAACGTCCCTGTCATCAGCTCCCTCCTCCTGGTGAAAGACTCTTTCCCAAGAGCAATTCTCCTTCTGTTCTTGCTACTTTGACCGTGTTCATTCAAAACACTTCCGAGATACATAAACTTTTTCACCCGCCCTAGTTTTTGCCTTCCTATTTTCATGTTTAACTTATACAATCTCTTTCTAGAAAACCACATAACCTTTTCTTTATTTATATTGCTTCTCATCCCATATTTTTTGCACTGATTTTCCAATGCACTAAGCAATACACCCCTTGGCTGACTGACAATCTAAAGGTGGGTCAGCGGCCAACCTAACAGATTTTATAAATGACCCTCCGACTTTTATTCCTAACTTCAGTTCTTCCAGTGCCTCTTTAATCATTTCCTCCACATATACGTTGAACAGCACCGGTGATAATGGACAACCCTGCCTTTCACCTCTTCCTAACACTGCCCATCCAAACTCTCTGTTCCCCACTCGCACCTGAGCAGTCTGTGACATGTACAGATTGTGGATTAGCCTCCTGTCCTTCAAATCTATTCCTATTTTCTGCGATATACTCATTAGTTTTTTCGAATTCACTCTATCAAACGCTTTTTCTAAATCTACGAAACAGGCAATTACCTCCTGGTTGTGTTCTATATTCCTCTCGATTAATAATCTCATTACTGCAATGGCTTCACGCGTACCTCTCACCTTCCCAAACCTAAACTGGTCATCCTTTAAGTAAAAATGTGCCCTACTCTCAATTCTTTTGTTTATGATCCTAAGAACAGCCTTAGATGCGTGTGATATCAAACTTATTGTCCTATAGTACTCAGATGATGTAGCCTTTATCTTTCTCAGAATAGGAACTAACATTGATCTCACAGTCTTTCAGCCAGATTCCTTCCTCATAGATGCTATGAATTAGTCCATAAAGACTCTCCCTCCCATACTTTCTTAAACCTTTAAGGGGTTCTGTAGGAATATTGTCTACCACCATGACCGACCTTATTCCATTTCAATCTTCATCATGCCCTCCTCTCTCAGCATCAATTAAGCCTTGATATAAGCTATCTTCATCTACGTCATATTCTCTGTTTATGCCTTACGCATGCTGGATTAATGTCTTTAAAGTACAGTTCTTCTATACATTCTTTCCATCTCTCTTGGATCTTTCTGTTTTAACTATTGTTTTACCCGACTTATCTCCAACTGTTAACACAGATTTTCACTTCTTCCTTCCTGATAGTGTTTCAACCTTCTTGTATAGTGCAACAATTTCACACTTCCTCTGCAAACTTTCTATATCTTCCCACTGAGTCTTCTACCACACTTCTTTTACTATATTTGTTGCCCCTCGCAATTTATCATTTAACTCTTTGTTGTTCCTTCTACCGAACTCTGTATTTACATTCTTCCGTTTCCTTCGTTCATCTGTCTTTCCTATTATCTCATCCATGGTTTCCTTGGCTTTTTCCTTAAAACAGTTCCTTGAGTTTCTTTTGTGGCTTTGGATATCCCTTTTTTCATATATTTCCATTTTTCCTCAATAGTACAAAGCTCCTTCCCTCACTCATGGTTTTCTTGACAGCCTGCAGATACTCCTTCCTTGTCATTCCAGTTAATGCTGCTAAATTTCATTTCCTAACCCATCACCCCTGCCTTGTCTTTTTGAATCAAACCCTATACATCTACTGAGTACTACATTGTGTATAGAGTTCGCATCTGCTCCAGGGAAACTACAAAATGATCATGCTGCTCCAAAATCTGTGCCCAACCTTAATATAATCTAATGGATACCTTTCTGAGTCACCTAGCATTTTCCATGTATACCTATGCCTTTTGTGGAGTCTAAACCAAATGTTAGTAATGATTAACCCCCGTCTCCAGTAGAACTCAATTGCTTCCTCCATGCGGTCATTCCTCATACCTATTCTGTAATCCCTCACCTCATCACCATCTACTTCCTTCAGCTATAGTCACAATCAAATATTTTCCGGCGGGAATACACACGATTACGTTCTCTTACTGATTGTATTATCTATTGACTTCTTCCTCCTTATGATTGTTTGGTGGCATGTATACCTGAACAATGACTGAAATCGTAGGAGTAGTATTTAGGGGAGGCCATTTGCACCATTAGGGATGGACAGGAGAGGATGAAGGGTGGAGAGAAACCTGGCTACTCTTTATACAAGGCACCAAGGGGTCCGCAGCTTAACATCCCATCTGACGGATGGCGTACTCACTCAAAGTGCCCTCCACAAAGCACCTCAAGCAGGGATCAAGATACCTCTGAAAAATATTCAACACCGCCAGGATTTGAACCCGGGCCCTCTAGGTGGGGAGCCAGTACAATAGCCACCGCACCCCGACTGAAATCGTTGGTTCTGCTTCTATCTATAGCAGTAATATTCCAACCGTTGCTTGCTCTATGTTGATTACACTTCTTCTTACCTTTTTATTCAATATTATAGCAACCTCTCATCAGCTAAAGCCACTCTGCTGTTTATTACTCTACAAATTTCACTCTAGTAATATCCGCTATCCTTTTATCTCATCTCGCATAGACCTAAAATATCAATATTTCCTCTTTCCATTTCTCGCTTAATATTCTCTAATTTTCCTGTCCTCAACAATGTCCTAACATTCCAAGTTCCTATACTAACTAATTCAGTCTTCTTCTGTGCTGCTACTGTCAGTGTTGCTTTGCAAGGGTTTCGTGAGAAGACAACCACGGAAGCCGTACCTATCCAGCTGCTGGGCACAATGCACGGCCGATTAGGCCAAGTCTTGAAGTTGCCAGGATCCAATATTCTCTTTACTGTCCATCATAAAAGTCTTGGGAATAATAATTGAGGTGATTACCCATTGCCTTCCTTAATAGTGTTTTAGATGAGACACCATCACTCAATGGCCATTCCACTGGGGTTAGACACCTTTGCAGCCGCCTCACTTAGGAACAGACGCTGCACAGATTACCTTTCATCTGGCACCTAACCTTTGACCTATCTAGCATGGATGACCCTAACAGGAGCAATTATCATTGCTACTGCCAGCACAGCTCTAGGGGTCATCGGAATGCACAAGCCATTCCACCACGTTGTGGTTGTATTCTATGGGAAGGAAGCACAGATATGCCTCGTGAATATTTTAAGTTCAATATTGCACTCCATATTAAATAATATTATAAATTATAGAATATACTATGATAAAATATAGTATAGAAATGTACTTCTTGGAAGCTTTATCATTAACACAATAGAAAAAGCTTACATTGGATACCATCATAATAAACGGCTATTAAGAGCAAAAATCTTTGGTTCCTTGGCTTACATTATAAGTAAGTTTGGCTGTAACATCAGAGTATAAAAAACTTATAACAATCTTAACGCATAAATATTCATCCATAAAAATTGTTGAAGAGCTTTGAAGCATTTACTTAAATGCCACATTGGAATGGGCTCATAGCTGCCTTCCTCAATCTCCCCATGATCTTGAAGGATAAAATCCCAACTGCCAAAATTGGCAGGACTGCTGCATCTGATCCTTCATGACTGCTTATAGCACAAATTCAAAGCATTATTGAGTCAGTCCCATTATCTAAGATAATCACTCTTCAGGAACATCACTCCGAATACTAACAATATCCATGGCTATTAAAAGGAGCTAACAGGCCATACTTAGCAGTGGCAATATACTGACCAACCAAAGACCACAACATACTGTTTATTGAGTTTGCACGTTAAATTCTTTCAAAGTGCTGGTAATATTTTCAGAGTTGTCTAATTTCGTCTGAAATTACTACCTTTGGGACAAACCTTACCATGTTAACATTAATGTCAACATGAAATTTTCTCCAATTTGTTTGCTGAGGCTTGACGATAACTTTATAGCTGATGCCAAGAAATGAGGGATAAAATGCAAATAAGCAACTAATCAACAATTATGCCATTGCCCTCCACATGGAGTACACGCTTGACATGGTGGAAGGGCTTGAGTGTTCCAATGACTGACAGCTGCACTAGCAGGAGTAATGATAATGGCCTTCTTTAGATATATCAAAGGGCAGAAGCCAGGCAAAACATTGTTCTCTCATCATCTGTTCCTCATGGAAGGCAGCTGCAAAGGAGTCTAACTACATTGGGTTGTATTTTAGTGATGTCATATTAAATACTATTGAGGAAAGTAAAGAGAAACCACCCCAATTATTTATCCTAAGAAAATTAGATGAAACAGTCCTAACACCAAAGAAGCTTAGCCAACCAGGCTGAGTGCTCTGCCCAGTAGAGTAGATGGCACCAGAAAAAAGGACAGAAAAGGAATCCAGCCACAAAATGAATTTGGAATGTTAGGGTAATGGTGAGGTCAGGAAAGTTGAAAATACCAAGCAAGAAATAGTGAGGAAATTTAGACTTAACAGGCTTGTGTCAGGTAAAATGGAAGATACCACGGATTACTGGAGGGAGAGTTACAGAGGATTTTATAGCAGATGGGTGGAGAGCCAAGGTGAGGTAAAGTTAATCATAATGAACATGAAACAGGTGAATGACAATGCTACAATTAATGACAATACTGAGAGCATAAATGGATGGGTACAGTAGAATAAAGAAGAGAATATCTTTAGCAAGGGATGAAGAAAGCTGCAATTTAAACAATGAGAAAAGTATTAATAAAAAGGGTAAAAAGCTATGCATTACAGAAAATATGGTTAGGAAGATTCATGAAAGAAGAAAATGGGAGAATATTAATACAAAATTAGGGAGAATGAAGTACAAAGAGCTATACAATAAACTGAGACAAAAGGGGCATATGTACAGAAAGGTTAAAGAACTGTAAGATGTTAAGAAAGGTTAATGTATTTATGCTATTAGAAATGCAATGGGTATAATATTAATTGAAACAATTGAGGTCCTGGAAAGAATATAGGATATATGCAATAAAGATACATCTAAGCAAGTGAATTTGTACAGAGAAAGCCAATATGCCATCCAGCAGGATAGTTTAGGTCCAGGAATACTTAAAAGCAAAATAGAAAAGGCATTTAAGAAATGAAATCAAAGATATTTGTGAGATTAGATAACATTGTTGCAAAATTACCCAAGAATTTCTTGGAAATTAGGAAGGATGAGTTTTTACTGTCTCACTTTAAATATTTTTAGGGCGAAATTAGGCCGGATTACTTAATTAAATTGAAAGACAAAATGTCATTGCATTTGCAAAGCAAAGATTCCATCTTCTACAGATAAACTTTGTGCAAAAACACAAATGGTAAGGGAAAAGGGGGCAGGGTTCTCTCCACTAGAATTGCTAAATCAAGAATGTAAGTGGGGTGTGGTTGTGAAAGCAGGATTATTGAAGACAAGGTGTGTATTATGCAAAGGGATAAGAATATTTTCACATTTAATCATGTAAACACACATATATCTTTTAATTGGAAAATTATGATGTACCTACTTCAAAGTTGTACATGTGCTCAGACTAAGGGAGAATCAGAAATTGCTTTAAATGTATGAAACAACGGCTATGGCAAATTCACTTTGAAAAATTACTGCTTCTGGTAATACAATGAAAGGAGTACATGTGTTAGAAGTAGGAGGAATGCTTTGAGGAAATGGATATCCAATTTGAATAAAAAATACACTATAATTCAGAACAAAATGGAGTTAAAGAATGTAATAACAGAACAATAACAGTTTAAATAAGATGAAGATACTGATTCAGATCTTGAAAAATAATACAACAAATGTAATACTGTAGGAGCTCATTTGATGACATAATGAATGAGATTTATACATAGCTCAAGAACCACATAGATCCGCTGAGAACACCTCAAAGGTGAGAGAAGTTTTCATTGTTTTGTCTCTTGTGATTTTACCAGAATTGTAACCACTATGAATACAATCATATTACCTACCATATTTTTGGGCTCTTATTATTTCAAACCTGGAAAATTTGAACTCCAGATTTTTGGTACATTACTATAACAAGGTTTTACTGTACATAAAAATAATGGGGCTTCTTATGAATATTGTTTACTACACACCCAAACGTGAATACAGCTGTGAACTTCTTTAGTCATTTCAGAATAAGGAACAGACAAAAAGTGGTACAATCTTCAACATTATAAGGAATATTTGAGGCACAACAAATTTCAGATTCTATTTCTACAAAGAAAATTCAAATACACCAATTGAGTATGGAGATTCAGACTGGGCTAATGTTGTGTATAGAATGCCAATAAACAAGTGATTTATCAAGATACTTGTCTTATGGGCCACCAAAAAGAAAATTGTAATGGCTTTCATGGAGACACATTATGCTACCAGGACAAATAATGCAATGGAATTAGGATGGCTGAAACAGCATCTTCATGAGTTAGGGGTGAGATTGAATGAACCAATCTTTAGAAGAGAGGAAAATGAAATCATCTCATATATACCAAGATGAGAACATGATGTTTCAAAAAATTAATTTTAAATGCAAGACTGTAAGGAACTTGAGCAATGGCCCTGCAACGACTGTAAGGAAGTATTTAATTGTTCCCGGCTCAACTTTGTGGAAATTCATGTTCATTAAATGAAGAACACAAGTATAATAGAACACAAGAACAGTGGAAATATACATTGTGTTTTTCATTAAATGACTGTAAGGAACCTTGGCACTGACCCAGTAATGCCTTCCGAACATGTATCACTTCAGGGATCAGAGAACAGAAGACTGACACGCCCAAAAAAGGTTTAAGTACAATTTACCCATTGGATAGAAGGGCTGTTTGTTGAAAATACTGACTAATTACGTGCCTTTGGTCTAATTATTGTAAGAGGGTACTCGCAGAAGTACCTGACCCAGCATAGAAAACATAAACATTATGGAAAAAAATGTATTTACTTTACAACATAATCTCCTTTCAGTTCTATACACTTTTCCCAGCAATGTTCAATAAATTTGATACACTTTTTATGAAAAGAACTGTCTTGCTCCTAAAATTAGCCATTAACTGCCAACATCACTTCTTTACAGTTGGAAAATCTTTGATCACCGAGCCATTTTTTCAAGTTTGCAAACAGATAAATCTGCCGAATATGGTGCATGAGGTAGCAATTCAAATTATAATTCATGAATTTTGGCCATTGCAGTAACGGATTTGTGAGCTGGTACATTGTCTTGATGAAACAACACTCTTCTTCTTAGCCAAATGCGGCTGCTCTGGCTCGATTTCTTTGCTCAAACGTTGCAATAAGTTCACATAATACTCACTGTTGATAGTTTTTACTTTTTCAAGTTAGTCAATGAAAATCATCCCATGCACACCCCAAAAAACCGACGCCATGACCTTGCCTGCAGATGAAAGTCTTCGCCTTCTTTGGAGGCGTTTCTCCCTTTTGAACCCATTGTTTTGATTGTTCTTTTGTCTCAGGTGTGAAGTAATGGGCCCATGTTTCACTGTCCCATTGTTATGAAACGGCACAAAAATTCTGCTTTGTTGCTGTAAAACTTCGCTCAACGCTCAATGAAACATCTTCACGACACTGGTTTTGTTCCAGTGTGAGTACCCATCTTGCAAACAGCTTTCTCATGCCCAAATTTTCAGTTAATATGAAATGTACCACACTTTTTGAAATAACTACTATATCTGCTAGCTCGCGCACTTTCAGTCAATCATCATCCAGGATCACTTTGTGGATTTTCTTCACCGTTTCTAGAGTCGTCACCTCATTTGGTCGACCAATGCGATGCTTGTCTTGACAGCTTGTACAGTCTCATTTAAACTCTGCTACCCAATATTTCTGTTGTAAACAAAGGAGCAGACTCACCCAGAGTGGAATCCAGTTCAGCTTTTATATTAGGTTGGCTGAGGCCTTTCAAATAAAAGCTTTGAATCACATAATGATGACCAATTTTCTCCATTTTCACAAATTCACTGAAAACGTTCACTATTGATGGCTGTCAAACAAATACTAAATAACTTCAAACTTGAAACATACACTTCATAGATTGTGTACTTTCTAATACAGAGATATTTTTCAAACTACTATCGCCATCTCTACGTCAGGCTGGGTACTTCTGGGCCTTCCCATTAAAATGTATTTCAATTTGGTTGAAATTGATATATTATTCAACAAAACTGTTTTAGATTTGGTTTCCTTGATGTGCATTCAACTTAACTACTTCCATTATGAAAATGAGTCCTTTCAGATTAGTAAATTGTTAAATGTTAATTTTGCCTTTCATTTAAATAATTTCAATCATATTTTATAATTATCACAAATTTACGGTTGATATTGGAAAAGCATAATCGCCATAATTCCCCTAGCAACTTTTTATAGTTTCTTGGTCTAAATCTGCTGTTATTAGAACAACTTTTTATAATTATGAAGATTGATATTGCTCACAAAAATGCAAAAATATAAATGCACAAAGTTTAATGAAAAAACACAAATCTTCAATCCTATATATTGTTAAACTCAGAACTAAATATCAACAACGGAACTTGGAGAAAATTCTAACTCTAATCTAGGGGTAGAGCATTGGACTACTGAGCAGAGGGCCCAGGTTCGATTACCGGGCAAACCTTTCTGGGCATCCTCAGCTCAACCCAAACTATGAGATTTCTCAGGTACCTGATCTTCCTGGGAAACCATAACTGATGCAGGGAAAGGCACTGGCTCCCCTCCCCTCATGTGTGAATTTCACATTCTGTCAAGCTTAGGACTGGGTGAACTCTACCGTCACCCACCAAACCGACCTTCGGGTTAATGACAGGGTTTATGGTTTATGAACCTCAGCTATATTTGATTGCACTTTAAGGATAAGTGTTTACTTCAAATAATAAATTTATTAATAATTATAGTTTTTTCATTTGCCAATAATCATTAAAATAATATTTACACTATATTGATTAAAATTGTGTCAATTGAAACAATTACATCCAAAACTATATAAATGACACACTAGCCTTGAACATTGTCTTAACATAATGAGATCTTAATAAACATTTTTTCCACAATAAATGATACGTCAATAACAGAATGCGGGTACATCACTATAACAGCTAGGGATTACAGTATGGTAATGGTAAAAAAATACAGCCCATATGTTTAAATTAAGATTTTCTCTCAATCTCAACTTTACATATGAATCCCTTTTAGTTTGAGCTGGATTGCTTGCATATCAGCTAAAGCCTCGAATATCTCATTGAAGAATCAAAAGCATAATAGTAGACTAATAAAAAAATCAATACCTCCTATATCATCAGTAAGCTTCTTTGCACATTAAAATTTTCACAGGATGGAATGTAACACAGTTACAAAAACCACATTACTAACCAAAATCAAGTAATTACACTAATTTTAAATATTAATCAAAACTAAATCATTTTTAGACTTAACAAAAGATTAAAATCAATCATTTGCAATAATTTAGACTAAATGACATTTCTGATGATACTTGACCTCAGGTCAAGCAATTGGCACTCATTTACATTTTTCAAATATACGTATCTAAAAAAATATTTAAAGGCACACAGTGAAAATAAAATTATTGTCAATAGGAATGACTAAGTATTATTTATGAGCATCATCAAAACTTGCTTATTATGCAAATTTTGGATAATGGATGCAGCATATTGTTTTTAATGCATTAGTCTGGATGAAACATGTTTCATCACTGAAAAACTCCTCAAATGGTGAACATTAATTGACTGTAGCGAGAATCCATTATTATTCACATAAACATCTCATATAATTTGAGGTTATGTCATTTGACACCACTAGACTCATCCATTCCACTTTAGGTATACTGCAAAAACAATAGAATTCACAAATTTGTGTCAATCAATAATATCATGAGGGTGAACATGGTAAAATTCAGGAGCCAATGAAGAATTATTAATGCTAGACAATGGCAAACATTCTCCTGAAATGCATTTGTTTTCTAATAGTTCAAATTTTTGGGGAATTATTGGGCGAAAAACAATAAACGTTCCTGGGAATAGCTTACCTTAAATTCAATTCCTTGAAATTATTTAGAAAAATACATTATAAACTTGCAACAAAACATATCAAACATTTTACACATCTAAAGGCTTTCTTGAAGTTAGCACATAGTACGCAAATAAAAATCCCTTCTAGTTCAACAAGTGATCTTATTGAATGCAATAGCTAAGAATATGACATCTATCACAATGTCTCCGTGAACTTATATTTTGGACGATGGACAAAATAAAAGATTATTTTGAAAGAAATAGAAATCATTCAGTTTTCATTAAGTTTCCAGGCAGGAACAGTGAGTCCTCTAAATCAGAGAACATGAAAATAAAAAAATAAGCTCCTTGGAAAAATTGGTAAACATTAAAAAGGTATATATTCCTATATTAATATTTTTCTCATGACTGCTGAGAGGCATTTCAGTCAAAAAATTACAAAAATATTATTTAAATATTTAGCCATTGTATTATACAACAACAACATAAGAGAAGCTAAGCTTTGAAGATGCTAAGCTTTCCTGTGGATGAGATGCTGAATCTAAGACCTAGATTTTCAGCTGTTTCACGGATGAAATTAATTTCAGCAGCTGTGAGTCCTTGAGGGAATGTTAATGGTTCTTTCCTATCATCCTTCACGAAATCATTCAGATCAGTTTCTGCAGTTTCTCGGAAAGCATCAGTGATTTCCACTGTAATAGCTTTTTGCTAGAAAAGAAAGTACAATTAAAATAGTACATTTGGGGTGTTCAGGTAGACAGAGAAAATAATCCATGTAAATATGCACACTTTAATAAAAACAACTCCAGAGTTGGCTAGGTCCAATTGCATTTCTTATCATTCTTTCATAAATAAATTACAAATGTCATTTTGGAATAGGGCCCCAAACAAGCCTCTTCTGTGTTGAAATGTAATGAAATAATTGACTTTGTAATTCCACACACTTTATTTAAAAACACGACCAGGTTTCATTACAAAGTCAATTATTTCATTACATTTCAATATGTTATGCAAATTCCATAAAGTTACGCCTGAGACAACAAATTTTAAAAAGCCTCTTCTGACATTAATTTTCATATGAATAGGAAGATATGCTGAATTTCTGCTTTCTGGTGATTAGAGTGGAATTTTTGGACATTTGTATGCTTGAGAAAGAGCCATATGGGTCAACATGGAAGAAATCACTATTATATTACCATATTTTCTCATTGATAACATGAACCTTATGTAAAACGAGCGCCCAGAACTCCGCAGTTATCATAAATTTCTTTAGATACTGCGATGTTTTTCAGAGGTTTCTTGATCCCTACTTGAGGTGCTTTGTGGAATGCACTTT
This sequence comes from Hetaerina americana, assembly GCF_022747635.1. NCBI lineage: Eukaryota > Metazoa > Arthropoda > Insecta > Odonata > Calopterygidae > Hetaerina > Hetaerina americana. Next base: position 20,406,316 of record NW_027287095.1, read on the forward strand.
GGTGAGTATGGCGTCCGTCAGATGGGACGTTAAACTGTGGACCCCTTGGCACCTTTCGCAAAGAGCAGGCAGGAATGACCTCAGCTGTTGGTTGCCTCCCCTAAATACTACTACTGTAATATATATATATATATATACATGTATATACATGTATATATATATATATATATTACAGTAGTAGTATTTAGGGGAGGCAACCAAAATGTATATACATGTATATATATATATGTATATATATATATATATGTGTATATATATGTATATATATATATGTATATATATATGTATATATATATATATATATATATATATATACACATATGCATATTATCTATATCTATTAATATATAGGGTAAAAATACATCTTTATCCATATAGTAAGCAATAGATGGTAAGAACCAACCAATACATGGAATAATAATTGCCTGGGGCTATATCTACCATAAGTATACAGAATGCTTTTTTGCTATGATTCGTAAGTCAAAACGACACCTAGGTTTGCGCGCCCGTTTATCTGCTATACACATTAACTTTCAGCAAATCAAATATAAAAAAATAAAAGAATGAATGATATTGAATTTTTTGTTTTTTTTTTTGCTTTACTTCGCTTCGTTAGTATTGGCGCTAAGCCTCCAAGTTATATGACAGTGCCGCCTACATGGTGAATGTTTAAAACCTTAATTGAGTTACGGTTCTGTAATCTAGGATTTTCTCAAGAAAATCGTTTACAGTGGTGTTTAAAATAGAAGTCACCAATTTCGTGAAAGAAAAAGGAAATCACGGGGCTGCCAGGATTGATCCATTTATAAATCTTTTAAATCAAAGTTACATTCTAGTTGGGAAAAGTGGATGATGCCTGGTATGGAGGAATAAACAGAATCGGGACGGACTAAAAGAGTGTCTCATGAAGAAATAAGCCAGTGAATCCTGGAAAGTTGCTGCAATATTTCAACTCCAGTGCTAGATGATGAGGAAGATTTAACTTCGGAGAGTGAACTCAGTGATGTGCCTAAAGAGATAATAAATGCACTCAATTCATTTAAATGTGATTCAGTTGACGAATTTCTCGGATTTGAGTGATCTGTTTGGTAGATTTCGAAAAAGCGTTTGATAGAGTGAATTGGGAAAAACTAATGAGTATATTGCAGAAAATAGGAATAGATTGGGGGGAAAGGAGGCTAATCTGCAAACTGTACATGTCTCAGACTGCTCAGGTGCTGGTGGGAAACGGGGGGTCCGGATGGGCAGTGTTAGGAAGGGGTGTAAGGCAGGGTTGCCCATTATCACCGTTGCTGTTCAACCTGTATGCAGAGGAAATGATCAAAGAGGCATGGGAAGAACTCGAGGTAGGAATGAAAGTGGGCGGGGAATTCGTAAAATCAATTAGGTTTGCTGATGACCAAGCTTTAGTTTGTCAGTCAGCCAAGGGGCTGCAAGTATTGATTAGTGAATTGGAAATTCAGTGTGACTGGTATGGGATGATAATAATAATAATAATATAATAATAATCTTTATTTGCCCAGAAGACACTGACACAGTGTAATAGATACATCAGATAAGTGTATAGGACACGTCATATGTACATATAGATGTTAAACAATGATGAAATTCAGAAAAGCATGACACAATAATAATTTTTTGCATAAAATATATTCCATATTCAGTATGGTTATTTTTTCTCCATGAATTCCATTACAGAATAAAACTGTTCTTTCCTTAAAAATGATATTAATTTCTTTTTGAACAGGACTGGATCCTTTACGTACTTAAAATCGTAAGGGAGCCTGTTCAGTGCAAGGAGGCCCATTGATTTAGGCCCCAGGGATGTATTTAAAGTCCTGCAATAAGTTTGATGCAGGTCTCTGCAGGCTCTGGTTTGGTGGCAATGAACGTTGTCATTTGTCATATAATTGGATATATTACTTTTAGCGAAAATGCATACGACATAAATGTAAATACATGGAACAGTCAGAATATTTAACCTTTTGAAGAAGGAAAGACAAAGTGCATTGTAGGGAGCATTGCATATTAATCGTATTAAACATTTTTGAGCTTTAAAAATTGAATCAGAATGAGGGGAAGAACCCCAGAACAGAATACTATAGATAATTAAAGAATAAAATTCTCCGTAATAAATTGAAAGTAAGATATCAAGGCTTACAGATTTCCTAATACTTCTAATAAGAAAGCAAATGGAATTTAACCTGCTACGAAGATTGCATACTACCTTGATCAAAAAGTTCCCGGAATTTATTCAACACACTTATGCCAGCGCTTGATGCAATCCTCGAAACATTTTTTATATTCGGTTTTCGGTATGTCCATCAGTGCTTCCTGCGATTTTTCCATTACTTCCTCTCGGCTGCTAAAACGCGTTCCCCGTAATGGTTTTTTAACTCGATTAAACAGAAAGAAGTCACAGGGAGCCAAATCAGGTGAATTCGGTGGCTGTTGGATGGTATTTGTTGCATTTTTCGTCAAAAAATTACGAATAATGATAGCACTGTGCGACGGTGCGTTATCATGGTGCAAAATCCACGAGTTTTCTGCCCACATTTCTGGTCTCTTTCGGCAAATTGCTTCACGCAAACGTCTCATAACGCCCAAATAATACTCTTTGTTTACTGTCTGGCCTTCTGGCAAAAATTCATGATGCACTACACCGTTGTAATCCATGAAAACCGTCAGCATTGCCTTCTTTTTTGACTGAAAACGACGTGGTTGTTTTGGTCTCGGCTCATTTGGTGAACGCCATTCACTTGCCTGATGTCTGGATTGCGTGTCGTACTCATAAACCCACGTCTCGTCTCCAGTAATGATCCTTTTGATGAATGTGGGATCGGATTCAGCCTCGCAAATCATGTCTTTTGCGACGTCAACACTGTCTCTTTTTTGCATGAAATTGAGGTCTTTTGGCACCAACTTTGCTGCTACACGACGGAAACCCAAATCATTAACCACAATGTCTTGGGCGGATCCATAGGCAATGTTCAAGTCCTCCGCTATTTCTCTGATGGTTAATTTGCGGTTATTGACCAACATTTCTTTTACTTTATCAATTTTTTCACCGACTTTCGATGTCGATGGTCTGCCACTGCGTTCATCATCTTCGATTGACTCACGACCACTTCTGAACCGCTCGTGCCACTGGTAAACGACCATTTTTTTTAGAGAATCGTTGCCGAAACACTTTTCCAACATTTCCAACGTCCGTGCGCCACTAAATCCGTTTTTTACGCAAAATTTAATACAAGTTCGTTGTTGCAAATTTAAATCCATTTCTGAAATTGTAAAAAATCGCCAACACACACAGAGATAGATGTACTCTTGGCTACGTAACTTTTGCAAATGTCAAGTTATGACACTAAGATTTAAAGGGAATATCAACAACAGATGTACCAATTTAACAAAAAAAACAGAACTCAAATCGGAACAATGGGAGCGCCACACGGTGGTTATTCCGGGAACCTTTTGATCAAGGTAGTATGTGTTCATCCCATGATACATTTTTATTTATAACAACTCCCAAAAACTTGGATCTAGAAATTTGGGGTACACACGTTCCCCCTAGGTCAATGGCCAATGAAGCAGGGGCTTTATTTTTATTAGAGAAGTATATGAGTCCAGACTTGTCAGGGTTGAGTTTCAGAGAATTTTGTGAACACCATTCACAAAGAAGTTCGGAAACTCTAGCTGCTGTCAAGGTCAAGTTGTTTAACGATGGTGCTGATACAATTACGTTAGTGTCATCAGCATATAAAATTGGCTCGGCTCCTGGAACTGACTGCAGAACTTTTGGTAAGTCATTAATGTAAAGTAAAAATAGGATAGGGCCCAAGACTGAGCCTTGGGGTACACCTAATGTAACTTCTTTACTAGGAGAAGTAAAATTAGTACCGTTCTTTAACAAAATAACCTGTTGGTGCCTTGCGCTGAGGTAAGATTTGATCCAGTTATAAGGGATACCTCTGATGCCATAGTGTCCTAATTTGGACAAGAGTAACTGATGATTAACTAGGTCAAAAGCCTTGGAAAAATCGAAGAATAGTCCCAAGGTTTCAATTCTATTATCAAGATTTGAAAGTATTAGGTTTACGAGGTGATAGGTGGCTGTAGATGTAGATCTGCATTTCCTAAAACCATTCTGTGAGCCAGACAAGAGATTAAAAGATTCAAGAAATGATGTAAGTCGATTATGGAAGACCTTTTCAAATAGTTTCCCTATCTGGTTTAATAAAGATATTGGACGGTAAGAATTCATATCCTGCTCACTACCTTTCCCTTTATAAAGTGGTACAACTTTGGCAATTTTAATGGCATCAGGAAAAACACCAAGTTGTAAGGATTTATTAATTAGGAAGAGTATCTGTTCCTTGATAGAATTAATTGATTTTTTTATCACAATCCCTGGGATACCATCTGTACCAGGACTACTTTTGTTAGGGAATTTTTTAATGATGTTCATCAGTTCCAGTTCAGTACAAGGAAGCAGGTACAATGAATTAGACAGGCTTGGGATTAGAGGATAATTAACAGGAATTGGAGTATTTGTAGTAGTCTGGTGGGACAAGTAGAATTCATTTAAGTTGGATGCCATTTGAGAGTAATCAGAAATAACATTACCGGTGGAGTCCTGTAATTTGAAATCATGATGATTATTGATAGAACACTTAGCTTCCTTTATAATCTTCCAAATTTCTTTAGATTTGTTATCGGCATTGAGAATTCTACAGTTGTTAAATGTTTTTTTAGCCAGTTGTAACTTTTGACGGTACGTTTTTTTCAGTGTTCTATACTCCAAGCAGTCTATCGAGTTACATTTATTTTTATAAGAGATAGCCAACTCCTTCATTTTTTTCGAGAGGCATCGTATTTCATCGGTGACCCAATGGTTTCTAGTATTTAAGGACAAGTTTCTAGTTTTGTGGGAGACCAATGGAAAACAAATGTCAAAGTAATATTGATATGAAGAATAAAAATACTCAAATGAGTCATTGTAGGATCTGAGTTGGTATAAATCAGACCAATCATGGGACTTCAACATATAATTGAAGATAATAAAGTTTTGCTCTGTAAACTGCCTTTTATAAATTTTTTTACAGTGACTAGGAGAAGAAATTAAAATCTTGCATAGAAGAGGATAGTGATCTGATATGTGGGATTTGATTACTTCAGTATTTACTTTTCCCAAATCAATGTTTGTTAAGATATTATCTATAATAGTAGAGGAAAGGCCGTTTAACCTAGTGGGTTCGGTATTAGTAACACAAATGTTGAAAGAGATGAGGATATCTAAGAATTCCTGTTTGGCTTTGGAATTACTTGCGAAATCACAATTAAAGTCCCCAGTTATAATTAAATTAGGTTTTGGTATAGCATCATGAATTAGCTCTAATAGTTTAGCAAGTTTGTTAAGAAAAACACTAAAATCACTCGAGGGAGAACGATAGATAGATAATAAATGATATGCGACATTATTTACACTGAGACCCACGACACAGGACTCGAAGGACAACTCTTCATTGAGAAAATCCTGTGAGAAACAGGTCGGGAAAAGGCGCACACACTGTGAAACTAGAACCAATACACCTCCATTTCTATGCTTTGAACGGCAAAATACATCGGCGATGGAATATCCAGGTAGATTTAAAAATTTCAAATCACTTAATTTCAACCAGTGTTCATTAATACAAAGGACATGAGGTTTATATTCACTCATCAGGACCTCAAGATCCAGCAACTTGTTACTAAGACATTGAATGTTAATGTGCAGGACCTTGAGGTACTTCGCTACCCTGTCGATGTTGTCGGGCGTGTCTTCCAAAAAGAATAATTTCCGACGTGCACATATTTGGGCCAAAATGAAGGCTTTATGAGGGTTTCCCGTAGCTCACTATTCACTGAAATGCGGAAGGAGGCATGGTTGCCACGGGTCACTTCGAGCTTGACAACTTCCATGACCAATGAAGTATCCAGATCAGGAATTTCCTCTCGAACATATTCCTGAATAGCTTCCACAGTTGTGCTGGAGTTGAGATTCCATACATGAAGATGCGATCGTCGTGGAATACCTGCGAGGGAGCACATCTTCTCCGACGATCCTATCGCCAGAGGAGTACGGCATCTTCGTTTATTGGTCGCAGGGATGAATCCATCATCAGATGCATTAAGGGGATGATGAGGTTTAAGAGTCATAACAGATTCAGGTTCAGGGGAGTCACACAATTCGACATTGCGGGCACTTTGGGCAGATTTGCTCAAAGTGGCAGCAGTGAATGTGAATGTGAAGCAGTGATGAGAATCAATATTAATAAAACAAAGGTTATGCGATTTTCTAGAAAGAAAAAGGCCAAGCTTAACATTAGAATAGGAGGGCAAAAACTAGAGCAGGTAGAACAGTTTACGTATCTCGGTAGTGTTTTGGACCAACACGGTCAAAGTAGTAAGGACGTAAGGAGAAGAATTGCGCTAGGAAAAGAGGCTTTCACAAGGAGGAGGGAGCTGATGACGGGGACGTTGAGTAAGGATGTTAAGAAAAGACTTGTAAAAACTTTAATTTGGAGCGTAGCTATGTACCGCACGGAAACGTGGTCATTGAAGCAGGAGGATAGACATAGATTGGAGGCTTTTGAATGTGGGTGTGGAGAAGAATGGAGAAGGTGAAATGGACAGAGAAGAAAACAAATGAGGAAGTACTTGGTATGGTGGGCGAAGAGAGGTGTTTTTTGGGAGCAATTCTATGGAGGCAGGAAAAGTGGATGAAGGGGGGTGTTGACCGGCAGTGGGATGTTGAAGACTGTGATAGAGGGGAGAATGTTGGGCAAAAGAGGAAAGGGAAGGAACAGGATAGGGATGTTGGACGGGATGAAGGGAGGAAGAAAGTACTCAAGAGATGAAGAGGGACCTGCTATAGAGTAGGATGATGGATTTTGTGTTTTGTTAGGAGTAATAAAATGTTTGTTTGGTAGTTGTGTCCATCCAAAAACCTACCTTAACCGGTAGATTACCTTAAAAAAATATATATATATATCTATATATATAAAGGAGAGTGTTTGTTTGTATGTATGTAATTTGTTTACTTTTTTGCTGTCATAGAAACAGCATTTTCCCAACTATGCCAGCAGGATACTTTTGCAAGAACACTATTGTATTCAGAATTGCCGAGATATTATACGTGGAATACATCAAGGAAAGTCTTTTGTAGAAGAAAAATGGGCAACTTCGATCCTAAGAATAAACTATATATATAAAGGAGAGTGTTTGTTTGTATGTATGTAATTTGTTTACTTTTTTGCTGTCATAGAAACAGCATTTTCCCAACTATGCCAGCAGGATACTTTTGCAAGAACACTATTGTATTCAGAATTGCCGAGATATTATACGTGGAATACATCAAGGAAAGTCTTTTGTAGAAGAAAAATGGGCAACTTTGATCCTGAGAATAATATTTATTCATGTGACGCATTGGGCCGAGTCTACACAGTCCATCCTAACAACGCCGAATGTTATTTTTTAAGAATGCTTCGACATACCATTAGAGGACCTCGCTCATTTGCAGAATTAAGAACGGTAAACGGAGAAATATGTGAGACATTCAGAGAAGCTTGCCAGAATTTAGGGTTGCTAGAAGGAGATCAACACTGGGATGACTCACTGCGAGAGGCCAGTTTGATTTCTCTTCCAGGACAAATCCGAATTTTGTTTGCCATCATAATAACCTCCTGTAATCCATCTAACCCAAAAACAATATGGGAAAAATATAAAGAATCAATGAGTGAGGATATGCTGGCTAAAGTTCGAAGTGAAAATCCTACATTGGATATTACGTTTAACTCCGACATTTTTAATAAAACTTTGATTATTTTGGAGGAAAAGTGTATCACCATGGTTAACAAGACTTTAGTGGAACTCGGTCTTTTTGCACCTGTACAAGATCAACAGGGTGTATTTTATCCAGATTATATACGTGAAACTAGCTACAATGTCTTAGACTTAGAAGCATACATCGCGGATAAAAAGCCACTTCTTAATGAAGATCAGAAATTCGCGTACGAAACAATATTGGATCAAGTAGATAAACAAGAAGGAGGTATCATTTTTCTTGATGCTGCTGGTGACACGGGAAAAACATTTTTAATTAATTTAGTTCTCGCTGAAATCAGGGTTCATGGAGAAATTGCTCTAGCTGTTGCATCTTCAGGTATTGCAGCGACATTAATGGAAGGTGGAAGAACAGCCCACTCTGCCCTTAAGTTTCCACTTAATATTTCCCGACAAGAAAATCCCACGTGTCATATAAATAAAACAAGCGGCCAGGCACAAGTTCTTATAGAATGTAAATTGATAGTATGGGATGAGTGTACGATGGCTCATAAGAAATCTCTTGAGGCCCTCAACGTAACACTTCAAGATCTCAGAGGAAACTGCAGTTTAATGGGAGGAGCTCTGGTACTCCTGTGTGGAGACTTCCGTCAAACTCCGCCTGTCATTCCAAAATCGACTCCAGCCGATGAAATTTATGCCTGTTTAAAACATTCTGTTCTATGGAATCATGTCCAAGAAATTAGCCTTAAACAAAACATGCGAATCCTCTTAAGAGATGGAAATGCTCAAAATTTTGTAAATAAACTTTTGGAGATTGGAGAAGATAGATTAGTTATTGAAGCATCTGGTATGATAAAATTGTCATCAGATTTATGTGTATTGGTGAAAACTGTCCGCGATATGATACAAGCAGTCTATCCTAATGTTAATCAAAATTATAAAAATTTAGAATGGTTGCGAGAAAGAGCCATTCTTGCTCCTAAGAACGATGATGTTAATGAAATTAACAAGGAGATACTAGCCATGCTGCCAGGAGACGTGATTGAATATAAATCGGTTGATACCGTAGTGGATGCTGACGAAGCCGTCAATTATCCAACAGAATTCCTAAATTCACTTGATCCAGCTGGATTGCCACAACATCGCCTTATACTTAAAGTAGGATCTCCAATCATTTTATTGCGAAATTTAGATCCACCAAAACTCTGCAATGGGACACGATTGTGTGTGACATAATTAATGAAAAATATAATCCAGGCATCATCATTTTAACTGGAAAAGGAAAAGGTGAAATAATTTTTATTCCACGGATACCTCTAATCCCAACTGATCTTCCCTTCAACTTTAAAAGATTACAGTTTCCAGTCCGGCTAGCTTTTTCAATTACCATTAATAAATCACAGGGACAGTCTTTAAAGTTTTGTGGTGTTGATCTAAGATCGCCATGTTTTAGCCACGGGCAACTTTATGTTGCTTGCTCCAGAGTAGGTTCGCCTAAAAATTTATATATTCTTTCTCCTGGATATGAAACAAAAAATGTAGTTTATAAACAGGTGTTAAATAAAAAAGATTCTTAAATTTGTATGAAGTAGTGTATTATTGTACTTTATAATTTGTTGTTTTTATTTATGTAGTATATTTATATTATTTTTTCTCCCTAACCCGTGCAAAGTCGGGTATTCAGCTAGTGTATATATATATATATATATATATATATATATATATATATGAAAATATATATGTATATACATATAAAAATGGAAATATATATATATATATATATGTGTGTGTGTGTGTGTGTATATATATAAATATATATATAAAAATATATATATATAATATAAAATGGTTTGAGGATGATAAATTCTCATAATGAGCATGATGCTCATCATTTTGGACAAACAATAATATTTTAGATAAATATAGAGTGACATTACATGAAAAGGCAAAAGTTAACACCAAGAATATTTTTGTCATACCTTTTCCTTTTTATTATCTGAGTTAACCTTCGCAGCACCAGCAAACATTCGTTGACATATTTCCTGCTCATGGCATGCATAGCTTTCCTGCTTATCTTCAAGCTGAAATAATTGTGTATGAGAAATGTGAACTTTGTTTACATTTTATCTGCAAAAGGGTAATAACAATTTTAAAAATTAATAAAAAAATCTCTTCAAAGCTCACCCTTTTTAATTCTCTATTTATTTCTGGACACTTAGGCTGAAGGCGCTTAGCTGCAAGTAGATAATGCCTTGCCTCTGAGAAATCATTCAGGGATAGACATGCCTTCCCTCGACTACGGAAAAAATTATTTAATTAGAATAATTAATGCGTTATCAATGACACCTTATTTGCTTATTTTAAATTTCTAACAAGCTCTTAAATAAACGTTAGGAACTTGGACTTAAAAAAATAGACACTTCTTACTTAAATAAGGCTTTCACACTGTTTGGGTCAAGAGTAAGGGCCTTCTTCGTGAAGATGCATGCTTTTGGAGGATCATTCACAATATTATATGTAACTCCCAGGTTGACATACAATTTCAGCAGTAAGCGATTCATTTCATCTTCCTCTTTTTGATCTTTGACAGTAGTGCAGTTTTCTAGAATTTGTACAGCACGTCTATACCTGTGGTCAAAAAACTACTTAAATATGCCCAACTGCATAATTCAACAAATTAAGAAATAATGAAGTAAGTAAATGGGTATACATCATAATTGTTAAACCACACTCTGAAAATTGAAAATAATTACCTTTTAGCAGCCTGTGGATGCACTTTATTTTTAAATAGATCATTCCCTTGAAGGTGAAATCCTTTTGCAGCACTTAATATGGCACTGAAATCTGCTTTGCTTTGTTCCTCAGGGGTCAAAGCATCAAAATTTGCAGCTCCACCACTGTCAATGCAGTCCAACAAATGGACATCAAAAAGCACAGTGGCATCTGAAATTAACAAAAAGAACAATTAATACATTTTTAAAATTATCTCTTATTCGGGAAATTTAAATTATTTTGAATTCCAATGAACACCATGATTACATTAGAGTAAAAAAATCTCAACTAAGACATTCACCAGTGTAATTTGAAAAGGTTGAACATAGCCCCAATGCCTGATAAATAAAGTGAGATCTATCAGGCTTGATGAATATTCCATTTGGAGGACCAGGCCATGAATGCCATGAAGTAACAGCAAAAGAAACCTATATTCTACACTAAATGAGTGAAAAAAGATTCCGAAGGAAACAGGGAGCCTAATACAGAGGACTATATTTGAGACAAGACTTTGATGCTTATCGATACCCTAAAGAACATAAGCAAAAACGACAGCCTGGTAAGCTTTGACATCATATCTCTCTTCATCAATGTTATGAGTCAGGAATCAGTGGACATCACTGGAGAATTTACTTCCTCTGGGATCCCAAAAGACCTCCCTGAAATCATGGAGTACTTATCTTCATAGCTCCTTTTTCTTTTGTAATGGGAATTATCACGAGCAGACAGAAGGGTCGGCAATGGGTTCTCCACTCTTGGCAGTGGTGGTGAATCTCTATGCTAAGAAATTTGAGAAAATGGTGCTGAACTTGTATGAAAAGAAACCATCTCTTTGGCTAAGATACATTGCTAACACCTTCACTATCCACCTCCATAGCTATTACGAAAAGGAGAAATTTCTTCAACATCTGATTTCCCCATTTGAGGCCATAAATTTCTCCATGAAGAAGGAAAAGGACCACTGACTGACATCCTATATACGTGAAACCTGCATATCAATGATAGATAGATAGTATAGTCGTCCTTATTTTGGGGCGAGTGTGAAACTATGGAGTCTTTCCTACCACCTAAGTGTTCACATGAAAGAAGACCAGAGAGCTATGGAGAAGAAACAGCTCAGCTTAGCAGCCATCTCCAAACATGAGTCAAGCAATCCAGCGCATGACATTAAATTTGACGAACTGCAGTTTAATAGCCAAAGAGAGGTGATACCATCCTAGATTGATAAGAGAGGCAATTGGAATGGTAAAAACAAGGAAAACTTCAACCAAGAAGGCAGCTATACACAACATAAGTGTGTGGAAAAGAGTCATCCGGTGACCAGCCAGTGAGAAGGCAGTGATGGAAAGAGATGGCCTAAAAAGATAGCGAAAATTGCATCATTCTACGTTTGAGCTGAAGATAAAAGCTGGAATTTTGGCAAAACTGTGGTCAGTCCAAGTCAACATACGCTTGACTACAGATGTTGACTTGGACTGACAACCAAGTCAAATTCTGGACCCAAGAAGCATACAGAGCTCACAAAGTACATATGTAGCTGCAGTAATATTTTACTGCAGCTAGAGCAGTATCCCATGCTGCTGAATTTTTATGTTATCACTTGAATAGCCTCGTATGCTGTCAGGCAAAGGGATCAAAGTAACATCCTGCAATTTAGCATTCATTTGTCTTGCAATCAAATTGGTGATTCCTTCCAGGATGCCACAGCAGCTGACATCTCATTTCCATGACATGTGGAAGCTTCACTGGTGCCTCTAAAATATTTTTCTCCAAAGAGTTATAAATTTGTATGAATTTTTTAATCCATGAGAATCTTATTTATCTTTCAGAAATGTAAGTCAAACATAGCTTAACACACATCAGTCATTTTTAAGGTGAAAAGCTTTATGTGAGGCAGCAATTAAAATATTGATACCTTCTTTGGTAATAATACTGTCACAGAACTACAGAAAATATAAATTAATTTTTTTCTAATGCCCCGCTTGGCATAAATAAATTTTTATAAGGTAAAAGAAATCATACTTGGAGTGGGCTTCTCTTTACTACACTTTTAAGCCATTTATCACATGGTTACCACTGTTCTATATGAAAATGATTAATAGAGATTTAATACACACAAATAAAATAATTGTATGCAATGCTAATTATGCAAATTTTGAAAGGAAAAACTACTTTTGAAACATTCTTTCCAGAGGAAATCGAGGTATTTTCCTCAATTCTTTTGTATGCACAAATTGGTAAATGATGAGGTGTTTTAACCATCCTGATTTTGCTCCTACCAAAAGATCTGAGAAAAGAAAACCAGCCAAAGTCAAATATTTACCCTATTCCATGTGTGAAATGCATGGCAGTGCTAAAGATTATGGCCATTGAAATATTCATAACAGTGAAAATGTTAAAATACTTGATTATACTCCGTTTGACACATATCACTCATTTCAATATGTATCATATAATATATATCCTCGGATAAATAGGTAATAAGTTTACTTTCACTCATCTGGAGAAACTTTGTGTTTGTGCACGTAACAAAACAACTTCAAATTTTAGTTCTGAAATATTAAGTGGTGAAGTTAATAGTCATTTTTTGATGCATAAAACTTATGTATCCAGTGTAACTGACTCATTTCAAAGACTGCAAAGCAAGGATGTTTCAATCTGTCACAAACATCCAACAGGATTGTTAGAAGAGAACCACTAAACAAAATCAAGCTATTTGGACTGAACAAGAAAATAATGGCAGTAGTTACATGTTGTTACAGAAATAACAACCAGAAAACTATTGCTGTAATGTTGTCAGGATCCGGGAAAATTCAATTTTTGTGTGTAAAGGGTATAGTGGTAAGTTTAAGATATCACCATTGAATATTCCTATAATTGTTGAGAAGATGTGAACTATAACCTCGCATTAAATTTCACAATTACTTTAACATGTGGCACTAATAATATTGAGGAATTAAGGCAGGGTAGAAATAAGTATATTGAAAAAGCAAAATAGAGGTACTTGTAAACAAACAAGAATAGCAATAATAACCACCACTACAGACCATGTAATTCCTGCTGACTCCCGCCATCATATATCCCAAAAGTTATCCACATTTCACTTCCTACTGAATAGACTACTTAATATTCCCCTCTCGATAGGAAAATTTAACGAGGAATTGGTGACAATCAAATCTATAGCAACTACAAATGGCTACAGTGAAAAAATGGTGGACAAAATGCTCGGCAAGAAACGCTCCATAAGAGCCCAACGGCTACTTTACAATTCAGGGATAACTATTAAGGGAAAACTTAAGTGGGTAAAATTGCCCTATTATGGTGTCCCGTCCGAAAAAATTAGCAAATTGTTCCCGAAAGACAAATTCAGAATTGCTTTCTATAACAAACAAAATCTAAAAATGTTCATAAATAAAACTAAAGATAAAGCTGAGCCACTGGAAAATAGTGGGATATATGAAATGGTTTGCGGGGATTGCAGTGCGAGGTACATCGGACAGAGTGGTCGAGCGGTGCGGACAAGAGCGGAGGAACACAAGAGGTGCTACAAGAAGTGTAACCTAGCCCAATCCCACTTTGCCAAACACCTGTGGGAGGAAAATCACACCAGTGATTTCATCCCCAAAATTCTACATCGTGAAGAAAAAGGGAGGAGGATGGACAAGAAGGAAGAGTTAGAGATCCGGAGAACAATGAAGAAACATCCTTTACTCAATGACATTCTGTTTGAAAACGTATCACCTCTCCTGGAAGCCTCCCTAGCAATAACAGAAAAACAGAACCTCTAACCCCTTCCCCCTAACTCCCATTGACTCCTAACCCGTAACTTTATCCCCATTAGCCATTGACTCAAATTATACCGACCAATGAAATTTTCCCCTTTCTTAACCCACTTTCCAATCCCCCCCACTCACTAACGCTTTTCCTGGTGTTTCCTACCCTCTCCCACATTCTTTCGTACCTACCCCTGTACTCCCCTCCCCGCCCCCTCTTCCCACAACTCCCCCACCCTTTCCAGAAGAGGGTATATATACAATGATTGTGACTTTAAACTTTGTACCTGAGGATGACGCCGTAGCGTCGAAACTAGTCGTACCTGTAATAAAGTGGTGGATTGGAACAAAGTGTTTCTTTTTCATTTATTAAAATGAACTTCCACAAAGTTGAGGCTGAAACTATTGAACTAATCATCAATAATGTTTGAAATACTCATTTAGTAGAACTATATTGCAACATATATACCATGGCCACCCTGAGAAGAAAAATGAAACAGGAAATATTGCACCATTTGCAAAAAAAATGTATTGTAGGTGTTATCATCATCATTACCAAGCATTCTCAAACAGATCCTGACTGAGCACAGTAGTATTCCTTGACTCCTCCCACTCATCTTACTATTTATTGGCACATACTTCGGTTATGGAATATCAATGATATTTTACAAATATTATCTCAGAGAGAGAACAAAGTGCCAATATCTATTGATGGAAAAAGGTAACAGCATCCTCAACGTTGTAACCTGAAATCTGAGACTGACTCAACCATAGTAATGGAATCAATCATCTAATCAATGTTCTCTATCAATGCTAGTTAAACATTAGTAGTCATTTTTATTAAATGTAAACAACATTTAATAGGGTCTATAGTCACTGAACCTTAATCTTTCAGCATTGTTAAATTCAATAATGTAACAGAAAGGGTTCAAAAATGTTCTGGGGAAATGGTCTTAGAAACCCACATGGTATTGAATTAAAATTGTCCAAACCTATTATGCAGATATACGACATCCAGCATCTCGCTAAGAGAAAGCATTTTCATGAAAAGGATCAATATCACCTGCTTTCATGTTAGAAGAGAAAACTTTTTAAGAGACAACATTACATTGTGAATTCCTAATATGCTGTCAACAAATAGTTTCATACCTATGTCATTTGTACATATGATTGAAAATCAGGTTAGTTCTACTTAGTGGACAGAACTTGATAATATATTTTAAAATATATACTGGAGTTCCACCATTTATATGAATTAAACAGGAATTCTTTGCTAAAATCAAATGAATTTTTTCACGAGAAAAACTTAAATGTGAAGATCATCAAAGTTTGGGCTCTTTGAGCAAGCTATACTTCTTTAATGCAGAAATATTAGTCTCCATTATTCTTTGCTATCTTTGATCAGATCCTGGACTGCTTCAAATGGCGATTGGAAAATTTTTGTATCATTTTGACATAATCCTCTATCAAATGAACAGCTAACACATTGAGCAACACAAAACTCTTATCTTGTTCATTCAAATTTGCGATTGAAACAGTATATGATCGAAGAACTCACCTGGAAGAATGCGAGGAGGGCAACCAAGTTTCCCATATGCCAAATGCGGTTGAATGAGGAACCAAGAACGCTCATTTCGACACATAGATCTGACAGCTATTTCAAGACCTGGCAGCAAAGACCCATTTCCAAGCCTGAATTTCTGTGGCCCTGTGCGCATATATGTTGAATCATAAGGCTCCTCTATAAACTCATTATAAGCATTATAATGCAGAGTGACAAGTGCCCCCTCGGGAACCTTAGGACCATTTTTTTCACCTGGCTGAACTATCTGGAAATATATATTTAATATATGACATTTAGTTATAATATACAATCACCTTAAAAATTTTCAGAGGTAGATAAAGGGAAAATGAGGACATCACATTGCCAGGTCAAAAGTCACAAAATATGAAACAGAATCTCCAAGACCCAACCCATAACTTAACTGACCATTCCAAAGGGTTATGATTCAACATAAAAATACACAAATGTGTTTAAATGGTTATATGAGATATGATATACCCATAAAAAAGAATGAAAAGGCAGACAAATTCAAAATACTGGACCTCAAAGTATGTATTGTCATCCCTTTCATCTCATTAGCATTCTAAATGATTGCCAGGATAATACAGAAGTACCATGTTATTACAAAATTCAACTTTGTGATGAAGTTAGGCAACACAATACCCAGGCCTATTGATGAAATCTCTTCAAGTCAGTATTGAGGAGTATATACATTGGTGCCATGGTCCTCCACATTCAGAAAGGAAAACAAAGTGAACCTTGGCCATCTAACATGAAATAGAAGTAGTCTTTAGATCTCCTGATCCATTAGCTCTCAACAGATAATTCTCCCAGATCAGACTACAATTTTGTCAGGAGAAAAATGCTTAGGCATCTGAATATCAGCCATGGTAGATCACAATTTTAGAAATACCACACAAAATAGAATTACAAATACTAATGATTTGCCAACCAATTTCCAAAGGAATTATGTGAATAGATGAGGATGATGGAGGGGCCACAACACTGAAATGACACTGCTCATTTGCTCCTCTTTTGAAACATTCTTCAGGATTGAAAGAAGTGATTCAATGATGCTATGAAAGCCTCTGGCACATCAAAATGAATACATGAACATAAGCAACATAAATAGTCACCAAGCCAACAATGACGAGGAAACGCTAGCATAAGTCATTAATTTAATATTGGTTGCAATCACTTTGGCCTTGAAGATGCTTGCTGCAGTTTGAGAAAAATTGTGAGCCACATTACGTAACATAAGTAGCAATTCTTGAATGTCACTTTGGCACACACGTTCCATGAACCCACCACCCACAACTTAACTTTTCCTTCCTCTGTGCAAATAAAAGGATCTTTAATGGAGTATAAATCACTACTCAATAAACCCTTGACCTCATCTAACTGCATGATTCTTCCTTCCCCTTGAATAATGGGGGCTTTCATTTGCCCCTAGAAATAAAATCTGGAATTTGAATTTGTTGAGAAAACTATACCCAATAAAAAATAATATCTTAAAATATTCAGTCCATAATGCACATGATAGCTTTTAACCTAGATTGAAACATTTGATATGAATTGCTATCTTTTATGCCTACCGTTAAGTGGTTATAAATTTTAATGCCAGCATAAATTTGCCCCTTTTGAAACAGAGAAGCAGAATGCTGTGTTACAAGTACCTTCTGTCTTGGCCTTGAGGTATAACAATAGATACTCTCATTTTTTTAAATAGACATGTTTTTTTAAACATACACACATGCATGATACATGTACAAACATGTTACAGGTGAGATTTCAAGATTTATAAAATGAGGTGTACATGATTCTCTTTTTGGAATTTTGGCCATGTATCTAATAACTTTTTTTGCTTGATGAATGACTCATTAACATAACAGAGCCCAAAAAGATAATTCCATAACACAGTCGAGATTGGAAATCACCCAAGTAGGATGTTTTTAAAACTGCTTGACCACCAACCTTTGCTAAGTTCCTTAGGGGACAGCAAATTCTGGAAAGTTTACTGCATAAGTGCCTAATATGATCATTCCAGTTTTAAGCTTTCATCAATTATTAAATCTAAAGAGTTGGTACTCCAAAATTTCTTCAGAAGATTATCTTTGATGTGAAGATTCATTTCACTCACTCTACATATCCCCGATAAATAATATATGTCAGCAAATGACTGGCAGAAAAAAATTTTAACATAGTTACAGAAAAATTTTATACATCATTACTAGTAAATTAATTGAAGATAGAATAAAAGGCATTCAGACACACACAACATATTTGACTAATTAAAACGAAAAATGTCATAATATTTCGGCTTCCTTTTTCTGCGAACACGTAGATTTTAAGACAAAAAACTGAATATGGTATTTATAAGTTTTTTAAAATTTGTTATCAGTTTTGGATCCACGTGCAGGATATTTAATTTTTTTAATTGTTATTAGTTTTAGATCCAGGTGCAGGATATTTCTTAGTAAATAGACTGATTACAGCCATTCTGCTTGTGTTTAGCTGGAAAATTCTATATAATTTGTATTTCTGGGACTTCCATTTGAAGTGGTGCAATCAGAAGTTAAAATCTTCAATTGTTGGAGATATTTTGGAACTCCTTTAAGTGCTTAGTACCCTACTCCAGTGATTACTGACAGTTGAAAGTTCTAACATTATAATTAAATAAATATGTAACTATTAAATTATTCATGCACATTATTATTACATTTACTGAAATAAGGGCCTAATGGAATGCTTCGTCTTCCAATAATAGTGGTTGACAGTTGTAGTGACCTAAAAGATATTATTTTTCCCACCAGATTTTGTTATTGAAGATGAAAAAACAGCCATTTTACAACGAAAAATTAGAGTGGAGTGAAGAGAAATTGTTACCAAAAACGCCACATCTGGATCCTAAATTGACACCGACTTAATTAAGACAAATTTTAAAATTCATTTCACGGATATAAATATTAAAGATAATCAGACATGGAGCCTAGTTCGAGCTGACGATCTCTGAGTTACCTTTTTCTTCACACCACCATCGCTAATAACATCCTTCATTTTTGCCGCATATTTTTCAAATGGTGTGTCACCAGGTACGCATGGTCCTTCGTCTTCCTCGTCTGAGTTATCATATTGACATTCGGGTCGAATATGTTTTAAAATTTCTTCATTTCCGAAATAAGAGCTTACATCATCATTAAATAATGATCTAGTATCTTGTTTGATTTGAAACGTCGTGCCATTACTCAGCTCACTATAACGAAAGAAAAACAACTTTCCTTAGCAACATCATGTTGACATTTCATTCCAAATGATGAAATACGCAATTTACGTGCACATTCAAATATACTGAAATACCTCAAATTTATTCCATCAACTAAATCTGTGACAGTGTCGACACATTCATCATCACTGCCCTCATCGTCATTGGTTAAGAGTTGGCTTTTACCCATAACTATTGATGGACCCTCCATTATTCACGCTTATTTAGAAAGTTTTCCTCAGACAGTATGTAATAAATTCCAAGAAATAAGTATATTTGATAAATAGATATTAACCTATGGTCGCGTTTCTCCACTAAGATTAGAACAAAGTTACTTTGCCACTATTTCCAACCAATTCCCTTTCGAAAAGTTGCGCTTAAAACAATTCAGCGTACACTGAACGTCTGAAATCTAACGTGCTCAACATACTCTACGCTCTCAAACATCCATCGATCGTTGGAATATCGAACGCTTTCGATCGCTTCCGCTGGTTTTGAGCTTGGAACGGCTTGGAACCAGGGGCAACACTAGGAATTCTGGGTAATAAAACGTTGGATACGCGTCCATTTTCATAATCGACGCTATAGGTAGTCGGTCAATTTACCGGTTAGTTAGATATTGGTGGATATATTATACCAGAGAAGGTCGCGGTATTCATTTCAAACATGTCTGCATCGGGAGACAATGATGAGGAGACCTACGTTTTGAAAGTTAGGGGATTGCCTTGGTCTACAACACCTGAAGAAGTTTTGAAATTTTTTGACGACTGCCATGTGAAGGATGGCAGACTCGGGGTTCACATGATAATGTCTCGTGAAGGAAGACCAAGTGGCGAAGCCTACGTCGAAGTTGAGAGTGACGAGGATCTGGAGAAAGGTTTGAAGAAGGATAAAGAGCATATTGGTCATAGATACATAGAGGTCTTCAGAGCTAAGAAGTCTGAGATGGAATGGGTTATTAAGAGAAGCGGGCAAAACGTCCAAAGTGTAATGGATGATGGATGTGTAAGGTTGCGGGGATTGCCTTTCGGTTGCACGAAGGAGGAAATAGCTCAGTTTTTCACAGGTTTGGAAATTATTCCAAACGGCATATCATTAATGACCGATTACCAGGGTAGGATCACTGGGGAAGCCTATGTACAATTTCTCAACAAAGAAGTCGCAGATCGAGCCCTTCAGAAGCACAAGGAGAAAATAGGCTACAGGTACATCGAGATATTTCGGAGCAGCTTGTCAGAGGTACGGGAAGCAATGGGTCCCAAGATGCGACCCATGGGCTTCTCCCAGAGGCCAACACCTTACGATCGTAACGATCGCTTCGGGGGGATGAACCGGTTCGGCATGGGACGTGGATCACGAAGTTTCAAAGGTAGTAGTAGAAGTGTATTTTACCAGCAACGCTAATTTTTCTTTGGCCTGAATTAAAAAAAAATACATCTCATGTGTACATAGGTTATGGAGACTATGAGGATGGTGGCTGGGGCTACGGGGAGAACTCATGGGGAGGCGGTCTTCGTGGTCGTGGGGGAGGCGGAGGCATGAAACCTGGGTTTGGCTCGGGACGGGTCGGTGGAGGAGGGGGCGCCTGGCAGGGCGATGGGGGTCACACAATCCACATGAGGGGCCTCCCATTCAGAGCCACAGAGAGCGAAATTGCAGATTTTTTCAGACCCATAAACCCCCTTAACATCCGTCTCATTTATGACAGCAGTGGACGGGCATCTGGAGAGGCAGATGTAGATTTTGCCACTCATGAGGAGGCCGTTAAGGCTATGTGTAAAGATAAAGGTCATATGCAGCATAGATATATTGAACTGTTCCTGAATTCCAATTCTAGCAATGGCTATGGCCATAGAAAATGAGTTTGCGAAGGTGAGCAATGCATTCTCATAGCCATATAATGACTTTTCTATTGAGCGAATTGATGTTCAAATTTAACTTAATTTCGAATTTTCAATTACCATAAAAATCTAAAGGTAAATGTCAAGAAGTAGTTTAAGTGGTGCATGTATAAGTGAGTGGATGTTATGTGACTTGTGCTAATTTGAATCACTAGTTGTGGGAGGGAATGTAATGTAGGATTAAGTGAAAAGGCATTTTTTTCCTCCTCGAATACCCTGTCATTGTCAATTTAGTTTAATAATGATTTATTAAATATTTCCTACAATTTCAGGATTTTATTATTTCTTGTTTTAACCAATTAATTCATGTACTATGTTATTTAGTGATGGTGGAATATAATCTGACAAAGTATGAGATTGTACATACAAGGATTTTGAGGGTCTCATCTAGCCCATGTTCTTAATGTGGGGAACATTTGGGTTTTGGGTGCAGTCCTCGGTTGGTTTACTCAGTTTGCCTGGTGTTAACTATGGCCTAAATGTTGAAGCCTTAATATGTGGGGGCTGTCCATTTCATATTTTGTTTGCTAAATATATCTGTATTATGGGTTGGCAAGAATGGTTGTTAAATGGTTTTAATGTTAGTCAACTTAATTAAACTAAAACACTTGGATAACAAGATATTGACGCATTGAACACTTGTCACAGTTCACTGATAAGTACACAAAGGATGAGCCTTTCCCATTTTCTTATTTGTATCTTGAAATATTATTTTTATGTAAAAATAATTTAATATGTCAATAAATCCTTTTGGGATTACATATAAGTTAATTCCATAGTGCCAGGAATTGTCATTTTTTTACAAAAATTGAATTTTTGTTATCGTAAGTACATCATGGGTGAAAAAAATATGATGTTGCAGGTATAATTTGTGAAACATTCTTGGGGGTAGTGTCTAGAAGAAGAAAGTCACTAAAGTAATTTGAAAGGATAGTATTGAAAATGTGGATTGATGGTAAACTACAAGTGGTTTAGGAAACTCTGTGTGTCATTGAATTCCTAAAAGAACTTACAAGTACCTGGCCCTTAATAATTATTTAAGATTTATGCTGCTGTGTAGATATTTCAGCCAGAGGAGAGGAGTATCCTGATTTTTGTTGCCTTTCTAATTGGTGAAGCATGTGATAAGGAAAACTCCTGGGTAAGTGACTTTTCTTAAATTACAGTAAGTGCTCAATTTACCTTGAGTACGAGTTTCTGATAAAAGCAGTAAAAGCTTCATCTCCTAAAATGTACATGGAGGAGTCTTGTTAATTTAGAAAAAATATCACATTTAACTGTTTCTGTAGCGAAAATTTAAATATTGCTACTCTTCTGCTCCTGCTTTACGTGTATTTCATTGATTCTGCATAAAGAATTTGATCATGAGTAAATCGGAACTTACTGTATTTTTCATTTTTGAGTTTTGCTGGTGTTACTTTCAGTTGCATCATGGATTTTGCATGCCATGAAAGTTTGACTGATACAAATCATGTTAGTGATGCAGTATTTAATTGAATGGTAGTGTGTTTTCATTAGAAGTGGATTATTAGTATTTGTGATGTTGACTAAGGCAGCAAAGAGGTGTTCCAGTCAGCTTTTTAATCCCTACGTACTTACCATATCACAACCCTTAGGAGATTTACTTCGTCATACTCTGTTTTTGTATTAATTTGCAATTGACCAAAAATGTCGAGGTATTTCTGCAATATGTGTCAAAGAAAATGAGTCGTTGAAATAAAGGAAAAGACCTGGTGATGCAAATCTTGGAATGGCATGTTAGATAGAATTATGTGTTGTCCGAGAAATTATATAGTTTTATGCAAATCATGTTACATTAAACAAATCTGAATGCTAACAAGCATGATGATGCATTTTGAAATGAAAATCTAATTTTCTGCATGGCCCATTTGAAGCTTATCACAGTGATGTTCAGCTATTCCAATTAATGAATACCAGCGTTGTGTTAACAAAGGTTGAAAATCATAATTTGTTGTAATTTAGTTCCATTTTAATGTGGGGGTTAAATGCAGACACATCCAGGTGAAAGATGATGAATGGGGATAATGGTATTCCTCCATAATTGGAGGAGTACCCCTTTGATCAATGGCCCCCTCTGTTGCTGCGTTGCAAAAAAGAGTATTTGCCATGCTTTCTTTATTTTGCTGTCCTTCTTTAACTTAATTGGGAACCAGTTGCTGCATAAATAATTGACACTTTTCATTCAGTTTTTACAACTCCAAATTGTTAAGGGTTTTTTTGACAGGATTAGTCAGTTTGTGTTATTCCTCCACCGTAAGACAAGAGTTTATATGTGACTATCTTCACAAGTCGGCTCATTGTCAAATTATCTGGTCTCATGAGTCTAAATATAATTTTGAAAAGTAATTATGACTATTGTTTTATGGCATTAATCCTGATAAGGTAGTTTACAAGATGCATGTTAGCATCTGACTGCTTCTATGAGACTAGTTCTGTAATTGTATATTTTGAAGGTATTTAGCGGAAATAGGAATTTTCCATGTAGGTCAGGATTGCATGGCATTCTATAAGTCCAATGACCCATCTTTTTAATTTAAAGAGAATTACAAGAATATTTCATATGTATGGTGATCCAAATGTTTAGTTTTGGGAAAGCATCTATGACCTGTTGACAACTATATTTTGAAGTAAATTTATGTATAATTCAGAATATTTAGTCTTACTCTATCATTATTAGTGATCTACTTTGGGCTAAACTAGCTAGGACTGAAAAGATAATTTGCTGATCTCATTCTGAAAGACTTGTTCTATTCCATTTGAAGATCCCATTCTGTATTTGATTTGTTTGATGATTTATCCCATCTCAATATTTCATGTTTTATTCCATTTTGTTTTAAATGTTGGAAAGTGTAGTTGCTGATAAAATCAGTTTTTGTAGAAGTTGCTTAAATAACTATTCAAATTTAATAGCATTTCAAGGAAATGAAACTTAGTAGCCTTCTCATACATTTCATCCTGGTAGTACCCACTATTATAAGATGCATGGAAATTACTTTTGCATTGTGATTTGCACCAGTTACCTGTATAAATTACCATACCATGAAACCCAAATTACAATTGTAACTACAACAATATTAATACCACCCACAGGAAATACACATTTGAGGTTTCATTACAGTGATGTGTAATTTAATTGCTTGTTCAACAGGATTGGCTTACACTATTTGCAATACCAGCAATGCTTTTTGAGTTTTTTCTTATATATGCCTTTGATTGATAAAGTGTTTTGCCCTTCACTCATTACACTAGAACAATATTTGTAGTCACAAACAGTACACAACCCTTTTGGTCATTAATAGCTGGAAAGAATTTAGTGTGAATACATAGGTTGACCATGTCCACCATCAATACAGAAGGATGAATGATTGTCATGCATAAAATTAAATTTTTGTCTACATTTTCAGTATTCATTGAATTTTTACTGTTTTTTGCACATTCCATGCCCAGGGTAAGCAAATGAGCCCATCTTAATTCCTCTTCAAATTATTCTTTTTCAAGTGAGAGTTGTTCCTGGGAATCTTTTTTTCAAGTTCTTATTTGCTCTGTAAATTCTAACTTTTATAGGTCAGGTGGCTTGTTGGCTAGTTAATATACCTGCTTTCCATGTAACTTTCTCGTCTCGTTCACATCTCATGGGTCCACTCCTTGTAATACAAGTTTTAAGCAGGAGTTGTGCGTAAGAATGCCCTTACAATAATTCTATGGTGAACTCCTTTCAAAGCTTACCATGTTTTCTAGTTCAATTATTCCACCAAGTGCTGTAACAAGTCCTAAAATTCCATTTGAGTGGCGAATGAATTATTTTACTGCATGTTATCATTGTAACATTTTCACAAATATTCCTTGCAGGCTCTGGCAAAATGAATTACTTATGGTTTGACTTTTAAATATGATGTGCACCATCGGAATATCATTTTACTTATCACGATTACTTTAATTTACACAAATCATTTATATTAGTGAATGTTGTCCAAAGTAGAGCACATGCTTCATGCATGTTGATCAAAAAATCTCATTTAATTTGAAAAGTGAATTAATATCCATATTTTCAGTTGAGAATAAAATTAATGGATATGCAAATTAACTGGAGTTAATTTTTCTCTGTGCTTAACATTACATTTGACTTTTTGTTTTGACTGAATGGCAACTTACATGAAATATGCTAGAATATAGCTTTGAATAATCATTCTGATTGGGCATCATGTGATGTTCTTATCACATTCCAATTAGTGTTATAGAATGAATTACCTCACCGCTGTCTTACATTATTTTTTTTTTATTTAGTGATTTGCTATTTATGTAATACAAATAGAAATAATTCCAAATAGGTGTTGCCATTTTTTTCATTGAAGGGAAGGAATTTCATCGATCGAAGAGGATTAAAGTGTAAATTCCTTTTGAAAGAGATGAGTTAACTCAAGGTTTTGTTTCTCCGGGGGAAGGGGGGGGGGTTAGTTTAGTGTGTCCTTGTGGGAGGCAATAATTAAATTACATTCAACCATTCGAAAGCAAATAAAAAACTTTTAATTCTAGGAAAATTATAAGTTGCTTGGTAAATTGCTATAAATCAAATTTAAGAAATCATGTTATCAATAATCTTAAAAAGGATGGAATTCATATTAGAGAAAGGATGTCTCACATGTATGTACATGGTTCACAAGCACAACGTTCATTCCTGAGAGGATTACAGATACAGGAATCAGTGACATTGGAAAGATTCATGGAAAATCTTTGACATCCTTGGTTATGTCGCCGTATCATTTAATTTAATGGTTATTATGGATTCGTTGAAACTAAACCTTATCTCCATTTATTTGGAACTTGAGGTGCTGCCCACAGTGTTTCTCTTCAAATGTGCCCACCATGCGAACAGTATTATGTAATGAATGATCTGGTATTTTCCCGGCGAATAATGTTTTCCAAGATTATTCGGGTCTCCCACCGGGTCCACGTTCGTAGGTTTGCCGACGTTTCGATGTTGAATGTAATTTAATTATTGCCTACGAACGTGGACCCGGTGGGAGACCCGAATAATCTTGGAAAAGTATTATGTAATTCTTTTTACCTAACATTTGGTTCCCTCTTGTCACAATAAGAGGTCTATAGAAAGAGAAAATGGAGTACTATGAAAGTAGTTAACATTAAAGGTACTTGTAAACATTGAAGGCATAATCATCCCCCAATCTCCCAGAGAGCATTTAAGAGCCTTTATTTTTCCGGGCCCTGGCATTGAAGTCTGGCTGGGAATTTGTGTAAAATGCTTGCCTAACATCAAATTCTTCTTAAGGAGGTAGTAAATGTCTACACATTTCCTGTCCATAAACCAATGGCCTTCATATTTATTTTTACAATTATTCATAATCCCAATGTAGTAATTTAAGCAATATAAAGTAATGCTCAAACTTACTTTTTTATAGAAAAGAATTAGAATAATCAAATGATCCATCCAATTGTTCAGTTAAACCACATTCAATCAGATTTTTGTGTTTCTTTCCTAGACATTTAAAGAACCATCAGGGCAAACAGTAGGAAATAATTGTGATCAATAATTGCTCTAATAGCTGGTGGTCTCCACCCATGCTGTCGTGGAGGCTTGCAGGATGTAGGAGTAAAGTAGGGCCATGAAATGGTCGCCTGGGATCTCTACTCCCATTGAAGTGTGAGGTTTACTCTTTGGGCAAACCTGGCCTCCTGATAGGTTACTGTCTGCCTAAGTCTTAGCTTGATTATTTAGCACTTCCTCCATTTTCCTGCAATTTGCCTAATAGTCGATGAGGTATTTTCATGCTTTCATCACTGATAAGAATGATCATTTACCAAAAAATGGTAAGTTGTCCTTAATAAAATGGATTGTTAACAGTTCTTTTGAGGGAATGGTATAACTCAGGGCTTCTGTCTAGTGGGCCTGAATTTGTTTCTGCTTGGTCTGTTTTGCTCTTTTGTAGCTTAACCCAAGGTGTTTAATATTTATTACAGGTCTTTCTGGGAAATCATAGCATACCACAGCATTCATAGTTTTCTTGTACAGGTACATATGAATATATATATACAATTAATTGCTCGCATGTAAAGACGTACATGTGAATACTGACCTGCCTTTATAAATAATGCAATAATGGACTAAATATAATAATAGTAATGGATGTTACATATTGCTTTTTAAGTAAAAATATTTAGTTGCTTGGGTTTGATTTTGTTAAGACTATTGTCCAAGGGAAAAGCAAGTACTTAAACTAAACATTGGTGGTCTTTTTTTATGTTTTTGTTGAATTTACCAATATAAGACCACGATAGTTATTTTTCCAGTCAAGTTCCCGTTCTGATTTACTATTAAGGTTTCTGGGCATTCCTCTTCAAATTTATGGCCCAAGATTATTTGAATAAATAAAGATGCCACACTTAAGCACTCGGTCCATTACTGATTGTGGCTGGACTGCCATATGAAACTTGTCCCAAAAGGGAAATTAATTGGCATATTTACATTAATGATCCTAACTGGTACTTTTGGGTTCAGTTAAAGTTTCAATCAGTCCTCTTATATTCATTAATGTTCTTTGACTAATCTTAAAAACAATCACTCTAAGATAAAATAAGTCTGTAGCCACAGGTTTGATTTGATTGCTTTGCCGACTATAGGAACTTGACTCCTTTAATAGCAGCAGTGGTAGCTTCATCCAGTAAAGTAAATTGAAGAAGATATAGTATTGTCATTCATTGAATAAGTTTTCACAATGAAGTTTGCTAAAATGAAATTATGACATTACCACATACAGATGTAAATTTGCAACTTCATCATTAGTAATTTTATATTGTGCTTAATAGAAGGTTATAAATGTCATGTTCATTTTGCCCGTGCATTCATGGCAATGTGGTCAATTAGTGTGTTGTCAATAATAAATAAGAATTCATCTCACATGAATTTGATTACGCGAATCATTGCTTACATATGATGGGAATTGTTCTGAACCTTTGGTTTTATGTAGTACCTAGTAAATCAGTGGAGCTACTGAATTTGAAAGACCAAAAAAACTGAGTACTTTTATTTTTCAGTAGGAATGGTTGTGGTGAATTTTCCATTATTTATAGCATTCATCATCTTAACCAATTGTGTGGGAAAGAAGATTGCTGGCATAAAATTTTCAGTTCTCTCTGGTGCTTCATGTAGTATGTATAGGTTTTGTTTGTGCATTCCCATTGTTACACCTGTGGGTAGGATATCACCTAAGTATAAATATGCTAGTGACCCCTTAACCTTTCCCTTTCTGGAGGCCAGATCATGAGATTGAAAATGCTTGCTGTCCTCTGGCAACCTTAATTGTCTTTTATGAGTTGTGTGTTTGTAAGAGGTAGATTTTTGATGGACCGTGGAACTAAATGCTGCTATACTCCCTAGCTCTAGTCAAAAACAAACTATTTCCAAACCCTATTTTGCAATAACTCATTCTTTAGCTCTCTGTGCTTTCTACCTCCCTTCATTCCGTTCTACTTTTTTTCTCTCTACCTTACTTAACAAGCTTTCTTATTTCCATTGCCGTATTTGGTTTGCCAATTCCTTTTTTTAGTATCTCCTGAGTCCTCTTGTCCTTGCCCCTTTGAATGTCTCCCAACCACAGTCTCTCTTCCTCTGATACCTAGAGCTTCATTCTTTGTTCCTTTCATCTCTATTTTATTTTCTTTTCTCCTTCTAGGCATCTCAAAAGATGCCAGTGCATGCTCATCATATTGCCTCGATGGCCAAGATTTTGATTTTTTAAATGTTTCATATCCAAGTTTTCACCAGTTGTTTTATAGTTTATTTACCTGAAGTGCCTGTCAGGAGCACCTGCATCTTTTTAAAAACTTCTTAAACTAATGCAATTCTTTAATCTCCTTCCCACTCTACCTGCCTTCTTGTATGGCAATTCCAAAATAGGGGAACTATGGATTCTACCTATATAGTTCATGACTACCTACTTCAATATTCGTTATAACCTTCCTATTTCTTGAGGATTTCATTACCTTTGATTTCTTAATGATTAAACTTGATTCTAAATGTGTCACACTCCTTTTGTGCTGCACGGATTATTATAACCCTTAGGCTGATTTATTATAAACTTCCTATAACTTGAGGATTTTATTACCTTCGATTTCTTTATGATTAATTCTGATTCTAAATGTGTCACACTCCTTTTGTGCTGCACCAATTATTATAACCCTTAGTCTGAATGCTGATTATCTACGGAACTAACTGAATTGAAGAGTTCCCTACCCACTTTCACCCTCAACTCCATCCCGTCTCATGCCTCCTTCACCCTGTCTTGTGTGTCTAAATTGAAAAGTACAGGTGGTATAAGGCATCCCTGTCTCACTCCTCTACATAACACTGCCATTCCAACTCTCCATTTGCTATCCACACCTCTGCCATCTGAAACATGTAAGGTTTCTGGCCAAGTCTTCCATCTTCTTAATCTTCTGCAAAATGTTCATTAATGTTGCCCAGTTTGCTCTGTTGAATGTCTCATGTATATGTATTTGCGTTTTTCCACTTGTGACGTCATGCATAATCATTGCCTGCCTAAACACAAACTGATCTCCTTCGTACTTTATTGCCCTCTTCTCCATTGATGATGGGGGATCTGGATGGCGTGGCAGCCAACGTACTGGCTTCCCACCAAGAGGGCCCGGGTTTGAATCCTGGAGGTGACACTTTTCAGTGGTATCCCAATCCCTACTTGAGGTGCTTTGTGCACTTTGAGTGAGTACGCCGTCTGTTGGATGGGACATTAAACTGCAGACCCCTTGGTGCCTTAAAATGAGTAGGCTAATGCTGATGCTGGTTTTCTCTCTATTCTTCCTTTTTCATCCATCCCCAATGGCGCAAATGACCTAAGCTGTCAGTCGCCTCTTCAAAATCTGCTACTACGCCATTGATGATCATAGTTATACTTTTGATGTGTGTGAAACAGAACTGATGTTACACCTAGATTATAATGAGACTGACCAGATAAGCTCCTGGTAATGATATTCTGCTGTTCACCTATTCCACATCCAGTATCCTTCTTCCCAGTTTCCTGTGCATTACTATGACTACCCAACATTGACCTCCCTCTTTATAGTACTCTAAATATTGCTGTAATAATCCCTAGCATCTTATGTCCCTTAATTTTTTCCATTTCTTATATACTCTGGGTCATTTTAACATTCCAGGTCCCTTATTCTTCATGGCTTTCATTTTTTCTTTTCTACTGCCTTCAGCTCAACTGTGCAAGGATTTTGTGTAGTGACATCATTGGAAACCTTGCCTCCACTGCTGCTGGTTATAACAATCATATAGTTTTTCAGGATTGTTTCATTATTGGTATCCATCAAATTTTCTTAGGATAGATAATTGATGTGGTTTCCTGTTGCCTTCCTCAATAAAATTTTTAATGTGACACCATCACTGTAATGGCCACCCTACTATGGTGAGACACCTTTGCAGCCACCCTGCCAAGGAACCAATGCTGCATGGACTGACTTTTGTCCAGGTCCTACCATTAATGGCATAGGTGACCCAACGGAGTAATTATTGCCCCTGCTATCCCAGCTGTATTTGTCAAAGGAACATGCAAGCCTTTCCACTGCATAAAGGTTATAGGTCAAGAATGTTCTTGGATCGATAAGTACTCCATTTAAAAAAATGATAATTATTTTGGGTAGATGTATTTTTAATTTTCAACAATATCCTTTAAGCTCGATAATTTTTTCCTAGCATTTCTCTTACTTTTTCAAGCCATCCAAAAAGTAGAATTTCAGGTCCTCGCAATAGAAGTGATGGTATTGATCTCCTCATTCGACCTGAATCATTTTCCACCTAGCCAACTTTTTCAAGTTTAGAAATAAAATCTTGTGAATACAGTGGATGTTATAATAATGCAAACTTTAATTCCTTAATTATCACCACCAAATCTGTTTGTCTTATTGTCTTGATGGAAGAGAATTTTGTCCCTCACCAAATGAGGATGATTTTTTTATTTACTTTGCTCAACCGCTTTTACAATGATGGATAATACTCTCCATTTATAATTTTTCCCTTATTAAGTAATCAATGTAGTTATGATTCTGCATGCATCCCAAGAAAAGCTGCTCATCTTGTTGGCTAATTTCACTGTCTTTACCTTCTTTGGAGCCAGATTGCCTTAAGAAACCCACAGTTTTGACTAACTTTATCTTCAGAGTGCGGTAGTGTATCTATGTTTGATCCACAGTTATGTATTGATGCAGAAACTCATCAGGATTGCTAAGGAAAGAGTGCCAAACCAGGCTCTGAATTGACCATGTTTATTCTTTGCTTCGAGAAAACATGGAACCCACATTGCCAAGAATTTTTTCACACAGTTTTTCATGCAAAATTGAAAAACTGTCCCTTGTGATATGCCTGTGTCCTCAAACTGTTTCACAAAATTTGATTGATTACTCAAAACCATATCATGGATTTAGTCAATCATTCTAGAGGAAGTAACTTCTGCTGGATGTTCCAAATGATGATCATCATTTGTGGATGTTCAGCCATGTTTAAACTCATTTACCCAGTTGTAAACAGTCGCAAACACAGGAGCAGGTGTGCCGATTATTTCATCCACCTCAGTATTGATCTCTTTTGGCATTAAGCCTTTTTAATAAAGTGTTCACGAAACTTTTTTTTAAGGTAACAACTGCTGCAGCACATTTTTATCCTTTGAAGCAGTGGAATACTATAAGATCAGTCACTCTCAGTTGTATTGACTGACCAATTCATTACGAGTCCATTTCTGAATTCATTTCTTCAACTTTCCTTCTAATATATGGTGACTTCTAAGAACTATCAAAGGTAAAAAATGATCCCTAAATAGGTTCTCAGGAACTCAATGAGGAGTTAGCCCCTCACCCTGCATTAGCAATAGGGTTGTTAATAATGATCAGCACTTGAAATGTAAGCCAAAAGTAAGTTCCCAAATAAATTTTGGAATGTGGAAGAATGGGCTAAATCGTGTAAAACCTTTTGACTGAAACAATTGCTGCTGTTCTTCTAGATTACAAAATTTGCTATTGTCATATTGTGTTTTAGTAATACCTTAATAATTTGCAATCATTGAAAGCAGGTACATATTGTTTTTGTTAAATGAGCAAACCAAGAAATTTAATTGAAGTTATTTGTAAATATAGTTTAATGACTAAAACTCGATAAGCCACATAATGTGTGCTGTCATTTGAATTTGGTCAATGTTATCATTTAATTCATCTCATTAAAGTATTAATGAGTTCTTACTGCATTCTGCTTTTTCTGGCATTTTTGCCACATTTCCAGCAATAACTGAGTTGTGACTAGTGCGAGTTATCTTTGCAAGGGAAATGAATGGTAATGTAACTATTAAGCTTCAATCCATGGAACTCACTTTCAGAAAAATAAAACTTTTTTATGCCTTAAAATCATCTTCAATGCTTCCATTACCGAAAGGATGTTTACAGCAAAGCTTTTAAATGAATGTATTAAGGTAAGTGATTGCAGTTAAAAATGTCAAGTAAATTATGGTGTTGATACTATTACACAATTCACTGAGCTATGGAAAGGGCTGGATTTGGCGATAAAATATAAATCTTAATTATGAAATTGCTAATAATACCCTTTGGAGAGTCAAGTTGAAGAAATGTGCTACTGTTCGGCAGGGTCTGTAGAAACATTTTTTCAATTCTACATGACAATGTCTAGTTCGTTTGAATACTGAGGAAATGTGAGGAATTGTTACAACAGAACTAGCTGGTTAGAAAGTGAAGCTAGCAGTTAATAAGTGTAATTTTTCGAGGTGATTATGAAGTTGTCAAGATAGGGGAAATTTTTTATTCAAATTCAGTTGTCTCAGGCTCAACTGTAAAAGTTCATGGTCTCTGAGCAAGGTTTTTTAGGAGGCAGCTTGAAGTATCAGAACCTGTAATAAATGATTAAATATATGGTGACAATATTCAGTTTTTGTTTGCCATGGTTTTATTTCTATAAACTGGTTATTACATTAAAGAGTAGTCTACAAATTATGGGGAAGTTTGGGGTAGTCCTGAGAAAATTAAGACATATGCAAGTTCTAAATCACTTATTCACTAGAAGAATGCTTTTTCATCTTATACTTCACATTTAAAACTCCTGCTCTATTTCTCCAATTTTCCACTGACACAATCTCACTTCCATCAGAGCCTTAAACATCCAGCTAATCTGCCTTCACGTCCTCTCTTTCTGCATAGTTTCCATTGTTATCTCCTCCCCGTTTTGTTCTGTCTAGCTGCTTTTCTACACGTACTTCCAGAACTCCTTCAATTAATTCTCATCCTTTTTCCTCGAAGAAGAACTTTCAGGACCATACAGTTCATATTATATTAGTTTTCACCCAGACCCAAATGTGAAATCATAGTAAATATTTTTTTACTAATAATTTTCCTTATTCTAGTGCCAAACCGGTCCATCTTTCCATCCTTACCCTAAACTTTGCCAAAATATATGAACTGATGAATTGCTACAGGTCTCTCAACTCTTGTGTAACCTACTTATATTCTCCTGAATAATGAAGAACGTAATATTTCCCATTTATGAAAGCATTTCAAATTTGTGTCATTATGTTTTAAACAGCTAATCTTTATGGATATAACAATTATTCTCATGGTCATGATGACTGCCTATTCAAAGCTGTAATAGGCTTTCATCAAGAGTCCTTGTAGTGTATTTTTATTTCCTGGAAGCTAGCATTAAAAATACAAAAAGGTGTCATGATTGACATTATCTAAATACTTCATAAAACTTCCTAGTCAGGTATTTTTCTACAATGATGTATTTTATTAGGGTGGACTCATTTTTTAAACAATTTAATTAATTATCTAATCAAGATTGTTTGTTACAGGGAAAATGCGGAAGTATTTGCACTTTTGAATTTAGCAGTATCCATTAGGCCATGTAAAAGAAACGAGATTTTAAAATTTCCAAAGAAGTTTAAGAGGACGCCTTGATAGCTTAACTGGCTAAAGCACTTGACCGGATATTGAGGGATCTGGGTTCAAATCCCAGTCAAGGCAAATGATTTTTACACTCTGAAATTGTTGCATTGAGAATTTAAATTGGTTGCACATAGCCTTGTTTAACAAATTTTTATCCTTGAAAACCTGAAATCAGAATTCATCCAATTGCAGGTCACACTGTACATATTCCTTTCAATAAATTTTCTCATTTCAGTCCTGTTATTGTATGTTCCCTGAATCTATACACCCAAACTGATCGCCTGAGTAATTTTTGCCCTACACTCCCAACTTTTTGTTAATTAATAGTTTTACGTGTACAAACTTGCATCTAAGGTTATCTCTCTAACAAATTAGTGGTTTACTCATTACATGCTGTGAAATGAAAATGTGTATAAAGTTTACAACTGAACTTTTTCCTCATTAGTATTGCAAATCAGCTAAAAGAAAACTTAATTTAAATGGTCAATAAAGTAGTATTGTTACAATAGGGCAATTTAACGTTCTAGTTGCCTTTATTTCCTTTGGTACTTTTTATATCTTGATATTTTCTATTCTTCAACCCAAGTTATTCTCATTCATATGGCATTACTGACCTGCTGACTTTGCCATTATGTTCTTCCATAAACAAGTATTTTTTATGCCTCTTTTGAATCTACATTAGTTCAATGTGATTAGTTAAATTGTTGCTATAATATTCTCTATTTTACTCCAGGGAATTCTTTCTCTTGTATTAGCTTTTCTTCGTGTCCAATATTTATTCATATCATTTTACTGCTCGTACATCATGGTATTTCTTTCCTTAGTACTTGCATATTTATTAATTCAATGTTCATGGTAATCCCCAAGTTTTTGTTCTCATTCGTCTGTTTCCTTCTGTATTACATCTGGTACCTCTCTTTTTAAGTGATAGCTTCCTAATTCTTCTCCTGATTGTTTTTAGTAGTTTTAGGAGAGGTGACTCACAGCTAAGGTCAGTTGTGCCCTAGGGGATGGATCAGAAAGAAGGAAGGGCGGAGAGAAACAGCATCAGCGTTAGCCTACTCTTGACAAAATATGCCTAGCGGTTTGTGGTTTAACATCCCATTCGACGGATGGTACACTCACTCACAGTGCTCTCCACAAGGCATCTGAAGTGGGGATCAGGGTACCACTGAAATATATCTACTGCCTCCAGGATTCGAATGCAGGCACTGTGGGTGGCAAGCCAGTACATTAGCCACCGTACGAACTGAATCCCCCTGATTATCATTTCTTAAAAATATCCTTATTTTTTCTCTATACCGGGGGTGGCGAATCTATGGCACGAAAAGCTGGGAGGCTGTTACAGGCAATTCCATGGTGATCACTCAATGGGTTGGGATGTGAGTCTTGAGTATGCTCTTATTACTTACAAGTACATAGACATTGGCACCCAATTGCCTAGTGGTTCACTATTCCTGCTCTGCCATCCTTTTTGTCTTAATTTAAAATTTTCAGCAGGTTCCACCCCTACAGCTTCTGCATTTCACAATCACCTTTCTAATTACATGTATCATATGATGACTCTGAGAAACTGAATTGGTTCTTCTCTTTGTAAATTTATTTCTTACATTAATATAAAATTATGGGTCCATGTTAGCCAAGCTGTGATCAAGTGGACTTTGGTCTTGCATATTATTTAACCCTTTTTTATGTGACTGTCACTCAACATTATCATTTCTTATTCCAAAGTCATACTCCCTCGTATCACTCCCATGCATTTTTACCCTTTACTGTATTCCGGTTTGCTCATTGCTTTGATATTTTGTACGAAAATTCCTGATTATGTAATCTCTCAAGTCTGTATGTGGTTCTACATCTTGGCAACTATTTTGCAGGAAGTAAACGAAAATTGCATCTTAATTGTTAGATTTTCTTTTATCTCTCTCGTATTAATGTCCAGTCACTCACTGGCCCCATTATTACTACCATATGTAGATTTTTCTGGTGCTGTAACTACTGCTCATAGACTCATCCCCGTTCTGTTATTGGTTGCTTTCACCCCAGTGATTCCTATTATCGTTCATATGTAGCATTCATTTTCTCCATCTGTCTTTTGATGTTGTTTCTCTTACCCTAACACCAGTTTAACAATTTATACTCAAGTTATACAGTGACTGTCCATTCTTTTCTGCTGGTAATTAATTGACTGAAAAGATTTGTATTATGCTGGTCACCTTTTGCCCAGCGGGAAATGGTGACCAGCCTACCCCAGGGAGCATATCCTTATCACCATGAAGTTGTCATTTTGTTTTTATGTGAACATAATATAAACACTTTTTGCTCTCCTCAGTAGCATTTTTGAGTGACACCTTCGCTTACTTGTAAATAATATTGCCACTGTGTTAATAAATTTTCATCTGGCTCATTTTCTTTCATCCATCTGTTAAAATTGAGTGTAAAAGTGTCAATTTTACCATTCCTTTGCATGCCCTTGAAGATATCTATTTGAACCAGAACTTTCTTTTAGACTCTGGGCATGGAAAAGATAATTCCCAGATTATGGGTATGAGGGACATTTGATAGGAGACCCAGGTACTTGGTCCAATCGGCTGACTATGAAGTATACAAATGGGGCAATATCACCACAGTAGACCTTTGGATGTCCCAAACAATCTCCATGTGGGCTCAATGTTGCATTGTGGGGATTTGATGGGAACCAGTTCCAATAGTGTTAGTTCCCATCCCTATGTGGTAAGGAATTAAACTAAACATGCACTTTCAACGTTCAGATTTCATAAGTCTAAGTCCCATGGAACTCTGTCCTTGCATATGAAACTGACTTACTGGTCGAAAACTTGTTCATTCTGTTTAAGCTACTCTGCACTCAGTTACTGCCTTTGTGTGAGGGCTGTTCAGTAGTGAGTGATTGTGATATTTTTATTTGCTTAATTTAGTGCGTAAGTATTTAATTTTAGGCTGTATATTTAGCTGAACGTGTAATGTGTATGTGGTACAAGTGTCATTGATTTTATTCCAATATTGCATCAGTGGCAGCCATTACAAGTTTGAAACATTCTATTCATATGATGCTAGATTAAAATTTTGCCTTTACCTGAAAAAAAATCATTTAAGGCCTATGTAGTGCTACAAGGGTGCTTGATAGTTTTTTCTTCCCTGAAGCATGTGTTTAGGGAAGGGCTAATTAAGTGGCGAAATGGTTTAGAATGTTGAAATAATTCCTAAGGAAGGTGAACCTTGGGCTCCAGTCACTGCACTTATGGAAGTAAACACTAATACTCCTCCTGCTGCTGTTGTGAGGGATTTTCAAGCTACATTAAGTGAAAGTTTCAGAAATATTGTGAATTTTGTTGAATGCCACCCACTCCTGGCAGAAAAAAACTGCATATTAGAGGTGCCGAATGGTGGGGGTTCTGCTAAGCATCATTTATGTCTTGAAGATGTATATTAAGTGTTCCTCATCCTCCCTCTAGTTCATACCCAGTCCCATGTTCTATAGTTTCCTGTTACTCAATATGAATGCACACCTTTGTGGAAAGCATTTTCATCATCAGAAACAGGCTAAGACAAACTGAACAGGTACCAATTTCCAATGGTCACTGCTGATGCAAGACTGGAATCAAATCTGTGAAACTTATGTCTAATATTCATTACTCCCTAAGCTAGCCATGTAACCTAAAGTTAAATGTTTATGCCATACATTATCTAGTAAAAAATGTATGATCTCTTCATTGAACTCTTGTGCAAGTCAAAGTGAATACCCAAAAACCTTAATGAATAAATATAATTCTCTAATTATCATAATTGTTATGTAGAAACCAATAAATACACATTGCAATCGCACATTCTTGATTTTCTTTATTCTAACTTCTGTCTGCTGTTTCTGACATCACTTTGTTTATTCAGTGGTGATCTGCAGTGTCTGAGTGGTCTTCCAAATTGGTTAGGTAAGCAAAAATGGAGAAGTAGTGGTTTATTGAAATGTCTTTTAATGGTTGATTATTACAAACTCTCCCATCTATTCAGGTGCACCTTCAGAGCATGTGCTTGAAATCAAAATTTCAATCACACTTATTACATATGTTTCATTTGACTCTTAAACAGCATCTAGAATCCAAGGTTTTACACTTAATGAATTTTGGTGGTAGAAAATCTTACCCATTTCCTCACTAGTGTTTAGAAAATGTGGAATGCAATTTTCTGTCCTTGATAGTATTTGTACCAGACCATTATCTATGCCATTTTGTAAGTGTGGAATTTGTGTTACTCCAGATTTATTCTTGCACTTATCGAAGTGTTGACCTTATTCAGTAGTGGTGCACTTCATGCAAAATCATGTATAATAAGCCCTTTAATGGATAGGAAATTTTAACCCATTTTTCAGAAAACGATATTCATTTTGTAGTTATTGAAATACACAGTTTAAATTTCATGATGAATGACTATTAGACCCTGGCACCATGCACTACTACACTTGTAAGCCCTGACTAATGTATGACAAAATGTCCTTGAGCCCCATATTGCATATTACAATTACTCATTATGTATCTCTGCATACTCTCTATTGTGCTTTATTTCATTCTGCCTCTTCATTTACTCTCTCTCCCAGCATTTCCCTTATATTACAAGCTTCAGCATCCCTTTGCCTTTCGGTATCTCCTGCAGTCACTTCTGTCTTTTTGAATTTCTTCCACCCGTCTCCATTCTAATATAATGCCTACTATTTTATTTATTTTCCTTTCCGTCCATGTTATTCTGTCCATTCTTCACTGCACCCACATCTCAGAAGTCTTAAATGATAGCTTATCCTCTTGCCTCAATGGGCTAGTTTTCAAGCCTTACAAAATTATGCTCAGTATTAAATCTTATATTATACTGGTATTTTCTTCAGGACTAGGTGCAAGGAAAACTTACTAAATACTTTTACTTGGTGCCAAGTCATCAACTTCTGTCTCTTTATGAAAGCTTCATATAATGAGTGTATAAAATGAAATTACTCTTACCTTTCATTGGTGCTTTTAAGAGTTTGATTCCTCCTCAACCATGTAAGCTCTCTTCTTAGTTCGATTAATATGTGAAAAGATGATGGAACCTCGCCATTTTTGGACTTCAGATTTGAATGCATAGAATTGTCCCTGCACTGCTCCTTCATTCTTGTAGCTAATTTACAAGTACCTCCAGGGTTTACTGAAATATCTATTGTGTCATTACATCCAAGATTTAACCTTTGTTGATTTTATAAATTTATTATTACTCATCTACATTATAAAATTCACTCATTACAGTTCACTCTCATTTTATAATATCCATTAAGCCCTTTAGATAGTTCAAACTACTGTTGCATGTTTTCAATAAGTTTGCTAGAATATTCCAGCAGTCCAGAAAATAAGCCAAGGTTGACAGGCTTGTGCTGGCCTTTTATAAGTAGTCATTATTACCACAATACTTGATGGAAACTTATTTTGGAAAGCATTTCCCTATTTTTTCGTTACGCTATACTCTTTATCATTATGCTTCCAGGCTTTGTCAAGCATATTGCTTATTTCTTTTCAAAGATATGTTCCTTACTGTCATTTACATCATTGCATTCCATGGAAGACCACCTCGGAAAGAAAATACTTCTGTATTATGGTCATATGACAAGCTATGATAAAGGAATAGGCCTCCTTTAAAGTTACAGTGATATTTCTGTTTTCTACTTTATGAAATTCAATTTACTGTGTTATTCTGGTTTTAATTTCACTTTTTTTCTACTCTGGCCAGTTAAGACTTCTTTTTAGGCATGGATGCACTGTTTTCAGACAAATTTGGATTTTCCACTTAGATTGTCACTAGTTTACAACTGACTGATCTGTGGTTTCTCAAACAACAGTGCCTAACTCCAGTCTTTGGAAGTACCCTGCTCATTATTGGTTAATATTGTCTACAATTCTGTCATTTCATTAGGATCATATGTCTTCCGACCTAATCATGCTTGCCTCCTTTCCTACTGCAACTTATATCCACCCTTCTTTCTAATAGTACAAGTCATTTCAGCCCAGCTAGGCTGAAATCTTATTATTCTTTGACAAATTTGTTTTGAGACGCTGGAGAATCTTGCAGCTCAATTTCTCTTCTATTCTTCATTCTACCACCCTTTGCCCTCTTTTTCCCTTCTTGACAAACTGCAATTGAACACTATCTGGCAGTTCTGTTGGTCAGTCTATAAGCTCCTGACTACATTGCCACATGATAAGATTACATTTTGGCTGAGGAAGCTGCACATATAAAATGTGAGAATATTTTTGGTTTCACTTCGTGGTTTGAAATTTTTCTTTACTGAGCTAACAAGAAAAGTTTCCAATTGGATAACCAAGGGAGTGCTGCCCAGTTGTTATGAACAAACCACCACAGGTCTCAGTTAATTCCTATTCAAATGCTTAATGAGCTTGCATTCATAATAGTTTACATATTTGTATTTTGTGAAT
This sequence comes from Hetaerina americana, assembly GCF_022747635.1. Lineage (NCBI taxonomy): Eukaryota > Metazoa > Arthropoda > Insecta > Odonata > Calopterygidae > Hetaerina > Hetaerina americana. The sequence goes on from NW_027287095.1 coordinate 20,446,875, forward strand.
GGTAACAATAAAAAAGTCCAAATGTCATAGCAGAGTTATTAATCAAGATGCTTATGAAAGTTATAAACTCCAAGTGAAATGATATTTTCACTGTAAGCTGGGTTTTTACTAGGTTAGCTATCAAATTTATTAAACTTTTTATTTATTTATTATCTACACTTATGAGGACTGTTGGGCATGGAGTCTAACTAACTTTTTCAAAATCGAATTTCCTGGAACATGTTTGAGTCAGTGGTACCAAAAACACAAAATTAATGATTAAATTCATAAACTAGCATCCTTGGATTTTGACTTCATATTTTTGATATCCTTGATTAAAAGCAATCCTTGTGTTGTTTCATGAAAAAATGCAGATTGTTTTATATCAATACAATCGGAAAGCATTTTACAAACTGCTACTGCATTCTCCACTCTTTCCTTCCACACAGAGCAACTCAGATGAAATTTAACTCTCATGTATTTTACTTACTATGAGAGTGTTTTGGCCTGAAAGAAATTCAAATACACTCAGCAAATATGGTCTTGGTGTGATGGAAGATTGCATATTCTTCTAACTGGCTGCAGAATGCATGCCAGCTATTCATATAATGATAATAGTATTTAGAGGACAGAAATAATTTTTATTGAATGATAAGCTATTTTTACAGAAATAACGGTAAATTGTCATTTTTGCTTTTGGTCATGGACTTAGTTTTCTTTCAGCTAATAGCATAATTTATCAATTTGTCCCTTGTTTTTTAATTCAAAGAAAAGTTTCCATGGGTTTTTATGATTTATCTAATGCATAGACTTCATATTTCTCTTGTAAGCCCAAGGTTATCAGCTTGATGGACTAGCATAGAAAATTGTAGAAAAGCTACATTATCTCCAAATCCAACATGAAGAAGTGATTGATGTCAGGGGAATATATTTTATTATTATAAAATGCTGCACTGCATCCTATAAATGTAGGTCTCCATGTTCTCAGTTTCACTGCAGAATATACAGGGTCTGTACAATAAGTATCGGAACTGGTACCAAATATCAAAATTTATTGCTGTTATCATTACATTTACTTAATTATCTTCAAAATACATTCCTCCTGCATCGATACACTTAGTTCGGCGCGTCTTCCACTCTTCAAAAGGCCACTGAGAGTTGGTTTCCGGAATACTATTCAGAGCCTTTGTCGTCGCTGCTTAAACCGCCTCGATGCAGTCGAACCGATGTCCTCTGGGCTCCTTTTGAGCTATCCTAAGAGGTAATAACGCTGTGGATAATATCTTCATCTTCCTGGATGCAGTCCAAAATTTCCACCTGCCACAGTTTTTGTTCCTCACTCAAGACTTTCGGCACCAGCTTCGCGCATACTTTCCTCATCGCAAGATCCTCTGTTACAATGGTGTGGATGGTTCCGATTGAAAGGCTGGTATCCTCACTGATAAGAGCAATGGTTAAATGCCTGTCGAAGTCCAAAACTTTTTTCACTCTGGCCACCTGTGCATCGGTTCAAGCAGTTGTCCGTCGTCCGACATGGTGCTTGTCTTCGACGAGCTCCCAGCCTTCCTTAAACATTTTGTGCCACTCAAAAACTCTTGTGCAGCTTAAGGCATCATCCCCAGAAGCCTGTTTAATGAATTCATGGGTTTCCGACGTGGATTTCCCGAGTTTAACGCAAAACTTCACAGCGTAGCGTTGCTCGATGGTTCACTCCATGCTGGCGTGACGACACCACAAACAATGACACGTCACAAAAATCCACCTCCTGTCTCATACATGCCTGGAGGCAACTGAACTTAAGTTCGCCTTGGTGATGGGGGACCCCTTTACCAAGCCGACTGGTTGGACCCCCTTCCACCGCTCCATTGAGGCTACAGCGAACCAGTCACAATACTTATTGTACGGACCCTATATAGGAGATGCAAGAAGAGTCATAGTTTCTCAGCCGAGCTATTTAAACTCTTTAGGTCAGCTGCACATTCTTCTGGGTTTTCATACCCAGGGTCTGAACCCAAGAGTGCTGTTAGGTTGCCATGAATCTTGGAATCCTGAATCTTCCCTGGCATAAGTCTTGGTTGTCTGAATTTGACATGCATGCAAAAATGTAACACAGTATGAAATTTTTAAAGTTCCGTGACAGAAACATATTTTCACTTTTTCAAAAGAATTCATGTACTAAATCCTCATTGGGTCCTCAGAAAAATTCTAGTTCTAATTCTTCTGAAGGCTGGTGGGCAAAGGAATTACTTGCATTGGTGGCACAAACTGCTCTCCCTCAGCTAATGAAGAATCACAAAATTGAGTCTTGGAAACTTATACCAATTCTCTTGCTAGATAATGAGTTTTTACTGGAATCGCAAAAGTATTGAAATAGTACTGAGAAGTAGATATGGGAGTTTTTTTTGCGTCAATTTGATGTTATAGTTTTCAGAAACTGTTGCTGCTGTTAAATTCTGATCAGGCAAGTTTGTGCTAGCCTCAGATAGGTGAGTGCATTTTTACACATCTTCACAAATATCTCTTTTTTACCACTGATTACTGAACTTTGACTCAAAATTCATATTCATGCATGGTTAAATACTTCAACAATACCTGGATAGGCATGTCAGCCTCTTTGAAAAATGACTTTGTTTGCTATTTTGTGAAAGATTTTGAGGAACATAATGCTACTTAAGATTTTCATCACCTAAGCAGTTGTTCAATCCAAACTGGCGAGTAGTTTACCAAGATATTCATTTGTTAATAACATTCTTTTCAATACATAGATTTTAAGCTGCTTTTTACATAATTTAAATGGTTTGCTGTCTAGTAATTTGCTTCTCATAAACCAATTGCATATGTATTCCAGTAAGTATGGGAAATTATACCATTTCAATAAAATTATTATATGATGGGGTATCATCAACTTTAATTATTACTGAAATGTAGTTGAGGAAGAACTTGATTTTTGTTTGCTTTTCTTAAGACTTCTCTACATAGTCACTATTCAGAGTTGTACATTTCTCCCAGCATTTCTTGAACTTTGGTAGTTCCTCATTTTTGAACTCAGCAGATTGCCTTGAAAGCCATTGTTCCACCTCTTGAATGGCATCATTTGTGCTGTCAAAATTCCAGCCCTTCAGTGGTTGTTTGAGCTGAGAATTAAAGTCACTTGGAAAAGATTAAGAGAATAGGGCAGATGTGGCAAAATTTCAAAGCCTCACTACTTTCATTGCAGGTTGCGTTGTATTTGCTTTTGAAAACGAGTCTGTAGACATGAAACCCAGCCTGCTGGCACCTTTGACATGTGCAGTTCTTGAATAATTTTCTACACACTGCTATAGCTAAGATCAATCTCATTCATGATCATTTGGATGATTCAGTATAATAGGATAAAGTCCTCCACTTTCTTTACTGTGGAAATATTGTCGGTGAGTGATGGTCATCCACTTCTTGGATCATCTGCAAGAGATATGTGGCAGTTAAAAAATTCTTTTTCAACCTCACAATTGTCATATGACAGGACATGGTATTCATGAACAGTCATCATTTCAATGTTTATTTGCCAGGTGCTGTAACCTTTCTTCCTCTATCTTTCCATACTTAACTGTACAATTAATTAAAACAATATAAATCAACATTAAGAACTATTATTGACAAAATTTTGTGAAAAATGATCAAATAATATGTAGAATAAATTTTATCCTGATAGCTCAGTTATTTCTTAGTAATAATAACATAAAAACAATACCAGCATATTTGCTAGTAAATATCACTAATTCTGATTTCATAGGCAAATGTTCATCTGAACATCAACTTTCATTTTTCCCATCCAATCTTCTGGTTTGACAGTAGTACTAGTTTTTAGGGTAGGTGACTGACAGCAGAGGTCATTTGCATCATTTAGGGATGGACAGGAAAGGATGAAGGGTGGAGAGAAACCCTGGCATCTGCATTTGCCTACCCATAACAAAAGGTGCCAAGGGTCCACAGCTTAATGTCCCATCTGATGGACCGCATACTCAGTCAAAGTCCCTCCACAAAGCACTTCAGGTGGGGATTGGGATACCGCTGAAAAATATCTGACACCTCTGGGAATTGAACCCTGGCCATCTGGGTGGGAAGCCATTATGTTAGCCATCGCATCATCTCAATCCGCTTTGGTTTGGTATTTTTGCTCTATTCTGAGGAATTTGAAGTTTGAATTTATTCAATTTACTCTTGTTGTTTCATAAGTATTGTATTAGGTAATAGTGGAAGGGTAGATGTGGTTGTATGGAAAACAATGGAGCTAATTATAAATTTTCAAGTGACTATAATTGAGCTTTCAAATTATTTGATAGGGTTAACGATATCTTGTAACAGCCTTCTAAGAAGCAATGCATATCAGTAGAAGCAGGTGAATGAAATGAGAAATCTATTTAAGGTGACCTACTAAACAAAGCTATTGCTATTCAAAAAGGGATAACATTGGATATTCCTTGGCTCTTTGTCTCTGATACTTTCAATTACCTATTTTGACTATAGAAATTTGGTGTGCCTCTCTGAAATAAAAATTATTATAAACTGTTAAACTACTTCAGAATGGAGGTGCATATGCTCTGTGAGTCAGCTTAGAAATTGTTGTATTCATCTTTACATAGCTATTATGGTAAAAAAAACCATTGTCAGGGCCATTAATGTTCCTGGAAGAAATCTAAATTAAAAAGTATATTTATTTCTATCTTATTTTCAGGCTCTACTTATATTATACATTTGCAGAACTTGCTTAGCTAATGCAATAGAGAGGACATAAAACTGTGGTTTTAAGTTTAGGGATCCAAAAAAGTTTGGGAAACACGGCTCTACATTAGAAGAATTAATCATTTACTAAGCATTGTTGTTAAGTAATCGGTAGAATTCATTCATTACTCAAGACAACTATATTCTTAATGTTGTTAGAGAATATTCAGCAAAAGAAAGAATTAAAAATGGAATGTCTTCAATTTAAACCAACTAGCATCGTAATTAAGAGTTACGCTCCTTTCATTTTACATGATGTCATGCATTGATAGTTAGTTGTTGATGTACCTAGCAGAATATTTGCAAATATATTACAGAAGAACTGTGACCAAGATTGTTATAATTGCATATTGTTTGAACAAATTCTTGTTTATTTTTATAATTTTGTCATCATTTGGGTAAGACTGAGACTATGTACATGGTTCATTCTTCCATCCAAACCCTAAGCATAACATCAAAGACAATTGCAAACACCCATACTCTAGGTGGAGGAAAACTACCTATGTACGAGGGTCATCCGGAAAGTAGTACCCGTTCGTGAAATAAAGACAAAAGTAAATATTAACAAACATAAAAAATTTTATTTGAAAGAGGATACTTTAAACTACTTCTCAACATAATCTCCAAGCAAATTAAGGCATTTGTCATAACGTGTGACAAGTTTCTGTATTCCTGCTGCATAGTCCTTCGCCGCCAGCTCATTGAGATACGCGAGGGACCCATCTTGCACAAATTTTTGCATAATGCAGATGGTGTTTAACAATTTCATGAACAATTGTTCGAGAAACATTGGGAAAATGCTCACAGATGTCATCAATTGTGACGCGCCGATCGTTCCTCACGAATTCGTCAACTGAGCTCACCAGTTGGTCTGTAATGACAGACGGTCTCTCCGAACGCTCATCGTCGTGTGTGTTCCCCCTCCCCATGTTGAAGTTGCGACACCACCGCCGAACAGACGACTCGTCCATTACATTGTCTCCATACACCTCCTTTAATTGGCGATGAATATCACATGGGCGAACGTTTCTTGCATTGAGGAATTTAATTACTGCCCTCACTTCACAACTGGCGGCGTTCTCAATTTTTTTAAACATTGTAAACAATCACAGAAACAACACAGGCAATGCTAGCGTCACGCAACTTGGCTCAGAGAAGGCAGACAAGCCACTGAAGCTATCTGACCTCGTCCAGCGGCTACTCGCGTCGTCAGCACTTCATGCGGCACCAACGGGTACTACTTTCCGGATGACCCTCGTAGATAGGAATAGAAACTGCAATCTCTGGGTTTGCAAGTGAAATACCCCACTTAGGGCCAGCATTTAGGTATAGGCCCAAAAATCACACCAAGGGATTCTTCTCAGAAAATATAATGTTTTGCAAGATTATTCTTTGAAGTTGAATATTTGCAATAATGATTTACATATCCTGAAGAGGAATTCCCTTCGCTCCTTAACTATTTGGTTTTAATAGTGTTGTGTAGATTTTGGTGTACGCATACAATTTATATTGTTATTAAACAATCACTATTTTTGGCAGATTTGTCCTCTTTGAGCTGAAACCCCCATTTGCAGTGCAATTAATTATCAATATAATCGGTGTTCAAGTTATTTTTTTTAACAGTATGTAATTTCAGTATTTGGTTTTTGCTGAGGTAGATTTCAAGAGTGCTGTGTTTGAATAATTTTTGTGACTTGATATATCCCCCACGTACAGAGTAATGACTTCTACCCTAATTGAGCTGCAAAAATGCTCCACATAGGTTTCAGAAAATTATGTAAGCTACCTTGGTATGAAATTTCTTTTGCGGGAAAGTTCTTTTATGACTCCTCAGCCTTAGTTTAATATGGCATGCAACATTTGATTTAGCATGGCCTAATACAAATCAAATTGGAGAGAAATGATAATTAGCAATTGTGTTTTCCGCTAGAGTATTTTTATTCACACAACCCAGGTTTCAACACTTAGTGTCATCTTCAGGTGGAAATTACATGCCTGTTGGCATATATATACTAATGTTGATGAAAGGAAGGGGGGTTTGAGCGGTTTGGAGTTTTTTGGTGAGCAGGAACTGGAGACTGATTGGCTAGGTGAAATAGATAAATCAAATTGTTTTTATGCTCTTTGTGTACTCTGACAATGTTTAATGACCTTCAATAGGAAATGAAATTTATGAACGTAATTTTGGATATCTTGAAAAATACCTTTTCCAGTGGTTTTAATTTTGTTCAGACATTTTAAGAGGGCAATGAAATGAAGTTATTGATATCAGAGAAGCTATTTCACAAAGGATTATGGAAGTGTTACAGGCAGTAGCATGATACCTAGGAACTTAACTGCTGCTCAAATATGTTTTATCCAGAGTAGACATTTAGTTAAAATGTATGCATCACAAGTATTTACTTCAGTACATGTTGAAGAGAACTACATTCCCTGGTCAGCATGAGAAAATGAGGCTTGTAATCACTCCAGTAAGTTTCTATGCTGCCATTTAAATGATATGGTAATCCAAGAGTTTGGAAAGCATGAAAAAGTGAAGAAATATCTTTTCTTGGGGATGACTGTGCATCAGTGCCACATAATAATTATATTTTTTATTTTCTATCCTTCATTGTAAATTAGCCCAAAAATCCTGTTCAATTATCGTAAATCAAGTTTCTATCAATTAAATGTTAACTAGGAGTAATTTATGAAATGAGTGATTTCAGGGGTTTATTAATGGTTAAAAAAAAACTTCCAAAAATGAGTCTTGGTGGTCCCGGGGTAGAGCGTTGGACCACCGGAGGGCCCGGGTTGGATTCGCGGACAAGCCACTCCGGGCACCTTCAGCTAAACCCAAACTGTGTGATTTTTCTGGTACCAGATCCTCCTGGGAAATCATAGCCGGCACAGGGAAAAGAACTGCCCCCCCTAATCTGATGTGTGAATTTCGCACACCGTCGGGCTTGGTACTAGGTGAACTCTACAATCACCTACCAAACCGACCTTCGGGTTGATTACTGTGTTAATGGTTCTATAAACTACAAAACGTACGTTCACAAAATGTTACCACAACAGTTCTTGGCATCAAAAAAATAATCCAAGGGAAGTATAATTAGTAAACGTGGGAATGCTCGAAATTACGTTGTTATGTCTATTAGCACATTTGCACGATGTAAATTGCAAGTCCTTGTAACGCAGGACTATTCAGCTCAATCTAACGTTTACTTCCATCCGAAAATATTTAATGGCATAAAAAGATATACCATTTAAGGAAATCTTCTCAACTGATTATTTACGAAGGTGTTTAAGTTTTACCGCCATTTTACCAGTTAAGTCTACAAATTAAAAGTATTTTTTTTGAAAATTATTGTACGTAATTTAGTATGCACGAAATATATATATATTTCCACAAGCAAATCGTAGCAGAAAAATCTGTGGTATATGAAATTCGATGACAATGTATTCGTCTAGAGTTATTTTTGGAAGCAAATAATAAGGCTGACGTTTAATGCGAATGGGAGTGCATACAATATGTGTTTGAGGTACGAGGCAAATAAAAATCGGAGATGTTTCCGGAAATGTGAGCAGTGCTTTAAAATGAGTTTTCCATTCGTTACAGATCTTGTTCAACTTGGCAGAGTATAAGAAATAATCACCTCAAGTTCGGCTAGTTTCATGTACCAATCTCTATCTTAAGCATAACAAAATATAGTCAATGAGGAGTGTTGTAGATGAATGTAAACATTGCGGATATGGGCCTATTGCGATGCGTTTCCGAGTATTCTGTTTTGATATTTAAAACCCCCGCTATGCAATGTAGAGCGCCATTTTCGATTTTATCGCTTTCATTTTGTGCAGAGCATTCTGGGTAGTACGCCATTACCGCGTCCGCCGCGTCCCAAGTGAAGTTGGCGGTATTAATTCATTAGGTCTGTGGAACTGTGTTTACTAATAATCTCTATTGTACGTATACATCCCTGCGACCGTTACAAATTACTTGTTCCAAAAATGTCTGCCTCTGGGGATAATGATGATGAGACCTACGTCCTGAAAGTTCGTGGATTGCCATGGTCAACGCAGGCCGAAGAGCTACTGAAATTTTTCGACGATTGCAGAGTGAAGGATGGCCGATTGGGGATTCATATGATAATGTCCCGGGAGGGAAGACCTAGCGGTGAAGCTTACATTGAATTTGAGAGCGATGAGGATCTGGAGAAAGGTTTGAAGAAAGATAAAGAGCACATTGGTCATAGATACATTGAGGTCTTCAAAACCAAGAAGTCTGAGATGGAATGGGTTATTAAGAGAAGTGGGCAGAATTTGCAGAATGTGATGGACGATGGATGTGTGAGGTTGCGGGGATTACCCTATGGCTGCTCGAAAGAGGAGATATCTAATTTTTTCTCAGGGCTTGAGATAATACCCAATGGGATATCGTTACCAACAGATTATCAAGGAAGGAGTACAGGTGAAGCCTACGTGCAGTTTCTCAACAAGGAAGTAGCAGACCGGGCTTTAGAGAAGCATAAAGAAAAAATAGGCCATAGGTACATCGAGATATTTCGGAGCAGCTTGTCAGAGGTACGGGAAGCAATGGGTCCCAAGATGCGACCCATGGGCTTCTCCCAGAGGCCAACACCTTACGATCGTAACGATCGCTTCGGGGGGATGAACCGGTTCGGCATGGGACGTGGATCACGAAGTTTCAAAGGTAGTAATAGAATTGTGATGTATTAGCAACGATGTTACTCATTTGTTTAAATTTAAAAATCAATCTCGTATGTGTACATAGGTTATGGAGACTATGAGGATGGTGGCTGGGGCTACGGGGAGAACTCATGGGGAGGCGGTCTTCGTGGTCGTGGGGGAGGCGGAGGCATGAAACCTGGGTTTGGCTCGGGACGGGTCGGTGGAGGAGGGGGCGCCTGGCAGGGCGATGGGGGTCACACAATCCACATGAGGGGCCTCCCATTCAGAGCCACAGAGAGCGAAATTGCAGATTTTTTCAGACCCATAAACCCCCTTAACATCCGTCTCATTTATGACAGCAGTGGACGGGCATCTGGAGAGGCAGATGTAGATTTTGCCACTCATGAGGAGGCCGTTAAGGCTATGTGTAAAGATAAAGGTCATATGCAGCATAGATACATCGAACTTTTCATGAGTTCAAATTCAAGTAACGGTCAAGGCTATGGGCACAGAAAGTGAATTGTCGTATTTTTCATATAATTTTCATAGCCGTATTTTAAATTAATGCTGAGGGGAACTTATTGTATAAGTTTGACTTAATTTCGATTTTGATCATTGACTGAATTTGAAAATATTGTTTCCTTAGTAGTTGTGATGCATGTTAAAGAGTGAATGTTATGTGCTTTGTTGACTGAGGAAAAAAATTTGAATTTTGGGTTAACTGAAATACATCAGTTCATCACAACAGATTTATTTTATTGTGACTTTAGTTGTACATTGCTTTGTTCAATTTATCCTTAACCGTTTGCATCTCTCAGATTTAGTAGCCACTAAATTACTGTGAATTTATCTCACTTGTTTATATCCTACTGCTTGAATGTAATGGATTTACTTTTGACATTTAATCCCAATTGCAAATAAAGTGGTATATGTTCAACAAATGTATCAGTCTTCATCTGCCATCATTATTTCCTTTAATGCAGTGGAATCACTGTGGAATTGTTTTTGGGAGTTAATTTTCATATTGTTTATACAGAATTTTTAGTTGAAGGAAAATATATTGTAATGTAGTTAACATGAAATAATTTTTTCTTACAGCTGTGTAATTATTTATAAAAACTATTACAGTTGTTTATGTGGTGGCCAAATCAGCTGGCCTTTTATAGAATTTCAAGTTGAATTAATTAATTAATAATGATGAAGTAGGTACATGAATTATTTAATTCCTTTTTTGCAATATTGTTAAGGCATTACATGCTCTTCAAATCTTTTGAATGTCGTGCAATAGTCTGTATTAGCCTCAGAGATTTGTTTCAATTACCTAACAAATGTGTTGTTGAATTAACATTTATACCAAAGTTTTGAATTACCTTCGATATATGTTGAAGGTAGATATTGAAACATATGCATTCTGATAGTGAATTTTTACGTTAATATACATTTGTTTTCTTCCTGTGTGTGAATATTTTCTATATGCATTCAAATTCCCCTCATCCTACCTTGCATTGTCTTTTTTACATTTGATAATACTTGCATACAAGAGAGCCATAATTAATGCACGCTTGTTAACTGCCATTTTGTTTTAACATTTTAATGTAGCAACCAAGATTTATTCCACAGAAGCTTTTTTAAATTTAGGTTCTTGTTTGGTTAAACTGGTTGATTTTTTATGACAAGGCAAAACGTATTTCACATTTTTTGCTTATTTGTACTACACGAGCAATTCTCCCATTATTTTGCATGACATTGTATTGTTAGTGTTAGTCAACATCTCTGTATGTACAGTGAAAGAGAATTACTTCATCTATTAATGGGAACAAACAACACTCTTCATAAGGCGAAATAAATTTAGTGCCTGTATGACCTTGGGTGAAAAGTTCTCTCGGGGTAGAATTTCATGTAGTTACTCATTTTTCTCCTAGTCTGCTGATATTCATTTTCAATTTTTAATCCATCTTAATTTTGGCCTAGTATTGTTTGATTTGTGGGGTGAATCTTGAACTGTTTCGTGTTTGTAGTATGTTGTGTACCTTTGGCATGCTAAGAAATAGGTAATGGGGACTAGACTGAATGTCAACATGGGGAAATATTTCCATTTCCTGTTGAAACTTGCTCCAGAATGTGCCATATTCAGAATAATTAACCATTAATGTGGAATAACTCATTCAGTTTTGGCCATTCCATTCCTTTGGGCTAGATTTTGTCAATCAGTTGAAAAATCATTTGATGTTCAGAAGTCATAGGAAACTGGATACATCATTTAAATCACAAACACTGATAATATGAAACGGCCTAATACTTAATATGGCCTTAGACACGTCTCAATGCAAGGAGTTGACTATTAAAAATTGGTTGAAATCGAAAGTATACTTTTTTCAGCATTTGGAAAAACCATGGGCTATCAAAATTAGTATTCCACAATTGTTGCATTGTAATGCACATTAGGGGATGACTGATAAAAGTTAGTCTTGGTATCTCCCACAGTTTCTTGGATGAGGAGCAATTAATTGATAGGTAATTGCCTCAGAAACTATCATTGTAGGGGGGAGCCCCATGTCCATTACTTAATGTCCATTACATAGTGTATAGATATAAGACCTGATGTAATTTAAATCAATAGAAAATGTCATGGCTGGGTACAACTATTACCCAAATTAATATTAGTGATTTTTTCTTTGGTCTTACAATAATTTAATTCCTATGGCCTAATTAAGACTACTATGTTGCTTGACCTGTTTCTAATATGCATGGTAATATAATTGAATGTACCATGAATTGGAATTTTGAAATGTCGCTATATTTTACCAAATGGAGAAATTATGCTGAACTGTATGAAATTATTGACTCCTGTGGTACTATGCTAATATTTAACTTTGTTTAGATAATAGCTAATGAGGGAAATAGCTCAGCTCAAAATAAACTCACCGCTATCCTTTTTCTGATTGGTGAAATTGTGCCACTGAAAAGTCGAATTTTCTGTGCCTTTTGTCAGGGGTCAGCAGCCAGCTTTGATACTGCCAGGTAAAGTAAAGCCAAATATGAATTTTAGAAATGATTGGTAAGTGTAATTACATTTTTTATCGGCAGGAAGGAGTTTATTCAGCAGTCCAGGTAAGGACTATTTATCATGTCATAAAAGGCTGATTGATGGAACAGAACTTTATTCAGGCCACCCAATTCACAAAGGTGACACACACCAATGAATTGTTGGTTTTTGTAGATAGTTTTAAATAAGGTTTTTTCTGATACTGAGCAAATATATCACGCCTTTTCAGAGCAATGGGTAATGCAAGGGATATGGAAGATAATGTGGTAATTGAAAATTTTTCTCTTGCACTTGCTGTGAGGTCTTCCGTCTGTGCTTGTGAATGAAATGATTGAATGGTGTGTTCCATGAAAAGATTAATTCATTTTGATTGTCATCTTACCTGATTCAGAAAATTTAGTATCGTGCCTTGAAGTGCATCGGGAACTTCATAAAAATTTGACTGTTAATTGCTCCATTTATTGATGGCCCATTTTAATTTTCCATATATTAGCACAGTACCTGAGCCAGTAAATAATCAACTTCCTTTGTAAGATTAAAGTAGCTTTATGATTTTTTTTTGTATTCCTTTTACTCCTTAAGTTGGCTTGTGGAAATGTCAGCATGCATAAGTAAGCTTATTCACTTGGTCAGAGAATAACATAATCCTTTTTTTATTTTTTTATACTAATAGTTATTGGAAAAATCTGGAGCTATGAATATACCAGGTGAAAACCAATTGCCAGTTATGCTTAAAATGTTTTGCTTGGTTGATTATTTTATCATGTCATCTTCAAAATTGCATTGGTTAGGACCAGAGGCCTTCTATAACTGAGTATCAAATTGTACTGATTGATGTGCGGTTTTCTCCTCTTCATGTAATCTTGAACTATTTATTGTCATGATAACATGGTGTTCAAGGGATTGTTTTACTCGATAAATTTTTTCTCAATGTGTATGCATACAGTTGTTAAATATAGTGAAGTTAACATTTCTTCCATTAAACATCAGTCTATTCCCCATGTGAAAATTATCTTGGCATGCTACTGGTGTGAGTAAATAATTTTATTCAGCTTCTTTAGAAATTTGTATTTTCATGTTTGTGATATGTCCTAACCCATGTTGAAAAAATAATGCTGTTGGAATTGGTTCTTAATTGGATGTTTGATTTTTTAGAAGCAAATTTCTAATTCCATTGAATATGTAAATGTATCATATGTATTGCATGCATGTTTTAAAATATTTTGTGGGCCTTGGAGAGATGCCAACAAAAATTGTCTCGTATACAGTATTAAAATGACAGGAGTGTGAAATATAATCAGCCACCGTACAAAAATCATAGTCTCCTGAAGTTAGTTGTATATAAGGATCTTTCCTACATTATTAATTTTATACTCATCATTTTTAAATATGAGATTGAATGGAAGCTATATTCTTTCAATGGGCAGACTCATATTATGCAATGAAAGGAGAATTCTTGCGGACATAAAACGGATGTCATTGTTAGTGAATGTTCCAAGCATGGGCAGCTATTAAGTCTTTTTATACTCAAAGTAAGTATTGACTATATCAGGCTTTCCAAACATACTTGGTAATTTTTTTGATGATTAATTATATGATTATTCTTCACCATCCATCCTCTTTGTGGAATGAGAAGAAGTTAAAAAAAGTCATACAATGCCGCAGGAAGAAAAGGACTGGCAATTAAAAATATGTTCATTGTGGAATAAATAAATCTCACTCTGTGACATTTTCCTTGGTGGACACTTTGGAAGTGATCATGCGAAGTATTGGAAAGAATTAGATTTTACATTAGTTTTCTTTGGAGCAAGTGACCTTTAATTTGATGCACCAGCTGAGACTGCCCTCATAACATGGTTACCCTCAAATGCCCACACGGGAGAGCATTTTTGGAGTACTGGAGCATATTTCAAGTTGGATAAAATCTACTTCAATCCGAGATTAAATCCTCAGCACAGAAACCTGTTGTAAGATCCTTGAAAAAGTGAGTAAATTATTATTATACATTTTTTGTGTCCACTGAGCTACTCTTTAAAAGGTATCCATTTATTTTAATTACTTACATTTTTGCTGCATTATGAGGTGTGAGCACTCGATGCATTTTTGTTTCGATCTAAATTTGCCATTGCACATCATTATAATGAATTGTAATTGTTTGTAATAAAATTAAATGAGTATGTTAAAATGCTAAGTATTTAAAACGTTGAATCTTTTGGGGTAGATAAACTAACAATTGAATTGTGGCCATGTGTAGGAATTGACAAAGAGTTGTCTTGTATTAACCACTTTCATAAATAGTGACAGGATTTTGAAAATGTATCGGTGGTATATGAATGCCAATTATCTGGAATGGAGAATGACTTCTAGGTGCCTGTGGAAATTTTGGTGCTTCACGCCAGAGTATCTCTACATTTAAGTAGTGTGAAACGAAAAGCAATAATGTTTAAAGTGTTACCCTTTACACTGTGGCAGGTATTTATGTTTCTGTGTTTGCAGTGCTTTAGAGGTGGTACTACTTGGAAGTTATTATGAAAGATGTTAATAAAATTAATTTTCAATAATGATATTGCTTTTCTTTTGGCAGATTCCTTCATAACCTTCTTTTGGCCGATACTTAGCTAACTCCAGGTTCAGAAAGGACTAATTTGACTTTCTGCCAGAGTTGCTTCATGTAATGCGTAAGCTGTATTTCTAATAATTTTCCTGTGTTTAACCTTAAATGAAGGATTAGATAATCTTTTTGAGATTTTCTCAAACTTCTATGATTACCCTGGTTTTGGGAAGAGAAGCTAATCTTAATTACAAATGCTTCAGTAATTCCTTTTATTAGTTATTATTTATTCACTGGTCATTTGACTTATAAAAAAGTCACTAATGGCGTAGTGGAAATAAGTCATGAGTTGTCCTGTTTGACCTTCCTCTTTAACAAAACTGGGTCAGATTTTGTCATTTGAGTGCCGAAACAAGCTCTTACATACCTTCAATTTTCAAATAGCTGTTGTTGCTTGCTTGTGGAATACTTAAATTGGGAAGTGAGGGTGTGGTAGGCCAGTTATTGGGTGAGGTGTACAGTTAGAAGGTGGAAGGTTACACCATCAAATCTAGTTGATATTTGTGAAGGTGTTGATTTAAACCCAAGATGTATTCTGGGAAGCTGAACCCCGTAACCTGTACATGCAAATCTCACAAACTACCAAGTGGCCCTGACCAGCCTCCTGGGACTTGTTTCTGAAAGTTAAGTCAGCAGCTGGAAGCAATGTGACACTAAAATGTATCCTTAGTATAAACAAGTGGCAAGGGTTTTGATGGATATATTTTTGCAATAGTTCCATGTGAGAGCAAATTAATAAGGAATCTCATTGCTTTGAGAAACAAGCCCCAGGTTCAAACTGATTTGGGTTTTAGAATTTTTAATTGAAATAATCCTGGTCACCTTTTATTTCAGCACCATTTTATTTATTGTTTCTAAGCAATGTAGAGAAAGTGTAAAATGAAGGATTTTCAATGTGTGCCCTAAGTGACCTTTTTAAGAATAAGTCATGAAGTATTTTTATTTATTTGTCATTAGTCCCAAAACAGCACTTCGGCCTTTATTTGACTTAGAACAATGGTATAACAATTTGACAATTTCATACCCCCAAGCCCTATTTGGAGGAGAAACCACCCAGGCGGTATAATTAAACATTATAAAATAATAACAGACTAATGAATTTTTTTATACACTGTGACTGGTACCATCTAAATTATAGCATAAATATTTATTCTAAATTGATTCTCAAGTATTTTTCTCGTAGAAACTTCTCTGATTTCTCTACTTTAGGGGAGGCTAACTTTAAAATAGTTAGTCTTAATCAAGAATTTTTAATAAATGGGACCTACATCACACATGAATGTAATTTATGCTAGAATTTTTAATTTGTAGAATGGCATGCTGTTTTAATTCACTGGTGTACTATATACTCCATCACACTTAGAAGGTACCTACATTCTCAACTATTATAGAGGATAAAATTCTACCAAAATGTTATTAGTTGAACATTAAGGAAAAATACCGATCAAAAACAAAAATTCATCAGGTCACATTTTTTCAAATTCACATTCCATTGTAGAATTTCTTGCGTGATTTCCTGCCATTCAGCCTTTCCATTGTTGGATAATTACAGCTGTAAGAACTGAGGAACTCATTGTGATCTTAAGTTTTCAGCTAGGATTTATAACAAAATATGGACACCTTTCTTTTCCTCGCAAGTTGAGCCTGTGGGCCTCTAATAAATGAATTAGAATGTATCTTTTTTAGTGATGCTGATTTTTAAATTTGAACATGTTGATAAATTTAAGTTAAAATTCCAATGCTGTGAAGTATTAAAAAAAATTATACTAAATTTGTACCTGGCCCAAATAGTTGGTCTGAGTGAAGTCCGTGACATAGAATCTAATTTGTTGCCTGTCTTAGGTCATTAAATGGGCCATGATCCTTGAGCAAAGGTCCATGGCCTGTTGATGACCATGGAAGGTTTGTATTTTGTCCAGTGGAAATTATAATGCTATCATTCCAATTTATATGTAATTATTTAGGAGATATGCCTAAAAATGTTTCTTTAATCAGACTAGTTAATTAGTTTCAGGAACTTAATAGTAAATGCACACTTGGAAAATTTTTGAAGTTCTGACTTATAATTTCATGGGAAGAAATTCTTCATTCTAACTCACTAAACTGATATCTGGTTAATGCAATAGAAATGGCAAAAGCCGCTAAATGTTGAGCATCGGCAATATTACATTTGGACTCGAAGAGTGTATTTCGTCAATGTTGCAAATGTTACTCCTCAAGCAATTTAGCCGAACTTCGGTTGGCCACTTGAAACTTTCTTTTGGTTGTTTATGATAATATTTCGAGAAACTTTCTTTTGGTTGTGCATTGTAATATTTCAAGATAGCATGACGGTTAATTTTTAGTGCTATGTTCTTCATGGTTTTTCCCATATTTTGTCTTTGGCCTGGGGATGAATGTTCGTACTGAATTCTTTGGTGTAGGTTTCAGGCTGAGAAGTTTTAATATTAATGTTCCTGATTATTATGAAAAAGTTAAAATGAAGTTTTTGTGATATCACCAACAGTATCTTGAAGTGGCTACGATATACGTCTCTCTGATATACGAATTGCTTGAAAAGAGTATGTACATGTAACCGGATTAAATGTTATGTGTAAATTATTATGCATTTATTAAATAAAAAATTTTTAATGGAAAAGTGTGACCTAACCTCAGAAATGGCAGTTAAAGCATTGTTTTAATACCTGTTAAATTGTTCTCTCCCTTCAAATATGTTCTGTTTTATGGTGTAGCCTTATCTGAAAAGTCCTAACTACTTGTCCTAAGCTGTAATTAACTGTAAACATTGAATGCCAGTGAGTTGGGGTGAATAGTTCCACTAGTTGCCGCTTATATATGGCATGGATCAATCACTGAAATGACATTTGTGAGATAGGAACTTTTGGCATAATTACTCAAAATATTTTGCAGTGTTTTTATTCATATAATGGTGGCTTGGTTTGTAAGCAGTATATTTGAAACCAATGTGTTATAAAGGGACAGTAGAGGGGATGGAACTACCTCATGAAAAAGGTGTATTTTTTCTTTTTAAATATGCGATTATGTTGATACTAGAGTAGGAATGTGAACAGTACCAGCAAGTTGCCGTGGAGCATTTTCAATGATCAGGATGATTTTTCAATAAAGCAATGTCCATTCAATATATTAATGCTAATTGTTAAAGAGAACTGCCATGTTGGTTTACCCCTGCAGTTGTGGTTTTAAAAAAATTAAAGATTAATTTAAATAATGGATTACCTGTAACCTTACGTAAGTTAAAAAAAAATTATCCTACAAGATGCATAGGTTATCGCTCGAAGATTGCGCTACTAGCAGAGATCGTTGCCGGTGAAATTTCATCTGGATCCATCTTATCTCTAAAAGCTTCCAATCTGGCAGAAGTCTTCCTGATGCCGATGATCAGTTGAAAATGATATATTAATTTGAATTACTTTGTAAACTTATTTTCGTTTGTGAAAAAGGGCATCCAGTGAGTGGACCTTTTGATGTAGCAGTATTTTTCAATAAATATGTCTGAAACAATAAGTTGTTCCTTTTCAACAAGCCTGTTCATACAATTAACAATTACAGACGGCCTCGCCGAGAATATAAATACACTGGTACAATTGATTTCGTAGTTTCCAATTGAACTTCCCGTCTGTGAATTACTGCAGTTAAATTTAAGGTTCTCTTGTTATATGCTCCCCCTCGTTTAGGTAACGCAATGGTAATTGGCATAATGTCAATATTAGTGTATCTATTGTCCATGCCCGCCCCCTGGGACTAGACTCGATTTCAATTAGCTAATTAAATTTTGACGACGATGCAAAAATGACCTCGAGCTGCCGCGAAATCAGCACCTTTAATATCTAATTACATTTGTTTTCCAAATTCGACAAAATCTTTCTTGAAGCCTGCTTGAGGGTAACTGGGGATTCCTTGCTGGAAAATTTAAAAAAAAGATTATCCTGAACTATGAATTTAATTAAGATGCAAACACGTGCATCTTGTTTTTGACAGGAGGAAAAGTACATCTATTAATATACATATACTAATTAACGAGTATGAAGAAGAAAATAACTCTGACAACCCTGATTATACTTTTCATACCACGCCTGCGTATTTCATTTCTTAGAACAGAAGAAAAGCAATACTGCGATGAAAAGGAGTTCGTAAATTGTTCTTCTAATGTTTAAGGTATACCATTTATAAACATCCTCATGGTATTGGAATTTAATATTAAACGTTGATTTTTGTGGCAATAAGTTAACTGAACAATTCGATCAATTCTTTGCAATGGGGAGAACATCAAAAGGTGAGGCGTTTCGTGTAACTCTTCATGGGTAAAGTAAAGATTTCCATTTAGCCTTTTCTTGATATTTTATATTAATTTTGATTTTTATATTTAGATGCTCAGGTTAGTAAATCTGAGAGAATGATTATAACCATCGCAGAAATCATACAGGAGCTCCTTAAGGCTCACAAGGAAGGAAAGGATGTGAATCTTAACAAACTAAAGACCAGAATTTCTGCCAAGTATGAGTTAGAAACGTCTCCTCGACTTGTGGATATTATTGCTGCTGTCCCGACAGAGTCTAAAAAGATTCTCCTGCCAAAATTACGTGCCAAACCTATTAGGACTGCTAGTGGAGTAAGTTAGATTTCCTATTAATTTTCATAGTGGGAAGGGCTGTACCTGTAAATCAACTATTTACTTACAGATAGCAGTTGTTGCGGTAATGTGCAAACCTCATCGGTGCCCTCACATTAACATGACAGGGAATATATGTGTGTATTGCCCGGGAGGGCCAGACTCAGATTTTGAGTATTCCACTCAGTCTTACACAGGGTATGAACCAACTTCTATGAGAGCAATAAGAGCCCGATATGACCCGTTTCTGCAAACTCGCAATCGAGTAGATCAGGTAAGAGTAGTTTTTACAAGGAAATTAAATGAATTCATTCCAAGAAATTCATGCACGATTTGCTTTTGTTATGTTGCTGTAAATTACTGGCATTTGGAATAAATTCTATTAAACTTATGAAGTGGGAAGGTATACTTATCAAACAAGTACGAATGCTCCCTCCCATGAGTGGCAACCTTAATGGTTGAAGGGTAAAAGACATGAAAGGTCGTCCGTGGAGATTTGGTTCTTCAGTGAGATAGATACCGAACCTATAAGGTGTCAGTGGGGGGGGGGGGCATCCAAGTGATTTTGTCACTTGAAAAACACCTTTGAGGAAGGCAACGTGAAACTACCTCATTTATCATTTCCACGAAAAATATGTCACACCGTGTAGGATGTCTAGGTCGTTAAATGATGTCAAAAGAGGGCCAAAACGGTTAGTATACGCTCATGGAACGTTATAACGATGATGAGGACAGGAGAGCTAGAAAATATCAAAAGAGAAACGGAAGAAGGTATAGAAATGGTGGGTTGGTGTGAGGCGAAATGGAGAAACAGCGAAGATTACTGGAGTGAGTGTTAGTAAGTAATATATTGGGGGGGGGGGAAAGTTAACGTGGAGTGACCGTAATCTTTTTAGGAAACTAGGGAGAATGGCAGTGAATATAGAGCAGGTGAGTGCTAGAATTTCAATGGTAGAGATAAAAGCTGACCTGACCAATCTAGTAATAATCCAGGTGTATATGCTGACACATATTCACTGCAAAGAAGAAATAATTGGAAATCCGCAGAAAGGAAGCAGCAATAATAGCGAGGGTTTAAAATTCAGTGATACATGAAAGAAGGGATGGGATAGAGAGTATGATTTAGGAATTAAAAATGACCACTGAGGGAACACAGTGAGTAAAATGAATTTGAATGTACCTCACTTTAATTATGCACATGAAGAGTGAATATTGCTAAAAGGCTGATGTAATTGGCTCATTATTCCCGAGAGTTTCTGAGAAACTTAACTGAAAAGGATTTTCGTTACATCAATGAAGGATTGATACTCTTTATCCACCTAACATCCATTTTCTCCCTCTAGCCCATGCCTCCTACTCACCCTTGTTTGCGCCATGTAGTAAGGATGTGAATTCCTTATTTAGTACATGAGGGTAACTTCATGTTGAAACTTGGGTTATAAAATATATCCATCAGGAATTGTTTAAAAGTTATTATTACTTTCCTTCGGTTGTAGTATCAGATAGAGTAGGTTTGGCATATCGGAAGTTAACTTAAATTGTTGTACTTATGATTTGAATATAAATGGTTGCTCTGTGCTTTATGAATTACAATATAATGATGTACATATTTCTCTTACAGCTGAAGCAGTTGGGTCACAGTGTTGATAAGGTAGAATTTATTGTAATGGGAGGTACATTTATGTGCTTACCTGATGAGTACCGAGATTATTTTATCCTCAATCTTCATGATGCTCTCTCTGGACACACCAGTCATTCAGTGGAGGAGGCAGTGAAGTAAGTTATCTAGTGACTATTTAAGGGTACATCTTCTTAATTTTGCTGATTTGTCCATCTTAGCTGATGAGATCCGTCTATTATCTCACTTAAAAAACCATTTACCTTAGCAATTTTAGTACTCATAATAATTATGATAATTCTTTATTTGTCAAAAGATCAGGTAACAAAATTAATGTGAAATATGCCAATGGAATGGTGAACATAGAACATTTGAGGCAACGAAATCTAATGCATGAATTCAAATAAATAATAAAATATATTTTCACATTTTTCTAATTATTTAATTTAGTAATCATTATACTGAACACACATATTTCAGACGGCACAAATCCAGAGAGGGATTGTAGAGTTAGAATGGGTAATGCTACATAGGAAATTGAGACGGGGCTATCCATTATCACCTGTTCTTTTAGTACATATATATGTGCGGAGGAAATTGACAGGGAGGCAAGATTGAAAGTAGTTTGGTAACTTATCGAATCAGTTAGATTTGCAGATTATGTAGTGTTTGTCAGCCAATCAGCCAAAGGTGTGCAATCATTTGTCATTGTTTGCAATCATTGTATTTGTGCATTACAATTCCATTGTGATTGGTAATAGAATGGAAATTATTTTTGTTATTGGTAAAAGAACTCACCTGAATGTCGCAGGAGACACGTGACCAGCTAAAAATAGATTCCCATATGTTTTCAAATCTTTTATTGTACAATTCATTGTAATATGACTGCAGCGGAGGTATGTAAGTAGAATTTAGTTTAAGTGAATGTGATTTGATCAGTAGTTGTAGTAGTAGTAGTAGTAGTATTTAGTGGAGGCGACTGACTGCTGAGGTCATTTGCGCCATTAGGGATGGACAGGAAAGGATGAAGGGCGGAGAGACACCCGGCATCGGAATTAGCCTACTCTTTACAAAAGATGCCAAGGGGTCCGCAGCTTAACTTCCCATCCGACAGATGCCATACTCACTCAAAGTGCACTCTACAAAGCACCTCAAGTAGGGATCGAGATACCTCTGAAAAATATTCAACACCGCCGAGATTTGAACCCGAGCCCTCTTGGTGGGAAGCCAGTACGTTACCCCTGCACCATCTCGATCCCCATCAGTAGTCGTTCGACTTATTAATTCATCAAGTCTGAGCATTGTTACTCACTATTATCATAAACTACTTACATTCAAAATGTATGACTTAAATGATGAAAATAAAATACTGTATTCACGAATTGCTAATTTCATCTACAAAGTTAATTGATTAAATTTTGTTTATCATATGAAACTTCCTAAATTGGAACACAGTCATACTGCTTGAATAATTTTTGGTTTAGGGTTTATCAGAGGTTTCATCCTGAAATCCAAATTAAGTAAATTGGATGTTACCCAGATTTTAAATCTTAATGGAGAGTTGAATTATACCTTCAATGTTTAATGCTTAACAATGACCCCAATAGAGAGTCAAAATGACAGCCCTAAAATGAAAGCCTCAAGCATTATCTTCACTATTTAATGCTACTAATGGACAGTAACATTTATTAACTGTAAATAAAGAATGGTTATTGACTACAGACTACTGTGAAATCTTACAACTGCGAAATACAGAATAGAGAATATTACAAAAGGCTGAAAAATATTGTTCGTATAATGTTGAGTAATTATTGATCTTTTTAAGGTCCTGTTAAGACTTGCAAATTAGAGCCTGATCGAAGGTACCAGGAATTGACTACAATAAGCTTCTATATTAGATATCTTTCAGTTTTTAGTAATCTTTCCCATTTGATGTGTCTCAATTTACAGAAATGAATATGTATAATTTGCATTATATAATACCTAATTACCATTTTTTTATTGTTTCCTTTACTTCAGTATAATTGCTCTAGTACACTTGGTATATATTACACATTTCCAGTACTTATGTACTGTTTTAGAGAAATTACAGCATTTAGGGTGTAATGTTCTCATGTGCACACTAGTAGTACCAGCTCAAAGCTTCTAGGGCTGTAAAATGAAAGATTTGCACTGCTTTCGTTGTGGTAATTGTATTATTTTTTTCAGGTTTTCAGAGAAAAGTAAAACAAAATGTATTGGGATTACTATTGAGACTCGCCCAGATTATTGTTTGAGAAGACATCTTAGTGACCTTTTGCGATATGGTTGCACCCGACTTGAAATTGGTGTGCAGTCTGTGTATGAAGATGTAGCCCGGGACACGAATCGTGGCCATACCGTCCGTGCTGTATGTGAAAGTTTCAGCATGGCAAAAGATGCAGGCTTCAAGGTAAAATGCTAAAATAGCCAGAAGTATACATTTATCACCATTGTACCAACTGATGAATTAATTACAAACAATATAGCATGGTTCCTGTTACTCAAAGTAATAATTCATTTTTTTGCTTTTTTAGGTGGTAGCCCATATGATGCCTGATTTACCAAATGTTGATCTTGAACGTGATGTGGAACAGTTCATTGTAAGTAGCTCCTCAAATGGGGAGGAATAAGCATGGTTTAAGAAATGCAGCTTGAGCTGTTTCAAAACCGTGAAAGTTTTTTTCATGCAAACCATGCATATTTGTCTTTTTTTTATCCCCATAGGAATTCTTTGAAAATCCAGCTTTCAGGGCAGATGGTCTCAAAATATATCCAACCTTGGTTATCAGAGGAACTGGCTTGTATGAACTCTGGCAAACTGGAAGATACAAGTCCTACCCACCTTCAACCTTAGTTGATCTAATTGCAAGAATTTTAGCCCTTGTTCCTCCTTGGACAAGGGTATACCGAGTGCAGAGAGATATTCCAATGCCGCTTGTCAGGTGAGGTTCTTTTTACTAACCTAGGTATCACCTAATTTTTTCCCTTTTAGGTGCACAAAGCATTTCAATATTCGGTTTCCATATTAGCATTTCTCTTGTTAATAGTTGAAATTAACTGCAAATACTGAATTATTTGCTCCATCGGAAAGTTTAAGTTTCAGTGATTGACCATAAATATATTGTGCAGCTTGCTGCTGTGTAAAACCAATTAATCTAAGGAATATATTTGATCCTCTGATTATTAATGTGTGGTATATTTGATAATTGGGTATTGTGTTAGTATAGTGGGTAGACTTTTCGACATCTGGATGGAAGATCCCTTTTAAATTTATGGAACTTCATAGTGAAGAGATAGACACAGCTTCGAAAGTTCCACAATTTTTTGTGAAATGACCAGTGTCTTTGAAAAGTCTACATCATTAGTCAGTGATGATGTCTACGGACTCACCTGATGATGTCATCTATTTGACAAAATCGGTCATTTTAAGAAGAAATTCTGGCACTGACTAAGTTTTGTGCCATTTCATAATTTTTTAATAAAGTTTTTATTGCTGGTTTTTGCATGTTTAACTTAATAGAAATTATGACTTATGAGATTTGCAATCTCTAATCATGGGGTGAATGCTTTTCTCTCCTCTATTTTTAGGTTGATTTTATTTATTTTATTTTCATTTAGTTAAGTATGTAGGGGTTGATTATGTTTTCCTTGCCAATATGACTATTCATATTGCTGCGCTGAAACTGCTTATGCAAAAGAAGGAGTGCCCATCGTTCCTTAAAAGCTCTTATATTACATTTTGGGCATCTTTGTGGTAGAAATATTCAGAGATGTAAAGGGAATTTATTGTTAAAATTGCCACATAGGATCTGTGGATCCATAATTAACGTACTGATTCTGTCTTTGTCGTGAGCACAAGGCATGCCATCCATGCATGGTACGATTATTTTTGTAATTTAGCTTCAGTTATCACAGAATTTTTAGAAATGATTAATAACACCTTCTTTTCTACAACTCTTCTTCTTCAGTTCAGGCGTTGAGCATGGAAACTTAAGAGAATTGGCTCTAGCACGCATGAAGGAACTTGGAGTGGAATGCAGAGATGTGAGGACAAGGGAAGTAGGCATCCAGGAAATACATCAGAAAATTAGACCTCATGAGGTAAGGCCTCGTGTATATATATATGTTAGTGATATAAACTATTATATGTGTACTTTTAGGGTAAAAATGTTAATGTATAAATGTTTACAATGTTTTTATCAAGGTGCTTTGCTTTAAACTAAAAGAATTTTAGTGCACATTATGATATGTGGTTTGTTTATAACTTGCTTATTCTGAAACATTTATTTTGTAGGTTGAATTAATAAGAAGGGATTATTGTGCAAATGGAGGGTGGGAAACATTCCTTTCTTATGAAGATCCTGAGCAAGACATCCTTGTTGGACTCTTGAGGCTTCGGAAGTGTTCAGGTGACACCTACAGGTATGAAGGGAGCTCGTTTCAAGTTTTGACTATTTTTTTGCATGCTATTAGAATTTTATAACATTTGATAGTGAAAGTAATTTATTAGTTTCTCTACAATTCCGTGAATTTTGCTATCGATAACCACCTTTGGTGTTTACTAAAGCAAGGATGTTACATTATATGATAAGAACACAAGTGTGACAGGTCTCTTAGGGGATTTAGGCTGGGAACCACTTGAAGTACGGAGAGAACAAGCGAGGCTTAGACTTTTAGAAAGGTTCAGAACAAACGAGTTTAACAATGACACTGAAGGAATTATAATGGCCCCACACTACTTAGGTAGATCAGACCACAAAGATAAACTAAGGGAGATAGATTCCAGGACAGATAGGTACAAATACTCATTCTTTCCCCGAACAATCAGAAATCACAATAGTAAGAAACCGAAGTAACTTTAGAAATATTGAAAACACTGAATTTACTAGTTGGAGCAAAGTTAAACACTGCAAAGCTGTAGGTATACTTTCAGGTGCATGTGTATGTAAGATGTAGATTTGGTGTTTGCATGTGTGTGGGGTGTAAGTGTTCTTGCATGAATGAATGGCATGTTTTTTTTTTTGTGGATATATGATTTTGTGGTTCTTGCATGCGGTTTTTTTTTCCTTTCTAAATTACGGGTGGTGTCCTAACACCCCCCGCCACACGCCCTTGCGGCGGCGTGCGGGGTATTAAGTAGATGTAGATGTAGATTATGTGTTTACTGATGGTTATACTCTGAAATTGATGAATTGAAATCATATTAGTGGATGACTCAGTTAATGTTACTTTTGCGGCATCTCCCACAGTTTCTTGGAATTTGTTTACTGAAGGATGTTACATTATATGTAAAAATGCAAACTTTACTAGATGCGTATTATTATTTCATGTGGGTAATTAATCCACTTTTATTTTGTGATTTTAGTTGCATGTGAAATGCAAATACTGTAATTTAAATGGGGTATATGGCATGGTAATGGTTTTTATGGTAAAATAACGTTAATGTTGAATTTTAAAGGGCATTCTGATAAAATTGTATGCCACTTAGTTGTATATGGGATATTTCAAGTTCAGAAGGGGTGGGATCCAGAAGATGTAATAAGTTTGAAGAAAGCAGTTTTCTGTGTTGATTTTGGCCAACAAAGTGGCCATTAGTAAGAAAAAAGCTATGTTGACTTTACTAGTGAATAGATCACTGCCGAGACTCACTTTTCCTGAAGGCACCTATGTATGATGGTTATCACTTTGTTAAATAAAATAGCTGTGTAAGAGT
Source organism: Hetaerina americana (assembly GCF_022747635.1). Taxonomy (NCBI): domain Eukaryota; kingdom Metazoa; phylum Arthropoda; class Insecta; order Odonata; family Calopterygidae; genus Hetaerina; species Hetaerina americana. The sequence continues at coordinate 20,473,925 of NW_027287095.1, forward strand.
TTGTTTATCTTTAGTGCCTTATTGGTATCTGGATGCCATACCTCTTGTATTTCTTTGCTTCTTATAGTGACTATATTGAACAAACTTAACAATTCCAAATGTGCTTTTGTACTGATGAGCTTCCATTTGTGTAGTCAAATTTTCACTTCAATAAATGCTAGGACAGAGTTCATTGGACTGAAAACAAATGTATGGAGCTAACCTAGGTGCAAGCACTTTTGAAGGAAACAGTGTGTCAATTTTTGGAAATGAGTCCATTATTGTCTTTTTGTCAGTTTTTATTTTAATCTAAAGAAGGCTGAAGTAGTAAATGATAAATTCTGGCCTAACTCCGTTAACTGAAATCTGACAATGTATCCGTTGGTAATGGGAAAATTTTCTTTTTAGTGAAAGGTCTGTTCAGAAAATAACCAAACTCTGTTTTCGAAATATTTATTTTTAAACTTTCAGTGTATTGTTCCTTGTCCCCTCCCCTATTCACATACTTGTACCAGCAGTGTTTCCAATTCATACAGTAGTACCAATAAGCTTGTTTTGAAATTTCCTTCAATACCTGTGACCGATCTGTTTTAATTTAAACTCTGGGGTCAAAATGGCATCCTTTCAGCACTGGTTTTTAATTTTTTGAATAAGAGGAGAATCGAAGAGAGGAGTGGGGTGCCGTAGGGAGGATAGCCATCTGATTTTGGGTGCAAAACAGTCAAATTGACAAGGTTGAATAAACACCATCATTGTGAAGGAACCATGACTTGTCTCACCAAAGATCTTATCTCTTTTTTATTTTTTTGCACAACCATTGCAAAATTGTTGTATATAATGCTGGTGGTTAACAGTTCGAAATTGAGGAAATAATTAAATGTTCAGAGGACCATTAGAATAAAAAACAGTGAGAAGCACTTTCACATTGGATTGGTACCGGTTTTTTGGGCCAGGAACTTCTTTGTCAACACACTGGTGATTTTAACTTTTGTCTCAATAGGGTAGCCATAAACCCAAATCTCGTCCCCTGTTAAGATTCTTTGCATGAACGTTTTTTCATCATTTACTTGTTCAAGTGGTTGAAGAAAAAAGTTGGCATGATTTTCCTTCTGCTCTTCAGTCATCAATCAAGGGACAAACTGCTGCAACTCAATGCATGTTTTAATTTTTTGGTCAAAATGTCAAGGCAAGACTGAGATCTTAACCTTTTCTCCAAGTTAACCTCTGGTAGTCTGATGGTGGTTTACACACTAAAGAACCTTTGTAACCATTTTCTGTTTTGTAACCAGCTGGGAAATGCAAATTCTATTCTTTTTAAGCTTGTATACCTAATGAGTATATGAGAAAAGAGTTTCACTCAAAATTTATTCCATTTACATATTTATTTTGTGCAAAAACTATATGAAGTTAGCAGTTTTAAAATAATTCTGAAAATTCTATTCAGTGCTGATGTATTCATTTATTGTTTGATTAGGCCTGAGCTAAAAGGTTGTGGTTCTTCTATTGTCCGAGAGTTGCATGTCTATGGGAGTGTGGTTCCTGTGAGTGCTCCTCGTGATCCTACTCGTTTCCAGCACCAAGGATTTGGAATGCTCTTAATGGAGGAAGCAGAAAGGATTGCTAAGGAAGAGCATGGGTCCTCAAAGATAGTAGTCATATCAGGTGAGAAGTATTTCTTTGTTAAAAATATTAATATTCTATTCAAGTATATATTTATTATGAAAAGTAGTATACCATGTTTATTTGTGTGACCACAACATCTTTTTTCTCTGCATTGTGTGTATATTATTTTGTTTCACCTGATTATCAATGAGGCATGAGAATATATTTGATGTAATATTATTTAAAATATTTCTGTTTTTACTGTATTCGTAACAATGTGGTTATAAGTGTATCTCTTGTGTATGGTTATTTTATCTGGGAAATCTTGCACAAAAACTATAAGAATTGGATAATCTACGGTTAAGGTAGGCATTGGATGGACGCAACTACCAAATAAATACCTCCTAACAACACAAAACCCAGCATGCAACTCTACAAGTCCCTCTTCATCTCTGTGTACTTCCTACCTCCCTTCATCCCGTCGAACATCCCTATTATATGCCTGCCCTTTCTTTGTTTGCCTAACATTATCTTCTATATCACAGTCTTCAACATTCTACTGCTCATGAATATGCCATTCGTCCATTTTTCCTGCCTCCTTATCATTTTTCCCAACAATCCCATCTCCTCACCCACCATTCCTAGTACTTCCTCACTTGTTTTCCTTTTGGTCCACATCACCTTCTTCATCCTTCTCCACACCCACATTTCAAAAACCTCCAATCTACGTCTATCCTCCTGCTTCAATGACCACGTTTCCGTGCCGTACATAGCTACACTCCACTTCAAAATTTGACAATCCTTTTCTTAACAGCTTTGTTCAACGTCCCTGTCATCAACTTCCTCCATGTGAAAGCCTCTTTGCCTCATGCAATTCTTCTAACGTCCATACTGCTTAGACCATTTAGGTCCAAAAAATATGATCTCAGTTAATTTGAAATGTGTCCATAGAGTTACATAAATGAATTATGTATTACAAGTGTTGGATTTTTCTCATAATTATATGATAGATTATGTTCAAAGTAGATGTTATTTAGCAGTATTTCAGTACCATTCTACCTTTTTGATATGTAAATCAAGGGTAAGTTATAGTATCCTAATGATTCATGAAGTTTCAAGCCAATTTAGAGTCCTCTTAAAATAATCAAAGAGTACCTTATACAACCCAATAGAATCCCCAGAAATTTGCATTTTGTCTTTATTAGCTAATTACCCTGTGACTTAGAGCCATAAGAAAAATGTCCCAGGTGTCACCTTAGTGCCTATGATTTGAGCTTCTGGGTATAGTAGTCAGTATTGTAATACATTTTACAAGCTCTATTTATTTGTAATGCTTAAAAAAATATGTATGGAAGTATTCCTTTGGATAAGGATATTAAATCATTTTATTTTTTATTTTAGGTGTTGGAACAAGAAATTACTATCGGAAAATTGGTTATCAACTTGACGGCCCATACATGTCCAAGTCTTTGATTTAAGAGCAATATAGGGTTGTTTTTCAAGTGTGTATATGTAAAAAAATTGATATTTGTAAAATGTTAATAAACAATATATTTTTTATAATTTTGTGTTAAATCATTTGGGGATAATTTAAATCAAAATTACAATGGCTTCAGAAAGTAAAAGCATTAAAGAACTTAGTTGTCTGTTATGTGGGAGTTGGACTTTATCAGTCTAATCTGTATAGCATGTGAAAATATGGTATTTTGAGGTCAAATCTGTCTTTTGTGTTTCTTGATTTCCTTTGCGGGACTAGTATTCGATTCTTAGTTTAGTTGTAGCTGTCCAAGAACATCATCCAGCTTTAATCCTTATCACCATGGTCAACTCCTGAGTGCTTCACCCACCAGGTCACCTGCTCTTCATGGCGTGATATCAGCCCAAATTAAGGCTTGACCTTTTATAACCCTCTGCCAAGATAAATTAGTTCCAACTATTTAAAAGCTCCAACTATAAAACTATGAGGGTGTTTAACAGATGTCATCCTATGTTCTGCCTTTATTATGATGAATTAACATTATTTTTACAAAATTTTGTATTTGCTAGCATATGTCCTTAATCCTTCAATTATCAATGTCACCTCAAAAACTATCTACCTGGCCAGAACATTATTTATATTTAAAAATTTAATTAGGATTGTAATAACTAATTAGATTTTGCTCAGACAGCCCATTTGAGGTGACTTTCAACCTTTTTTCTATTTGTGAACACAGTCGTAACTAAATCAACTGTGCTTGAGACAGTGACATGCTGCCACAAAAAACATGTGGAAAGAACCATTGTTTTCAATCATGGGAAAAATGAAAGAATTGAGTTATTTTAATGGCACCTGAATGGCAAATGAGTAAAGGATTAAATATTTTTATGTTGACTATCAAACATAATTTTCAAGATAACTTAAGAAAAAGTCGATCATAAGTAGTTTTTTAGTGGTTTCTGTGGCCATTATGAAATAAATCGCTGTAGGATCTTTATCATAAGGTCATTATCCTTAATAGGGTGAAAGATGAATCAATGCTCTCTGAGAGAAAAGAGATTTAAGTAAACACTCATATTTGAATAAGCTGTAAGAGAAGATGCCTATGAGGCGATTTGTTCATTTAAACTCACAGAGGCATATATGAAATATTTAATTGACCAATTGAGCATTGCATTTAGTTATCATTAATTATTAATGCTGTCTGCATCTTTGATCATTTCATGGAAAACTATGATGTTAAGTTCTAGCAATGGAAAGGCAGGGTGTGGTTGCTAATAACTGTTGTGTTACGTTGGCTTCCTCCAGCCGGAACTCATTTACTTAAAATTACTTTTATCTTTTGAAATACTTTAAGGCACCCTTCTTGCCATCCAAAAAGCCTTATTTAAGTGCTATCAGCATCTCAATATTCTCTCCATTTGGCTTTCCAGATATTTTTTGTAATTTTATCTGTAAAACACTGGATTGCATATTGGGACCCAGCCTCCACTTACCATAAGTCATTTAGGCAATTTTTTAATACTTTTTACAACGAATATCATAACGCTTTCTTTTTATAATGTCATGGGGATGTCACAGGTGACCTTGCACTTGCTGCCTTCAAATTTCCCAATGTAACGGTGCGTTATGCTCGCCTGTGCGATTGACCATTGAATCCCTCACTCCTGCAAGGAAAAGGTGTAGGTATGACGAGGACGAACAATGGAAACATATGGTCGACGGATGCCGAAGGAGGCGGGTGGGAAGCGTCGGAAATTGACTCCCCCCAAAACAATCCTCCTCGGGTGTTTGGTACCTCCCTGTAGAATGAACGTTATAGAATTGCCAACGCAAGCCACTCAAAGTTCGAGGCGAAGCAATTAAAATGCTGGCGAATTCTTGTTATTGATACGTTCTTTTCTGAACTTTGAATGCGCCTTCGCAGATGCCTATCTACTGCACTGGAAAAATTGGCCGTAACCCAGGCACCATATGTGTCCTCTTATTCCTCTCGACCCCATGGGCTAATTGGATTCTGAGGCGAAAATTCCGTTAATTAACCAGCTTTAGACATGGGGAGAAGACCTCGACGAAGGTAAAAGATTGATAGAAGGTACCGCCGTTGTAACAGATGCCTTTGTACTTTCCTCACTTCTCCGTTATGAATTATTCCGCTTTGGGTCGCGGGGTGTCTCGATATGCTTCATGCAACTCGATTGCCCTTTGGTTCGTGATACGCTTCCACCGAACCACTGCTTCAAAGATATTTACGTCGTATTTCATCTGAACTATAAACGCAGTACAGTTTCATGCCCAGTGATGAGAAATAATATAATCTAGCCAAACGGTAGTGGAAGAAAATCGGAGGTTAAGGGTTCGCAACTAAGTTAAGGCTTTTTACGTTATTTAACTGTACATCTCATACAATTGCGGATTTCATCCCGCTAGAGTCAACTGTTGCGGCATAGTCAGCCATTTAATTTATTTATTTAATTAATCTTGATAAATTATGTGAGGACAATATTTTCCAGGCATAGCTATTAACCTACCTAAAAATGTCAGTGTAATGCATGATGCTACATACATGGACATTTATTTGGTTAAATAAATGTGATCGGCTAAGAAAAACCTAGGAGCCTTATTTTTCCTCCGAAAAGTGATCATTTGGATTTTCGCGTGTGAATAGATTTTTGTTTACCTACAATATGGATGATTACCTTTTGGACAAATGAGAATTGGCAACGGTCGTTTCAGGTTTCAAAATAATAACTCAAGACAAATGAAGGAGAAGGAGGGAAAGTGATGGCGGTTTGAGGAATGCCTCAGCGGATCATCAAAGTTCTGTGAAATTGGTGACTATTTAGTGGATTTGTTTAAAAAAAGTGTTCTGGTGTATGCTTCCAAGGCAAACTAGCACTTAATGAAGTGAAATTAAGGTGGAATACACGTCATACGTCAATTTCAATTAGCATTCATAACCTGGCTTAATTCAGATAAACAGATTGACTCATAGAAATCCTATATGGAACTCTCCGTTCCCCTGAGTTGTTGAGCTGCGACAATATAATGGTAAGTTACTCTCATTGATAATTTTTCCAGTGTTTTATGTGTAAGCGGAGAAGATTCTCAAGTTAATTCATACTTTTTATCGTTTAAAATAAATCGCTGCTATGTACTTCATCAGGTTGGTTATTGTAGGCAACTCACGTTTCAACTGATAACATGTGATTTTCTGTTTTTAAGTTGCGTTATTGTCAATAATGACAATGTTATTATAATTATTAACTTGATTGACTTCATTAGTTAGGCTTTGTAATTTCGTAAAAATGATTTGAAGAATTTATTCAAATTTTGAGGGAAAAATCAAGACAGTTTTTTCTTAATTTTACTAATGGATTCAATAAATTTCGGTATTCTCTTCGCATAAGCTGTACATATTTATATTTTGTTACCGTGTAACATCATTTTATCTTTCTAGTGAGAAGAAAGTGACTATATAAGATAAAGTTGATGATTTCCTTTATTCTCCCTGCAGTTATAAAATTAATTCTTTCCGAATTTCAAATCATTTTTGCAATTATTGGTTCATATAATTTAAGCTATTTAAGGAAAAATACACTTTCAGGTGGTTATTATTGAATATTTTTTATTTTTAAGGGATAAGGATAATGAAATTCATAATTACACAAGATATGTTTCGCTCACGTCTTCGGCTGATATTTTTAATTCTTCCTCTTAATGTTTTCGGAAAGTAATTTTGATTATTATTGTAAGATATTTGAATAGGATTTGCATGTTATTATTTTGAAGTCCATTGAATCTTACTGAACTTGTGGGAATTCTGATTGGTCGATTACTTCAACAAAACCAAAAACATTAATTTATAATTCATTTGCCCGCCAGATTCGTCAAGTGGTACTAGCTTGCTTACTCAAAGTTTGCGGATTCAATTAATGCGAACGAAGGACAAAAATAGTAGGCTTAAGGAATAACCCGCCCCAAAATTATCGACGCACGAGGTGAATGTAAAGGATAGCGAAAGCAATATAAAATGCCATTCAATGGCAACTGCTGTATGTCTCTATAGCAACTCATGCTTCCATTTGATTAGGTTTCTGTGAGGTGAAGGAGGTAGCGGAACAAAAGAAAAAAAATACGAACTTATGGCATTTCAAATGATTCGCAGACGAGAAGGGAGTTCGTTTTGATTGGTGCCGTTCACATACTAAATCTTTTTGTGAACTCAAGAAATTCGAAATGATACTTGTTCTGAAGATCCTCTGGTAAAGCACAGGCCAATATTCACGGAAAGGAGATAAAGCTCAGGAAATTTAACGTGAAATTTCTGGCAGATATCATAAATTTGTTAGCTGTTTTTATTCAAATTCAAAGATTTGTCGAGACCTGCAGAACGGTGTACCAGCCAGTTCTAATGTATCGACCAATAACGTTTGGGAATTTTAGTTTTGGCTTTGATCTAAACAATAGCTTTTCAGAATTTTTGTATTTACTTTTTTATTCCATTCATTTTGGGTCAAATGTATTTTACATTTGCGGGAAGTATTCACTCGGACAAGGGGACAAAGAGCACCGCTCTTTTTCCTCAAATATAACAGGTAATCCAATTAACCAATCTTACGAAGAATGATGCGACGGATATTAATAAGGAATTTCCTCGATAAAAAAATCAGTTAAGCTACGTGGATAATTAGCAATGGATTACTTAAAAATTATGTAGCCGAGAAAATAACTCTAGGTGGAAGGAAATTCGGAGTTGGGAAAATAAAATACTTATTCATTATAAAAGTTCATTCTTCATAATGGCCTAGTTTGAAAGTTTTCATTATTCAGTGTGTCGAATAACAAATGTTTGTATCAGGCCAGTTGTCAGTGGACCAGAGGCTAAATCTGTCTGCAATGAAATCTAGCCGCCTGTCTTCGGCATATTTGCATTCTTGGGTTGTCGATCAGCTGCGTTTACCGGAAGCCCACGAGTCGCCCCCTGGCGCCACTATTTAAACTCAAAATTTCAAATTAAATTTTATCAATAAAATTTTTTCAACTCCTATAGTAATTTGTGGTTTATTTAAAGTCGCCCCTTGCGCCCAAAGTCGGTGAGCCGGTCGTAAGGACGCTGAGAAGTAATATTTGACATTTTTATTAGTACTCTTCTTGTGATGTGACTGATTATGAGATGAAGTTAATGGATAGGGTGATCAATTGTGCTTTTGGAACGAGATTGGACATATTTGGTAATGTCTATAACAGAGGAATAGGTATAACAGTGTTTTAAACCCTGAACAAAATTTTAATTAAAGTAGTAAAATATTTACTAAAATATTGAATACAATAACAAGATAACGTAGCCTTCGAAACTATGTAAAATGTATATATTTTGAAAAAATTTCGGGAAATAACAAACAGGCGCTGAGCTTTTCTGCTGTATAAACACGCCCACTTTTTAAGCACGGACACAGGAATCCTCTAGGATACTTGTAAAACCTTATAAGCTTTTTTGTTGACTACTTATCGAATTTCGGTTCCGCAGGGGCAAAGGCATGCCATCGATGTACCATGGAATGGCTAATTGCTATTTTTATAATCTCACCCGTAATCGCCTTACTACCCGCAAGGAGACCGACCGTCATTTACTAAGGCTTTTCGTCATTATTTTGATTTCGCCAGGTGTATTTTATTATTTTTCATCCTAAATTAATCCCGTAGTTCACAAGTCTGCATACTCTTAGTTTTATCATTCATTAACATGCAGATTTATACAAAAACATAATCATTCCTACCCCTCATATTTTTAATGTGGTACAAAATGAAAGAACTTATAAAATAATTCCGAGTAGAATGAAGCTTAATAAGTCACTTTTGTCGCAATCCTTGCGCGTAAATATTTTTCTTTTATTTTGCCATTCAGTCAAATTAAAATACCGTATTGTGCTCTAAAAATAGTTAATTTTGTATTATTAGAATGGGTAAAGCGCTTGGGTTAGTCTTATTATTAAAAAAATGAGTAAAATAGACCAAGGTATTGTTCCATAGAAAATTGCTTGATGGATTTCTCATCGCCCCCGGAAAGCTGCGTGAATTGATAGCATTATACCTAAACCTGTCAGGCAATTATACATTTGATGCTGCTGGCTCCCTCCTCTTTATCCCATTATTTCCCATATGCACAAAGGAGTTTCGTAAACTTTTAATTATTACGAAAAAATAATCGTGATAAAAAGTCAATTTTTATCTTTTATTCTAAAAACTTTCTAAATAGTCACCATCCAGAGTCACACATTTCTTCTAGCCATTCCTAACCTTTCAAAAGCCGTCATTGTAGAAGCCATTGGATCACGTCAAAAACCATTGTCCCCCCTCTTACATGACGTAATTTTTGCTGTCGAATCTCCGACTCTCCAATGATTTTTTCGTTCGAGGAATAAGAAAATGTCGCTTGGGGCGACATCGGGAGAATTGGGCGGATGCGGCAAAATTTCAAAATTTCCACATCGCTTTCATGCCGGTCGCGCCATGGTCCAGATTGCAGGTGGCGTCGAGTTTCCTCCTAAAAAGGAGACGGTAGTCGTGTCACCCAGCGTGTTGATACCTTCGGCATGCGCAGTTCTTCGCAAATAATTGTCCACCCACTGCCGTAGCTGAGATCAGTCTCATTCATGATCATTTGGATGGTTCCTCTTCGATGTAATAGGATAAAATCCTCCACTTTCTTCACTGTGGCAGGATCTTCCGTGAGTGATGACCTTCCACTTCTTGAATCGTCTATGAGGGATATGTGGCCAGTTTGAAAATTCTTGTTCCGCCTCAAAACTGTGTCATATTGCGGGACATCATATCCATAAAAGTCATTTCATCGTGGATTTTCCGGGAACTGTAACCGTTTAAATGAAGGAACTTCAATTACACTGCGAGACACCGAGAAGGAAGAATCACACTGCGAGTCACCGAATAAGTAACTTAAATCTACGGCTTGCCGAAACAATACAAATCAACATTAATTGCTGTAATTTACAAAAATATGTACACAAGGATCTATTAATATGCAGAATAAATTTAATCTAGATAGCTCAGTTATATCTTTGCACTAATTACTTAAAAACGTTACCCCCACGTACTGCGCCTCTAATGACGTTAGATATTATAAAATTCTTTCTCCTCAAAACTCGACTGCTTACTGTCTGTGATCATTGCTCATTCCTGAACCGCATTCTCCTGCGTCCCTCCTTTCATCTCTTATCTCTGCCCTTACCTACCACTGCATTTCATTCTCCCCCATTGCTGTCAGGTGCTTCCTCCCCGTCAAAATTCCAATCATTTCTTCCGATAGATCGTATAAAGTGCCTACTTCTCCCGTTGGAAAAACAAAGCAGTTCACTCGATACGCAGAGGTATTGTCCAAAACCGGCATTTAATAGGTCGAATCTTGAATAATTGACAAATTTTCACTATCGTAACTTGCATCTTATTTGAGTCGAGACCTTTCGAGACCAAATTATCTAACTCATCATGATATCAATGGAAATTTTATTTGTGGTATTGTTCTATAGAAAATGCGAGGCAAATTTTAATCGTGGGATCCACTGATTATCCGTGGTCATACGAGAAAGAGGATTTCTCCATGCTACATTACCCTATCTAGCGCTTCACCTCTCGTCAGACGAGGTTGTCGACATCTTTTGCATCTAATTCGGCTGTTAATTGAATATAATGAACTGATACGGGTTTCTAGCATTAAGTCTACCCTTAGATGAGCAATCATGGGGATGACCGAAATTAAAGGCATGCTCCCGTCATAAGTCTCCCCCGAATGGATATTATCATTGTCTGGATCGCTCATTAGTGGAGAGCTTTGTTGCAGTGCTTGTTTTAGTTTCGTTTTTCAATGAACCGCGATTGAAGATTTAATTTTGAAGCCCTTACATACTATTGTCTTTTACATTTCTCTCTTAATTTCTCCACGCCCCACCCCTAATACTTGTGGTCCGGATTTATGGACTTGAAATTACCGAGTCTCCGAAATGTCGATCCATTTCTGAATACCCCATGGTGGAAAAGAGCAGGTTATTTTGTGAAAAGTTCCTTAGATCTAAGCAAAAATGTCCAGTATGAAGACATGTTATCTCAGTTTTGCGAAACATATTTAAACATGTGGAATTTGATTCAATAAACATGAAAGAAGTATCAGAAATACGTGTTTTCATTCACGGAACGCAGGAGAAGTAAAAGCACTTCCTTATGTCCATGAGTGTGAACACCAATACAATTACTAAGCAGGATTTTAGAATCAGAAGATTTAGCCTACACTTGCATGCACCGTCTAATGGAATAATGGACGGAGATTGAGATGGGGTTTTGAATCTGGCATAGTAAATAATCCATTATTGCAGTAATCGGTATGGCCGAACCTATTATTTGATAATTTCGATCGAGGGAAAGTTTCAATAATCGTAATTATTGTTGAGAACTACTTCGGTTTCTCATTATTGAAACCTTTCGAAAGCACTGGAAATAAAGAAAAAAGTAAGGGAATATTGCAAGAAGACACTTTACTTTTCCACATAGAATTTTACGTAAGGTACCTAAAGATGTTACGCTGTGACGAAACCTAGGGCGTAATAAAAAATCTATGGGGAAAAGCAAAGTGTCTTCTTTCATCATTAAGATGTCCACCATGTTACGACTGAAACTGCCATTTATTGAACGAATATTCTATATTGAGAAATTGAATTCTATTTCTGGTCTATATCCAGTTGTTTAGATACTATTCGGGGTAAATGTTGTGCCATTGTATGGTTACTTGCCTTGGACGAATTGTTTTAGCATATTTTGATGCGTAAGCATATGTTTATCGTTGATGTTTTTCTGTAGCTGGTAGAGTGCCGCGCGAACAGAACGGCAACCACTTCATTCCCACATCCACGAGGTGAATTCATCTCCGTCTTCACTGATATTGCGTCGCGTTTCACATTAAGGCTCACATTAATGGTATTTAGTATTTGACGATCAACAGTGCAGGTATTACGAAAAAAAACAAGGTGTAAGTGGCGGAATATAGTGTACAGGTTTAAACACAAGTACGGGACACAAGAACAGGACACCCGCGACCTTCGGTTAGCTGGCGGGTGAGTTATCCACCAGACCACCCCACTTTTAGTAACATAAAGATAAAAAGTAAATAAGTGAATACATAATATAAACTCAATACGGAAATGCGCGTATTTGGTAGTGTTACTTCGGTCGGTAATTCTCAAACAATCGTAAATATTTCAAAATTGATACTAGTAGCACTGTCAAATTATAATCTAAATTCTTCCCTGCCGTAAATTAATGTCACTGACGAGAAGTCTTACTCACTACATCATTCCTCGCTACACTTCTGCGAACATAATGTGGTTAAATAGTTGACTATATAACCTACCGCCCAGATGTCGATTAGGAAAAGCCTCTGGCTAAGAGAAACAAAAGTCAGAATACACCATTTTATTGACAATTTATTGCAGGACTCTAGAAGTATAGTTATACTTAACTTTTGACAAGGGTGGCGGAACTCTTCTGATTGCATTCACCACGAATATGTTGCATATCCGTGGTTCGTACATTCTACCGCGAAATTCTTCTTTCAGCTTGTTGCTTAGAGGCAGGCCATGCATAATGCTTAAATTACGTGCTTAGAGGGGACCTGAAAAAATATTTTACCCATTTATAACACCTTCATGCTCGGCTTTGATGTAAACACCGCTGAACTAGAGGTTACTGTAAATCTTGCGTCTGGTCTGCACTGTCTGAATTCACTCTACCCACACTCTCCTGTGCCACCGGCAGATTGGATACCCCACCACCAGTCAACTTGGCAGAGAGCAGCGCCAAGTGGTATACTAGTATGTAGGAAGTATTAGTGATTGAGAAGTGGTAGTGCTTAATTCGAATTCGGAAGTTTCATTGCAACTTCATTCTGGATTGCAATCAATAGGAAGGTGGTGGCGATTTTGAATGCCTACGAGACATATATGTATGGTTTAGAATTAAGACGTAAGAAGACCACGGGAAGAAGAACGTTTGAGTTTCAAAACCCGAGCCATCCAATTAGAGCAGTGAGATGCGTGAATTAAAAAAAATACGCGAGTCCAACTTGTTCCTGATGAAAGCTCAATTTCGAAGGGTGAAATGCACATAAGATTTCGTCCGTGCGTGAAAGCTCTCGTTTTCATTTAAGATTCGGTTTTGAAGGCTGCTATTGCCCTTTCACACGTAGTTAATTTGTAATAGAGATAATATACATTCTGAATTTTTATCGGCAAAATCCTTGAATTTGAGGTGTTATTGCTATGTAGTTGAAATAGAGCATCAAATTCTGACTCAGTGGCACTGAAATATTTCGGTTTTCATTTCTTCTGCCTACGTTTATTTGTGGAAAATGTCTGTTTTTATTCCCCCAAAATTAATTCATAGAATCAAGACTTGAATTTTCCATGACTTTTAACTATCATGTGGATTCGATGTTGATGCCAGCACTGCATTTTCCATGTCTTAATTGTTATGTCTTTTTTCCTTCACTTATTTCTTTTTAAATTTGCATTTAGAATGCCTACCTTCATTTGCCGTAAAGTATCCCACGACCCGGACCATCGTAAGCTTACAGAAGAATCATAACGAGGCGATACTCGAACAACCTCATTTTTGGATTAGCGAATAGGTGGCCAGGCGTGTTGAACGTGTTTCGAATGTTGTCGAATATATTTTGTAATTAGCTTTCCATCAACGAGTTTCGAGGTTATTTAATGAAAATGGTAAAGATTTTTTATGATAGGAGAATGAAGAAAACTCATCCAAGAGCATCATAATGTATTTGGGCTTACCGTTAAAATCTAACTAACACCACAATGTCTGGGGGATCCAGAATCCTCTTGCAATGAATGTTGTGTTGGTCCAAGAATGTGACCAATATGTATCAATTATTAGTCTCGTTAAGGTGATTAGACAAGGTCATTTACATTTTTCTTTGATTTGGGGAGAATTAAATAACAAAAAAATGTGAACATTGATTGATATTCTGACAAAACGATAAAGAAAACATTTCTACGTGTTTGGGCATTATGGACAGAATGTACGTCTACCTAGCGTAGCAAGGCATATTATGCAGATTTTACAACTTTATCTCTGTTTAAACTCACCTGTACTTATGAAGTAGGTAGAGTTACTATTACTTTGCCCTCTGTTATTCATGTATGGACGGAAAACTAAGAGTAGCCATTCGACAAAGAGAATTTATAACAATTGAATATTTAATTAACATTCAACAATGAAAGTTGATAATTAAGTTCATAATTAACATAGAGAATGCGTTGAGCTAAATTAGCATCATATTAATTTAAAAATTGATATCTAAGCTTGGGTGATACGATGATACAGAAGCAGAGAAAATTAAACTACATTAAGATTTCCATCTAAAAACTTTCCTTTTCCAATTGGAATATCTTTAAAGAATGATTCTTGATCCAAACTAGCGATTGAAAGATCTTTAACTCTTCACTGTCCGACTATATCCGGGTTTCATTCGGTATGCGGTCCTCAGCCGAAATCAAGATGATGTATGGTCTTAAGGGATATTCTTTTCTATCAAAGATAACACTGTATCCTTGCCCTGTTTAACACATCTGCTAAGCTGCATTGTTTATAGGGACAAAAAACTGATGCCATCCAGACCGATCGCCATGATTGCAAAGGACATCTTCGACATTATGCAAACCGAAGAAACGACTGTTTCGTTCATAAAGAAAAAAAACTCAGCAGCAGCACATCATAATGAAGTTCTTTTGTGCCCTGTATGTAGAGGTGAGACCGTTTTTGCACGAATAAGATTGAGGAACTGAGTGTGGTATTACAGTGTGAGCAGCGTGATTTCTAAAAGGCGCTCTTCATAAAGATAATCAACTTGTTTTTCACCCACATGAATGATTAAAGCAGCAGGTTTTAATGCTACGAATTTTAAGAATAAGAGATTTTATTGGAATATAGAGATCATCAATTGGAAGATTATCAAAACCTTAACTGGTCATGACAATCGTACTATTTCTGACAGAATTAACTTGTATCGAGATATTACAGTCCCGTTGTTTCGAGAGAGGAAGCGGATTGGTGGAAAAAACATGATTGCATAAGTTGTTATTGTTAGAATGATCGCGTTGAATGTATAAATTATAAGTGGAAGTACTGCTTCTTCGAAGAAGAAAAATATATAATCGCAGGAGATTCCATCGAGAATATAAATCGCCGAAGAAGAACGTTGGTCTTGAGATATCAGATCAAGAGAGTGCTTTTTTGATAGTAAATTAAAGGACCAGAGTGGGAGAGCAGTGATTTTTTGGGTTTTCCTTAAATAATGAAGAGAAAACGTAGTAGACCAATGTATTGCTGCGCAGAGACGAAACGAAGAGAAACGATGTTCCAGTATCAATGAAGAAATATTAATAAACCTAAACTCATTTTGATGAATGGCATGGATACAGAATAATCGACAGATTCGATTAAAATTAAAAGACGGATAACCAATCGCATTCAATTTTTTATTTGAGTTTAGTTGCGAACATAACTGATCAATTATTACACCTACATATTACAAATCGTTTAGAAAATGCACAGAAATTCGGATTACAGATGTGTATAGTCGCTCAACTGATATGGCAGACAGAGGCTAGGAAATAAAAAACGGTTTTCAACACCTTTCTCATAGATAAACAGATTTTATCGCATTCAAATATTATTTTAAAATATGTGATCATATATTTTTGAAAATTTTGCCATAAACATATATATATATATATACATATGTATATATACATACATACATATATATATATATATATATATATATATATATATATATATACACACACATACATATAAATGATTTGTATGTATGATTTGACATATTGTGATTTTTCGGGTACCAGATCTTCCTGGGAAACCATAACGGGCTCAAGGAAAGAACTGGCCCCCCTACCCTGATGTGTGAATTTCACATGCCGTCGGGCTTAGTACTAGGTGAACTCTACCTTCACCTACCAAACCACCTTCGGGTTGATTACTGTGTTAATGGTTATATATGTCTGTGTGTATATATATATATGTATATATATATACTATACTAGTATATATATATATAGTATATATATACTAGTATATATATATATATATATTATTAGGTAAGCTACCGGTTAAGGTAGGTTTTTGGATGGACAAAGCTCCTAATAAATATTTTGTGACTCTTAAAAAAACACAGAATCCTACTCTACATCAGACCCCTCTTCATCTCTGGGTACCTTCTTCCTCCCTTCATCCCGTCCAACATCCTTATCCTGTTCCTTCCCTTACCTCGTTTGCCCTACATTCTCCCCTCTATCACAGTCTTCAACATCCCACTGCCGGTCAATATCCCCTTCATCCACTTATCCTGCCCCCACAAAATTTCTCCGAACAAATCCCCGTCCTCACAATCTCCATTCTTCTCCACACCCACATTTCAAAAGCCTCCAATCTACGTCTATCCTCCTGCTTCAGTGACCACGTTTCCGCGCCGTACATAGCTACCCTCCATATCCAAGTTTTTACGAGTCTTTTCTTAATATCCTTACTCAACGTCCCTGTCATCAACTCCCTCCACCTTGTGAAAGCCTCTTTGCCTTGCGCAATTCTTCTCCTTACGTCCCTACTACTTTGACCGTGTTGGTCCAAAACACTACCGATATGCGTAAACTGTTCTACCTGCTCTAGTTTTTGCCCTCCTATTTTAATGTTTAGCTTAGCCTTTTCTTTCTAGAAAATCGCATAACCTTTGTTTTATTAATATTGATTCTCATCTCATACCTGTCGCCCTGCATTGCCAATTCACTAAGCAATGCTTGCAGCCCCTTGGCTGACTGACAAACTAAAGCTTGGTCATCAGCAAACCTAACTGATTTTACGACTTCCCCGCCCACTTTCATTCCTACCTCCAGTTCTTCCCATGCCTCTTTGATCATTTCCTCTGCATACAGGTTGAACAGCAACAGTGATAATGGGCAACCCTGCCTTTGGAATTTGTTTGCTTTGATGAGCATAGGGAGCGGTGACTTCACAGCTATAGTACGCCATTGCATCGGAACGACTAGTATTTCAAAAGCATAATAATTTTGAGGGAAATTTAAGACGGCAATTCGGAGAAATGTACTTCCAAAATAATGTTATATACGTGAATAATGTTTCCTCTGTGTCTTTAAGCTTTGAAAACTTGCATATTTAAAATTATTAGCAACGATTACGATGCTCATTGACCGAATCACATTTTTTCGATAAGAAATTTACATTTAACAACCGTCGTTCCTTTTAAGATGTCAGTTTTCATTCATTCTCATTAAATATTCATCTTTTTTCACCGTGCTTCATTAATCGTTTTTAAATGTTTATTTAAAGTTTTCAAGCAATAATCCCTATCACATATGTGAAAAAGATCTTCACGCATCGATGATTCATGTTTTGGTGATTAACTCTCGGCGTGTGGCGACTTTTTATTTTTGACTTTTGATCACTAGCATGTGCTCAATCGAACCACCAGTCAAATTACGACAACATCCTTCAAAATTTAAATATGGCCCGAGATATTTATTGATCAACTTGTGAAAATGAATATTTAACGGAACTACCAATACGCTGGAAAAACGGAAGAGGAAGGATACTCTTTTAGGTCGAATAATATCCTTAACACTAATATAACCTCAAGGGTGAAAAACGGGAATTTGGCATAAATGAGACTTTTGGCCGGAATGATTATGAAGATGTTAATTTTCTGACAATCCCCGGTTTTATCTAGTCATAAATCTGGCGAAAGATTTACCATCGAGCACATACGTTTTTTTATGAAAAACGGGAAATAAAATTCTTGAAAACCTTGTTTCTCATGGTAACATTTTTCTGATTTTCAGATTCTTTATTGTGTGTATCATTTCATTTGGCAGTATAATATCCTTCGACTCCGCTCTAAAGGATTGGAAATGATTAACTACAGTAAATAACTAATGCGCAGTTCAACAACACGTCCGGTGAGAATATAATTAAAGATTAAATAAATGCTTGTATCAGTGTATAAAATCTCTCTCGAATATCGCTACATCTTAATATTAAGGCTGTTTTTAATCATAATGATATTTTAAAAGTTTTATGGTTTGTAGAATGATGAGAACCATTCATAACCTAGGTTTTTAATTTTTCAATTTTTCTCTCTTGAGGAGATGAAAATAGATTGAGGAGGGGATGGGATTTAACTAGCGTGCTGGCTTACCTCTTTAAGGGTCAGGGTTCGAATCCTGGCGATGATATAATTTCTCAGTGATATCCCGACCCTTACTTGAGGTGTTATCAGGAGGACACCTTAAGTGGAGTACACCATCCGTCGGATGGGACGTTGAATTTCTGACCCTTTGGCGTCTTTCATGAAGAGTCAGCTAATGCAGATGCCGGGTGTCTCTATACTCTTCCCCATTTCCTGAAAATTCTACTTCAATCCAATTACCCACCAATCACTAATGGCGAAAATAAGCCTAGCTTTAGGCCACCTCTCCTAATAACCACCTGATAGCAAGGGAGTGAGGGATGAATTATGTGCAAGCCATTTTCATTAATTTAGTCAGCAGCAAACACCTTGATCTGTAACCAGATGGGGAAATTTTAACGATCCATTGAACTTAGTTAAGCGTTGAATTTCGGGCATATCTGTACACAGATAATAGTAGAGATTCTCCAAAAGAAATTATTTTCGAATGCTTAACCAATTTGGTATTGGAACTGGTATTTCAGTGAACATTCCGATTGAAAACGTTATTCGAGACTAGTAAACATAACGGCTTCATAAGTGAGACATTCTCGACGAAATCCGGATGACTCTTCGCGACTCCCGAACGTGGATCCGTGAATTATGCACCCCTCATGGCATCATCCTAAGAAATGGTGCGTCACCCCTCTCCATCGATTCACGCACGTAGCAGAATGTCTCCTATCGCCATCTGTCGCCTTTTGCTTCTGCGTTCATTTCGTAATGGCCTCGAGGACGAGGAAGAAGCGCAGAGCCGCTGTCCGAAAGATGTTTATGGCGCCCTATCGACACGGACAAACAGAACATAAGGCATACGGCGCAAGCCAGTCGGGGAAAACCGTTATATCTCTTTTTGCCTTTCCGTCGATTTGCAAGTCACTTTTCATGGTGGGGGCCCCAAACGCCTTCTACAAAGCCTGTGACGAATCAGAAGTCAAAACGCTCTTCGGCCCATTAAAAAAAAGGACGCTAACGAAGGTATTAGAGAGGAGGTATTTCGGGGGTCACCGTATGCCATGTTGCTCTTTGAGTTGACCGTTTATGGAAATGGTCGATTTGAAATCAAATATTACCGTTGTATTGGCCTCTAGGTAGTTAATGTTTTGCATTAATGTTATTCAAACCCTGAGAGGTGATAACCTAATATGCTGACATTATTTCCTTACCGTAAAAAAATCACTGAATATATTTACACGAGTTTGCACTTTTCAAGGAATTCGGAATGGGATTAGATTGAGAAAGCTACGAATTGTTAAGTTGCGTTTTGCTGCTTAAATTAACCGTACCGCTAATTCATACTTGCCAACGTTTTTGACTCAGGTTGGTGTCATTTTTGGTAGCTTAAGCTCTTTTGGGCTATTCTCGTCACTAGCTATTCTTGTAACTTGTAGTTTTATGAAACGTCCTCGTAGTTACAAGGGTAGTGGAATAAGTCGTCAATTGCTAAGGAAAGAGATTATATTACTTGTTAAACTATTCTACGATTGAAACCCAAAAATCCTAAGCGTTTACTGTTTATAATGTTCCACTTTATTTGAAGCAATAAAGAGTTGCAGTTCTTAGATCACCCCTACGTTATTTGAAATACAGGGTGCGGACACATAACTTCCTTTTTAAAAGAGGTTTTGCCTTTGAAAAAAGGAAGCTATGTTGCCGCACCCTATACTGTTTACCTGAGTTAAATGTGAAGATCTCGCAAGGAAAGAGTTACAAGGTAAATTCCAAGAAACTGCGGGAGATACCGCAACCGTAACTTTTAACGGAGTCCTCTGCTAAGTGTGCATTACAATCATTCGCCTTGACCGGGAATCCGGTCGCTATTTGAATAGTCACCTTTCATAAGTAAATAATACGTAATTCTCTGTGGAACTCTAGTCGCAATAGTCCATTGGTTCTAAGTCTTCTTAGTTTTTACTCCTGACTGATAGTTCGCGAAAAGGTATTGCTGAATCCTATGAATATAATAGCAATTAAGGAAGTATAAGTCGATTTAAATGAAAAATGGTAATGAAGTGAAAATGGGTAAAGTAATTAATAATATTGAATGAAGAATGAAGCTAAATTTGTGGAGATTTTAATGCTAGTGACAGACTAGGGACACTACTACTGTCAGTGATATCAGATCAAAAGTCAAAATAAAAAATGCTCTCCATTTTACGATTGATAGTTTTTTTTTCTCATTTCTCCCGATGAATGTTGATTACATGTACTTCAGCGAAATAATATAATAATTACCTTCATCAATGAATTTGTCATTCACATTTCAAAAGTGTATATTCATTCGCAAAAGGAAATTAGATGAAAGGTACTAGAGCTATGCCGTGTTCCATGTGTATTTTAAAGACATAAGAATAATACGGTTACTTGGCCGGAGAGCACAAGGAAAACGAAAGAATAAAATTGTACTTGTCGTTATTTTGGTAAAGTTGATTCTTAGATTATTATTTTAATTGAAAGATAAATCTTTAATTACTCAAAAGATAGGGATTCTCAATAATAGAATATTGTAAAAATGATTATTATGCTGACCGCTCAAGGTACATTGTATAGCTTTCAAGGTTAGGGATGATAGAAAATGAACGCTTTTTGAAAAACGAGATTATCTCTTTGGCTTATATCAATCCTGATAATGAGAAATAATTTTACGATGACACGAGTAAAATAAAAGCAATTCAGACCACCGTGTGGATGTGACATTTTTCTTTATTATTTTTTCGGTTACACCCCAGGTACTGAGCCGAAGAATTCATACACATTTCGTATTCATAACAGCAGGGATATTTTTGGATGCATCTATGGTGTGTACCCAAATATTGGAAACGGAATCTGTTGAGAAGGATTCATTGAGTAGAGTGTCAAAGAAATGATCGGGTTTAAAAATTCAACTAGATGCGGAGAATTTAATTTCGATTTGTTTGGAAAATTTTCAAGTACGTACCTTTGATAAAGACTTTCTGGAACTGTGTAAAATATTTTACATGTCGGCCTTTGTGTAATAGCAATGACGATCATTACGTTATAACAAGCGAAAACGTTAGCATGTAAACGTATACAGGTTTTAATGTAAAATAATGTGAAAAACATTTTCATTTTTTGTGACACATTTCAACATTTTTTCGACCGTATGATTTACGGTTGGTTTATCGATAGTCTATCCTTCTCCCGTCTTAATTCTAAGGCTCCATGATCCATAATATCTCTCTTTCTGCTATGGACGGGTTCAGGCGGGAAGATGATAGGCCATCACAGAATTTAGGAGCAATCATAAAATTTGCTTTTTAAGCTTGAGCACCTTGCGTATTGTTTACAACTTAAGATGAAAGGCATAATGTTTTAATTAAGTTCATTCACTATTATCACATCATAAATATATATATGAAGAACACAGTAATCAACCTGAAGGTCGGTTTAGTAGGTGATGATAGAGATCACCCAGTACTAAGCCCTATACAGCGTGTGAAAATTCACACATCAGGGTAGGGGGGGCAGTTCCTTTCCCTGTGCCGTTTATGGTTTCCCAGGAAGAAATGGTTTCCCTGGTACCCGAAAAATCACTAAGCTTGGGTGGAGCTGCAGGTGCCCAGAGTGCCTTGCCCGGGAATCGAACCCGGGACCCTCCGGTCAGCAGTCCAACGCTCTACACACTGGACTACCGCGACCCAAATATATATATATATATATATATATATATATATATATATATATATATATATATATATATATATATATATATATATATATATATATATATATATATATAAGAGTTGAAAAATCTTACGTGTTAGCTTGACTTTATAGCGATTTGTGGACTACCACAGTTTCCTTGAAGACCATTCAGGGACCGATTTTGATGCACCATACGGAATACACGTGTACCTGTATCATAGCAGGTGTGCGCGTCGCAGAAAAACTTAACTTTATAGTGGAATATGACCATACGCATTGCTTTGAGTTGTTGGCTAATTACCCACGGGCAACACTCATTATGGCATCATAATCGCTGAACTATAGTTTTCTCGTCATTCAGTAATGCCTGGTAAAAAATGTGTATTGATATTCAATTATACTTTTCCTTTTCTGGACTTACCTATGATTTGATGTTGCAAGAGTCAAATGTTTTTTTTTTCATTCATAAGAGTACATATTAAATTAATTATTTATTTTTCGTTCATGTTCTTCTCCAAATAGGGTGACGCCTGGGTTCTCCGTAAATTAATACAGTTAAGCCACCTCAGCCCAAAGCAATGAAGGACGAAATTCGGCAGTAGATGGATACTTTTCAACCACTACACGTGGGAATAGAGGTAAACCCATGGTGGTTTACTACGTTTCCTACGCCCACGCACTGGAATTGACTCGCCAGAGATGGATTAGCATCGTAAGCGAGACCAAACCTTTTAAACTTAGCAGATGATTAGTGCTTACACTTTCATATCTGTCGTCAGCATCATCTAGGTGGTAGTAACATTGAAACTACGGTCCCGTTTCTCAAAGCTACAAGACAATTTACAACACAAGTCTCAAGAGTTTGCACACGCGGAGCCTGCTGATGGTATTAAATAGTGCAGCTCTTGTTACTTGCCCTCATTAAACAATAAGTATGCGAACTTTAATGTTTTTATTACATTATAAGTGTAGCCAGAGTTTTAGAATATCGACTAGTAGCTTTGAGAAACGGATCCAAGGTTGAAGAATCCTCGATCATGCTAATCGAATATCAATGAAATAAATGAACAGCTCATTTGATAATCGACGCAGACAAAAAAAAAGTTTTTCTATAGTACATCTACATCAATGCCCTGAAAGCCACCAAAAAGGTGTGTGGCAGGGGGTGCAGCACCAGGAGGAAAGGGTAAGGGATGAGGGGGTTAGGGTTTTTCAAATGGATGGGGAAAGGTAAGGGGAACCTGCAAAAAAAACATAAATATAATCGTATAACCATGCGCAGTCGCTACCTTGTAGGTTAATACTTTTTATGTCGAGCCGGCTCCTAGGGGATTTCGATTACAAGCATTCAGGTCTCTTATTGTTCTTGGAAAAAATGACAATTTAAACGTGTCTTTCTTGCAGTCAATCTTTCTAATCTTATATTCGTGATCCCTCCGATACCCGTAATACGTTGGGGTTCGTATTATGTTCTTGATGTCATCGGAAAAGGACCCATCTTTAAATGTTTTTAATAAGTTTAATCCATATTGTAAACGCTGCTGTGTAAGGGAATCCCAGCTTAAATTTTCTAGCAAAGTAGTTACGCTACTGCGTTGGTCATAACAATTTTTGACAAATCTAGCCCCCCTCCGCTGAACTCGATATCCCGAACTCATAGTAATCCGTAGGCATGGTATTCCAGTGGAGCGTGCGCTCGGCTACTGACCGTAGTGCCCGGGTTCACTTACGGGTGATACCTCTTTTCAATCTTAGCTTCACTCGAACTGTGTGATTTTTCGGGTATCACGTCTTTCTGGTTCCCGGTACCACGAGCAGAAAAAGGAAATAAACTGACCCGGCCACCCTGACGTGTTAATTTTGCACGCCTCGGCGTGTGAAATAACGGATAACGGATCGCCGTTGGGCTTAATATCTCGGGAGGTCTACTCTCACTTATCACACCAACCTTCTGGTTGATTACTGCGGTTATGTAACTTTTTGAACGGTAAAATGTGCTCTGAATCATCAAAGTCACTCTAATGACATCTAAGGTGGGGCACTCGTTTCGAGATTTGGATGGGATCGATTTTGAGCTCGAATTGGTACGGTGAAAAATCGATCTTTTCGGATGGGATGAGTCAATCTCAGCGAGTATAATCGGACACTCCCCCGGCCCCCAGAAACTCGAAATTTAGCCTTTCGAGTTTCGGCTTCTATTTTATGACTCGAACCATGTGGGCGCGCACCCATCGACAAATGAGGGCGTCCGCTCCCGAAGATACGTGCAGATAAAACTCGCGTGCCGAGTGAGTGCTGAGCATCTCGACTGGAGCCTGTGATACCACAGTGGGTGAGCAAGTGGGCCGGACGGGAATGGTGGACCTTGAACGGAGGCAGCAGGACGCGCCACTCGCGCGTGTATGCATACGTGCGTACCTCACACAAGACTCGGACGAACGGGTGACAATGTTTCAACCGAGTGCCATTGATCCATCCGAGAGAAGAGTGCCAATCCCGTTCGTTGCAGTCTTCCTCGCCCTCAAATAGTGGTGATTCTCCTTTCTCCTTCTCTTTACCGCGACATCTCACTTCCTCCTTACCACGAGGCGGTTTTCCACTTTCTCGTGTTGATTTATCGTCTTCCTCGTTCGCAGCAACTCATCTCTGTTTGTTTGTTGCTTCTTTTGTTCTCTCTCTGAAGCTGGAGGCTAAAGGACTTGTTTCGAGGCCTGTTGATTTCGATCACGGCACTCGATAATGCACTTTGCATAATATTTCAATTTAACCTGATGAAACGCTCATTTTTGCAGCATGAGAATGCTGGCATCAAGACCCCAGTTATGATAGTCAATTAGGGCATAATGGTAAATCAAGTAAATTAATATTGCAAAATAAGGATGCCGTTTTTTGCTCAATTGGATTGGGTATCTTTGTTAGGTGAAACTTCCACACTTACGTAATTAGATTATTTTTAAGACTTGCTTAAGGTTCTCGGGGTTTCTTATAAAAGGCGTCCACAAACTTACATGTTCTAGTCTAACATGTAGAGTCATGTCTCGATTTTTTTATTTTCACGAAGTCCTTTCTCCAGAACTTTGCTTCCATTGCTAACGATTTTTCCAGGAAAATTTCAACCAAGTTTCCCCGGCTGCTCAGTCTGTGAGTCCTTGCCATTCATAATTTTTTCGCGAGTTTAAATTACAAGGTAGGATTATCCAGTCAGCGTGTTGCTGCTGTGAGAATGTTGGAGCGGAGTGAGAAATAGCTATGAAATACGTTGGTATTCATGAAACGAAAGTTTTGGTGAATGTAGTGAAAATGTAAGGAAGATATTCTATTTCGTCGTAATGAGGCCAAGTATAAGATGCTTTACGAGGATTGTAGAATATTTTCATCAAGTTTTTCCCTTGTTGAAAGTACGCAGTAGATTCTGTTGAATTCCTCAAAACTTAATTTATTCAAGCCGATTGTAGGTTGTATTGTTTTGATGAATTATTTTTTTGGAACTCGTTGAAGTCTACTGCGTATTTTTCGTCAGTAATGCGTTGGTTCCGCAAAGAAACGTCTGGCGACGTTTTTAATTTTTTACCTAATATTTGATTTTGATGAAGCAGTCGAAGCTCAATAGAGATCCACTAGAATTTTTATTTCTGTAAGATGCACGCTATGGAGTTGTAAAATGATGATGATGGAAGCCACCTCTAGTCTCATGTAGAGCGCTGGGTATCCTCCCTGGAGCCCATTGCCATGGCTTAGAATGATACATACGATACAATGTTTACTTCTGAGGCCGAGGGAATTTTTGTAAATGCCTTATTCATATCGGCAGACTATATGTGAGATTGAAGAGTGATACATTTCAGAACTGATAAATGGAATCATTCATTTTATCTGATAAATGGAATCATTCACAATTATTAATCACAGCAACAAAGTTAATCACCCCAGTCTAGGAAGAGTCGACATTAGTCTTAGCTATAGTCTTAGACACGTATGTTTTCCCCTTAAATATCACAAAGCAATTCTTGATTAGTTTCAGTTACTAAACTGATAACGGACATTTCAATGCCTCCTGCCTCCCATGTAGAAGATTTATGGCATAACATAGATGCAATAATGTTTTTTTTTTATTCCATCAACATATTATCAATGAGAGAATTGGTTTGTAGCAGCTTGCCAAGCTATCCTGCTCCCTTCAAGTCTCTTAATTTCATTTTAGCTCCTTACGCTGACATTTGCCATTACTAGCTTGTTTTTCATTTATTAAGATGTTCATTTTAACATACCACGCATCATTCGAATATTTTTTCCTTCCCAGATTTTCCTGTGCTCTGTTATAAATAAATAAATAATGTTTGGCACCTATTGCATGTTAAATGTCGATTATTATCATTAATATTTCTTCGTGATGGTGAGGTTCAGTTGCTATCAAGTACTTTCTCATTATTTTATTTTTCATAACCTAATCGTTAATTTTGCGAGTTAAAAAAAACGTGGCCACAGTAATCTATGCATGTGCAAAATATATCTTTTGTTTGATGATGGGGTAAAAATAAAAAAAGTGTAAAATGGAAATAATTTATGCACGCATGCAACTTAAATTAAAACAAGAAAAGCAGATCATGAAATAAGGAGCACACTGTATTTACCGTCTGAATTTTATTTTATTGTACGACTCGTTTCAACGCTTCAACGTCATTATCTGGTAAAATTTGAGCATGAGTAGCTATAAATATACGTGTATATATATATATATATATATATATATATATATATATATATATATATATATATATATATATATATAGTATATGGACACACACATCTTTTCTTGAGGGAAAGGGATTGGGGAAAAGGGGGAGGATATGTTTGTTTGTTATGCTTTGTCAAGGTGGAAGGTGGAGAGTGTTTGGGAAGGTTTGTCTGGTAAGGCAATGAGAGGAGGTGCACTGCGGGGGATAAAGTATACCAGTATTATCGTATACCTGCGCCTAATTATGTTAAAATTGTACCTGATGATGACGCTGAAGCGTTAAACTAGTAGTTCTTTAATAAAATTCAGTTAAAGACTACATTGTTTCTTATTTCATGAATATGAGTTTCCAAATAGTTGACCCTTAAACCATGGAATTCAAGGAAGCAGGTAATTAATGCAGAGTAAAGACATGGATTCGATGAATCACAGTTCAGCCGCCGCAGTTAAAAAGAGGTGCTAGCAATGACTACGGAAGTAGTTACTAAGCTCATTAATTTAGGTATTTAAATTAAGATTTGGAAACACCGAAAAAAGACTTAGCATTGTGTTGGTTATTATGTAGCATTTTTTCCTTTTAGTATCTGGTATAAATTAGTCCATTATCCTTATCTCGATTCTATCTCGACTGCTATAAAACTTATTGATTTCCCTGATTTGAATACTATTCGAATGACTTAAATTTTGGAGCAAATACAGTCGCCATTGATGGAACCACCATTTTTCGCTATTTTCATGGAAAATGTTTTGATACAATGTATTGAAAAATCCCAACGCAGTAGTTTTCGAAAATCAGCTGAAGGCAATACACTTTTAGACAAGGTTCACCCCTCGTACATATTTCTTTTCGTCATTGATTTTGCAGGATACATAAAGACTTGCAAACCAAAACCAATTGATGATTTGGACGAAGTGCAAAAATGTTTTAAAATGCTCTCCGATAGATGGCTCTTTGAGGTTTTAGACGAACGGAAATATATGACTTAAAAAGCTAATTAAGATGATTAGGCGTGGTATCGCGATGAAATTGTCTTTTATAATTATACATGTATGCAACGCAAATAAATATTTTTACTCGGCAAATATTTCAGGGCCTTGTAGATACTTGTTACCTCTACAACATTGGAAATCAATTATTGCGAATCGTAGGTTTTGTCCTGTCCCGCAGTCGATAGTTACATTTTTACGATGATAGGGAAACAAATTCACTGGAGGAGAAAGTAATTTCATTTAAGGAAAACCAATTTTTCTCCTAAATACCAATTACCTGTGGTAATAATGAAAGATATACATCCATGATTATTTCTCACGATAAAACGAGTTTGAAAGGACAGCTATTCGATTTTCATAATGACATTACTATCAGTATCCTGATGTTCTGAGGTTAGATTTGAGGTATCACCAAAAGAACAATAGTCTTCCTTAGGAATTTCTGAAGGACAATGGCTACTGAATAAATGTCTTTCTCTTCACGATTCTTCTCCAGCTGCTCATACTTTTTACTTTCCTTTATGCGTCCCAGAATACCCTTCCCCTCTCTTTTCTCTATCATCTTTTTTACAGACGTCAACTTCCCGCCACCTCTCAATATATACTCTTTCTACTTTTCAAGTTCACTTTCAATTTCCTCCGTAGAAGTCCTCTCTTCCTGTATCCGAAAGAAAAACTCTTTCTTTAATCCTCTCTCTCAACTAACATTTCCTTCTTATTCATATCAACATCCAAATGGCCAACCATTTGATACAAATTCATATAATTTTCTCAAAGAAAAGGTCTAAGATTTATCTATTATTGTCCTAGAGTTTTTGACGGGTAAGAATGACTGAAATAGTTGCCCGTTGTTTTCGTTAAGGTTTTTTGACTTGACACAACCCTTTAATGATGTTACGCAGGTTATACTAAACGATGAAACATTCAGGAATTCCAGTTTAAGTTTGATTAACTTGAATATTTCACGAAAAATATACCTGACCACACTGCCAAAGAAATATCCTGTCGAGGATGTTTTATAAATCCTGAACTCTTGCGGTTTGCGGAAAAAGTTTGTATTTCAGGAATCAAACCAGTTAGTACCGAATACGAAGCAATCGATTCATTAGCGGTGCATTATACTTAAAAACAACCGTTATTTTTTTAAAAGTTGGGAGTGCGGTGATATTCATTTCCGACAAACGCAGTGGGAAAGACGAGGGAGGTCGGTTACCGTATCTACAGACTTACTTCCTTCAACCCATATTCCAAGCACCCACGCATACCTGCATTCATCTTGTCGTTTGGCGCCAAAGGTACTTCCGACTATTCCGCTTGCAATTTTTTAAAAGCGATCCGTAGGAAGACTTAACCTCAGGACCTTTCCGCATCTCATTGGTCGCTTTCCGACGAGCAACTGAAGTGGAACACTCTCACGCTCCTCAGCTCGCCTCGCAGCTATGTGGGTTTTACGACTGCTCGAGGAACTTTCTAATCGATTTCCGCGCGGACCCTACTCATTGCAGACGGGCTGCTGCACGTCCGTCTTTGTCTCCACCGCGGCAACGTTGACGGGCACCCGCCGTGCTTGACCGCTGCCGAAGAAAGTATAGGTCTCTAAGTGGGCTTGCTGCCCGACACGAGAGGGCTTGTGCATAATTGCTGATTCGTGCAGAAAGAATTACTTAGGATATGAAAGAAATGTCAGGTTTTCGTGGGGATTTCATAGTGTAATTACCGATTCATTGATTTTTGAATGGGTATTGTGGGGGCAGTTACGGATCTGTAAAATCTCTAGGGAGGCATACTGTATTTATAACACTTTTTTCACAAATCAGATGAACATCATGATGCATTCAAAACTAACTGTACTAAATTAAAAACCACAATTCACCTTGTAATGGATAACTTTATGCTTGGTAGCCAAAATGTTTCGAGTTTATTAGTAATGTGTGGATCTTAGCACCAAACAGATAAATAAATGACTTAATAGATGTGTGTATACATATATTATTATTATTAGATAATCCGGTAAGGGTAGGTTTTGGAAGGAAACGACTACTAAATAAATATTTTGATTCTCCGAGCAAAATACAACGCATCCTATTCTACAAGTCCTTCTTCATCTCTCTGTACTTCCTTCCTCCCTTCAGCCCGTCCAACATCCCTATTATATTCCTTTCCTTTCCTCGTTTGCCTAAAATTCTCCCCTCAATTACAGTCTTCAACATCCCGCTGCCGGTCAATACCCCCTCCATCCACTTTTCCTGCCTCCATAGGATTTCTCCCAACCATCCCCTCTCCCGCCAAACATGCCTAGCACTTCATCGTTTATTTTCCTTTTCGCCCATTTCACCTTCTCCATCCTTCCCCACGCCCAAATTTAAAAAGCTTCCATTCTACGCAGGTCCTCCTGTTTTAATGACCGCGTTTCCGCGCCGTACACAACTACCCACCTTATCAAAATTTTAACGAGACTTTTTCTTAACATACTTGCTCTACGCCCCTGTAATCAGTTCTCTCCTCCTAGTGAAAGCCTCTCTGCCTAGTACAATTCTTCTCCTTACGTCTCTACTGTGTTGACTATGTTGGTCCAAACACTTTCGAGATACGTAAACTATTCCACCTTCTTTAATTTCTGCCCTTCTATTTAATAGTTAACTTAGCCTTTCTCCTTCTTCAAAACAGCCGTAACCTTTGTTTTACTTACATTTATTCTCATTCCATATCTATTGCACTGAATTTTCAGTGCGTTCAGTAATGGCTGTATCCCCTTGACTTACTGACAAATTAAAGCTTGATAATTAGCAAACCTAACTTATTTAATGAATTTTCCACCGACTTTCATTCCTATTAAGAGTTTTTCCCATGCCTCTTTAAACAATTCCTCCCTACGCACGTGGAACAGCAGAAGTGATAATGGACACTCTTGTTTTATTCTTCTTCCTAACACTGCCCATTCGGAATTTCCATTCGCAACAGAGCAGTCTGATACATGTACAGATTGCGGATTAGCCTCATATTCCTCCAAACTATTTACATTTTCTCCAATATATTCATTAGTTTTTACTTTCATGCTCATATGTCTGCATGTAAAAATTGATATACACATGTATATTCTGTATTATTCGTTCATAAGACTATCGGCGCGAACATGCAAAAAGTGAACATTTTATGGACAACGCCTGTTTCGAAATTCTCATTTAGGAGTTGTAAAAATTGACGTCAATTATTAAGATGTGTAATTTATTAAAGACACGAGAATGTTTGTCTCCAGCCATTTAAAGTAACATCCATTTTTTATGAACGATCATATTAATATGGAAAGCGGTCAATTAAATCCAAATTTTTGCATGGAAATTCTACTTTTTATCGAATATTTTGGTATTCTTTACTCCATACCAACCGGACCGAACTACAGTTTTGAAACATACCGAGAACCGAGGTTTTTAGGTCGGTTTTATTTCATTATCGTCGTTCCACCATTGCTAATGTGTAAGATCTACTATTGAATGCTGTTCTGATGAAGACCGTCTCCTCTCTTATTCTTTTTTCTAATTTCAGATTATTCATTAATGGAAATTTCTATGCATGTTAATGTATGTGCTTCCTGGGTATGGAGAAAGGCAAACTCCCAAGTATTCCGCTTTAGAAATTTACCTTGACTCATGAGCGTCCGAGAATACATCTAGATATCACTTACAAGAGTTTCCGTATTAGAACACCGGTGTGAGGGAACCACTATGGGCGCCCTCCTAACTGGTCCTGGTTCGCTAAGCTCTTGATTATGGTGTCTTTCTCGCGGAAATCACTCAACTGCTCATCCTGCTAGCTTGCGGGTAGTCTAGGGTTTTTCTAAAATTACTTTCTCTTTTTCCTCGCCTTCCTTTCGTTCTTATTATCGATCCGGTTTTGCTTCCTTGGGCTTATCTCTGATCTCCTAATGTACACATCAAAGTAATGCTCGGCGATTAATACAATTCTAGGCTTCATTCGTAAATAAAACTCGTATTCCAAAGGTAGACTGTCGGCTTCCGAAGAAAGAATATGTTTCGATGGCCGTGTGTCAGTAGGGTCATTAGCCCAGAGATTATCTTTACATTACTATGCACTCTAAAATGGATACAGGAGAATTGTGCAGATTTGCGGCTGTATCCGAAATAAAATCCTATCTCGGAAAATTAATTCATAGAAAACTGATCGCTGACAAACCGACGGATAGACGTGTAGCATATCAAGTAGTCTCATTCGTGAAGTTTTTCAGTTCATCTGCATTATTTCTAATGATCCCCTTGGAAGTTGCAAAAAATGCGTTTAATTTTTACGAAATATCTCATGTACCTTTTTCAATTTCTTAAAATGCGAAGTTAAGTAGACTTAGGGCATCTTTCTATACCCTTAATTCGGATAGCTGGTGAAGTTCATGTTTTTGTTTGCGGAAGCGAATTGGAGATTCGGATGCTATTTTGGGTGGTAAAACCCTATGAGGATATAGGATCATGATTTAAAAAAAAGGTTCCACTCTAGAGCCGTATTTACTGCTTAATTTTTTAATATTCATTTTATTGATTGCATTTTATGAGAGCGAGGATCAGGTAACCCCGCAATTCTATGGGGGTACCATACTTCTCAACAGCATGTGAGTACATGGTACGGATCAATAATTGAATTAGCGAAGGGAATATTGCTGCCTGTGTTCCACTTTACTTGGAAACGTAAAGCATACATATTTTTATGTCGAACCACCAAATGAGAGTTCGCCCGAATTTACGCGAATAAAGTGGTCTCTCACTCTCTGCAATATTTTCCTTTCACTAGGTTCTGAAGTTATGCTTTTTTCATACTAATATTTTTGTTCCCATTGATTTCCAACGTGCAGATATATATTCATATGCAAAATCATTTTTTCCGCTAAAGGAAAAACTTACTCCAGCAATTTTGTTCTTTTACATAATAATTGCAAAACTAAAAACCAACAAATTACGTGCGGCACAAATTTACTAGAGATTATGCAGTAAAAAAGAAGTAACTAAAACAAAATATCGTATCATTTAGTCAAAATGCTAAACTTGGCAAAAAATAGAGATAAATTAATATTCCGTTTAGTTTTTTATATTCTAGCATGGTTTGGCTATTTTTACTATTCCTCTTCTCGTATTATATTTAAGTATGCCAATTCTGAGAAACTGCGGGAGATGTCACAACAGTAACTTTCAACTGAGTCATTCGCTAATGCGCACTACAGCGCATACATTTAGTCGAGTGATTTGTACACTTTGACATTGTTGCATTTAAGAACACTTTGAGAAATTATTAAGTTTTCACCTCTAGTGTCTATAAAGACGTTCAATCAACTCGAACGCACACCTATACCGCAATTGAAGTAATATCAGATTCACAGATAATGATTAAAAATGATGAATAAATGTATTTATTTGATGTGATGCTGCTACAGGGTCACACCCAAAAGTGGTAGGACTGATTTTCTCTGGCACGAATGGAGCGGTGGAGGGGGGTCTGCCTGGCAGGATAAGGTGAAGGGCGCTCTTAGCAACAGACCGACACCAACCTCAGTCCCCTCCGGGCTGTCGTTGAGT
Organism: Hetaerina americana; assembly: GCF_022747635.1. Classification (NCBI taxonomy): domain Eukaryota; kingdom Metazoa; phylum Arthropoda; class Insecta; order Odonata; family Calopterygidae; genus Hetaerina; species Hetaerina americana. The sequence continues at coordinate 20,507,293 of NW_027287095.1, forward strand.
GAGGACACCGTTTTTAGTGAAGCAAGTTTTTTGTCCGTGTCGAAAAACAAAATGAATCTGAATTTAGAGCAACGTTATTCCGTGAAGTTTTGTGCGAAACTCGGGAAGGCGGCAACTGAGACCCTCGATATGATCAAGCAGGCTTATGGGGACACTGTCTTAAGCCGTTCCACAGTATTTGAGTGGCACAAGTTGTTTAAAGAGGGTAGGGAGCTCGTTGAAGACGACCATCGCTCCGGACGGCCGTCGACGGCAAGAACCGACACGAGTGTGGACAGAGTGAGGACACTGCTGAACACAGACCGACGCTTAACCAGTGAAGAAAATGCAGACCAGTTGGGTCTGTCTGTATCCAACGTCCAACGAATTATTTCACAGGATTTGGCCATGCGCAAGGTGTGCGCCAAGATGGTGCCGAAAATTCTGAGTGTCGACCGACAGCTCCTGGCCAAATACGGCGTTGCCACGTTGCCGCACCCGCCCTATTCTCTCGATCTGGCACCACCGGACTTCTTCTTCTTCCCCCTGATGAAAAGACAGCTCAAGGGACGACGTTTTGACTCGATAAAGGCCGTTCAAGAGGCTTCGACGAGGGTCATCAACGGCATCCCCAAAAAAATTTCCAGCGGGCGTACGGGGAATGGGAGCAACGTTATACTAAGTGTGTAGCAGCTCAAGGAGCATACTTTGAAGATTATTAAGTCGATGTAAGTATATCGTCAATGAAATTCTTGTAAAAAAATCAGTCCTACCACTTTTGGGTGCAACCCTGTATTTATAGTGCGTGCAAAATTAATTATAGATTGAATGCGTATTTATATTAATAGAAACATTTCTATCATTCGAAGGATATGACGTTTGTGATCGTGGACGAAAATTCTCACGAGTTCACCGCAGCAACAGGAAGATTACTATCGAGAAAACGTGCATTCATAAGTAGTTTGCGAGTTCTTTACTTAAGCATTCCTGAAGGCATTATTATAAGGTAATCTACTGGTTAAGGTAGGTGTTTGGATGGACACAACTACCGAATAAATATTTTGTGACTCCTAGTAAAACACAATCCAGTAACCTACTCTGCATCAGATCCCTCTCCATCTCTGAGTACTTCCTTCCTCCTTTCATCCCTGAAGGCATATGACCTATAAAATATCCTGACGTATATTGTCCCGTGTACGCGGGTAATAACACTATGCACAATTGTTTAGCCTGTGATCCTAAATCTGTACATGAACAGGCTTACAGTGATGAGGAACTGTCAGTGGTAACGCTACGGCAATGCCCTAAATTCACAAGGTGTGAATCGACGTAATAATTTTGAGACACTTAACAATAAATTGCTGCCCCCTCAGCTTCTTAAAAGCTTGTTTAATAGGGGTCATCCAAGTGGTTCGAGGTAGGCAGGAGACAGAGAATGCACGCGCCCGCACGCGCACAGACATTCCTCAGCGAATTCTCGGGCAAACGATTATACTTAACTAACTTATTGATCCCGACCATGCTCGAAGGTAGGTGAGGACTTATTTACTAAATGTGTTACTAGGAATTGATTTGCGGTTAAAAGATTTCGAGTCACCACGCGCGGACATTTTTCAGCTGTTTACTCAGCACAGTCAAGGTATGTACACTTTCCTCTCTCATGGAATTTCTCTCTCACACGGCGGTTTCTTTGTATTTGCGAACGCCTACGGGACAAACACCTGCTCGAAGCATTTTAGTGAAGGCAAACCTATGAACTTGACCACCGCCCAAAAACCTCGTCCATCTCCCCTCCACGGTCTTCGCAAAGATCAACAGTGTCACCGGGAATCAACACGTCCATCCGACCGTGACGACCAAAGAGAGGAGAACAAAAAAACAGAGGGCAAACGAAGAGGAAACACCATCGGTATAGTTGGTTCACATTCTTCTGAGAGATGATTTGGTCGTATGGTAATTTCTTGTGATGCGATAAGCGAACGCCCTTACATTTTTGTTTTGATCCATCGGCTGTTTCTCCGCATCTCCTCGCCGCCATTCATAAGCTTAAGGTCGTGTGATGGCATTGACGGGAGCATGGAAAGCGTTTGTATATTAAGCAGTTAATTTCGTAGCAACTTTCTTTGCGCGATTGGGTGCCTTCCGTTAAGTCGCCTTGACCTTAACTGCAGACGACGCCCACGCAGTCCGACAACCTTCTCCCACGAGGAGTGAGAGAGTTGTGGACTTGGGGACTTCACGATTTTCTTTCCTCGATACCCTGATCGCTCTCTGAAGAATCACGCGAGAACAAACTGCTCATTAATATTTTGTAGTCTATCGTTTAATGTAGGGTTTGAATGAACACATACTGAACAACCTTACATTTTTTAGCCTCGACTAACAATTCAACCGGTCGGCACACATTACAATACACCCTTTCGCAATTCTGCGTAAATTCTTTCTCAATTCGTGCCATCCAACATGCCTGTGCGTTTCCTATCCCTACCTCGCTTGACCGATGTTCTCTCCTCTACCACACTCTTCAAAATGCAATCGATCATCAACAATCGAAATGTTCTGTATTTAACTATAGAAGTTTCCCTTAAAATTCGAACTATATTCAACAGACTCCTTGGATTAACAAACCATTAACTGACGTTCTTTAACACAGGGACGTGAAAGTTGAAAAGAAAGAACGTTAGTTTCTGAGAAAATGATTAATGCGATTTTGATAAAATCCCTCCCGCTAGTTCTCACCAATCATCACGAAAAAAGCCCATAAATAAACGCGCTTTCCTTCTCGAGCAGCTTTCATGGTAAGAAAATGACGGAAAGATACGGTTAGTGCCGTACTTCCGGAATATTTTCGTCTAAAACAGCCAAATTACTGTAGGAATGGTGCATGGGAATTAGTTATGAATACTTGAGTCAGCCCTTTAAATGGGTTTCCTTATTTGCCTTCTTAGTGTAATCAGGGGAGTAGTTACAAACAGTATAATATTCTTGATGTATATAACGGATGTCGCAGGAATGGAGTTGGGTCGCCATTCTTCCATATGCCCTTTCAGCGGATCGTGGAGTACCACTTGTACGTGGAGGAGAGGAAATAGAGGAGAAGAAAGAGAACGGCTGGTGACCCAGCACACCTAACTAAACGTCCTTGCGACGGCTTACGGGCTAGTGTATCGTGTGGGTGGCCGAATACGAGCTCTCTTCTATCTCCGTACATCCACAATGAAATATTTGACCCGACAGAACTTAGGGAATGGATATCTTTGTGTGACTTGCTATTTTTCCTATTTATAATGGGCATACGAGTATGTATGAGGGCAAAAAAGAAACTTTACACTTCCACAATAAAAATTTTTTATTTCACGACCATGGTTTCGATGCTGCGCATCATCATCAGGTGACATACATCAACATTTTTTCAACTTAAATAGTCTGGCTACAAGAGGGGAGTAAGGGATAGGGGAGGGGGTAAGGTAGGGGGAGTAAGGGCGAGGGGGTAAGTTGAGTTTAAGTGCAGCAGCCTATTAGTGGTCTAGGGGAGGGGGAGGCTATGTATTGGAAGGTTACTGGCTCAAATTTGTGAAAGTTTATATTAATTAAATGATCATTGAATGAAGAACACAGTGTAATACTCAACCGTTCTTAGAAATAGCGGCGGAAAAAACAAACTCATTGTGTTCAACATTTAATTAGGGGGGGTGTTTGTGTACAATGGTTTGAACTTTATTAAGGGACGGTCGATCATCACCACTACCTTGGCGGGGGTAGGATTGGCGCGGAAAGATAATGGAGTCTTTTAAGAATTTTAGGAGGGAGAACGGGAGATGTAATATGTTTCATTGATCACCTCAAACCTGTAAGACTGAAGGGATTGCCAAATTCCCAACTCCTCCAAAGAATTCAACCTGCATCCCTTCATTTCAGTGTGAAGAATGTCTGCTGTGAAGTTACTGGTGTGATTTTTATCTAAGAGGTGTTTGGCAAATTGGGATCTGTTGTCTTTCTTTGTGAAGTATGAACGGTGTTCTTTGATCCTAATATCGAATGTCCTCCCTGTCTGTTCAATGTAGATGGCGGTGCAGTCCGCACAATTGAGTTTACTCTTATGAACCCCGCTTTGTCGCATTTTGTCAATTTTTTCTTTGGGTGAACCTATTATGTTTTTTAAAGTATGTGTGCTGTAAAAAGCTGTCTTGATTTTATTTTTAGAAAGTATTTGTTGTATCCTGAGTGAAATGTGGCCAGGAAATGGAATTCTTCGCTATCGGTGCTCGTCAACTTTAGATCTGTGGCATGTAGATTTCTGGGCTATGAGAGCTATATACGAGTGTGTAGTCTAATTTAGGAATAACAACTTACGGTCAATTCGATGTAGTTGGTTTATTGTTAGTATGTAGATAACCTTGTATTAAGCTCTACTTTATGTAACATTGACTTTTCCGTGGTAATCCCTTTTCCCTTACGAAATGCCAAAAAACTTCCTGCGGTTTCCAGCAGGAAGTTTTTTTGGCTTTTCGAACATCACGCACCTTATGCGTGATTGCCAAAGGCATCATTGGGATTTCATTCTAGAACCTACCATTAGCAGCCTAAATTTCTAATCACTACGTTGCCATTCCATCTAATCTAGATGTAAAGAGCGAGGGCAACACATACGTTAATTTAAAGTTTGCAATTATGTTTTCCAGTTAACCTTTTAAGTATAACCAGGTTTTCGAAAGCGGTTTTACTATTTACATTTGCCCAATAGGCACTAATAATTAATAGGGACATCCTCGCCGACTTATTGGTGAATTTGTACCCCACTCACAATTTCCTATTGATTTTTACTTATTGATGTAAAATTTCATTATTTTCAGTCATTTTAGACATAGAATAATATTTCTCAAGATGTTTAACCTTCTAGATAAGACATAATCATTCATGGTGGAGCTATATGGGTGCATTTTAGGTTTGCATAGGAGCATTGAGCCAAGATTACCTCGAAATTAAATATATCATTTTCGTAGGCTTAGTTAGAGGTATTGATAATTATTTGTAATAAACCTATTAGTTAAAATACCTAAATTGATGAACGTTAGAGTTCTGGTACATATGATTCTTGAATTGATTGATGAATTCTGGTACAAATGATTGGTATAAAAAAGTCACGTGTGTGTATATATATGCATACACACACCCGCCTATTGTGCATGTATATATATACACGTGTGTATATATATGCACAAGTGTTTGTGTGCATAGGTATATGTGTGTATGTGTGTGTACACTCAGCTTCGCGCAAGCTAAGTGATTTTTCGGGTATCGGAATTTCCTGCGAAATCACAGGCGGCACAGATAAATCACTGGCCCTATCCTTATGAGTGAATTTCACACGCGTTTGGCTTGTAGTACTGGGTGAGCTCTACCCGCATCTATCAATCTACCCGCATTTACCCGCATCTATCAAATTTGGGTTGATAACTGTTATATACATGTATGCATATACATGTATAACATTTTTGTGAGACTGGCGGACGTTTCGAGGCCAAGAGGCTCCTTTATCAACAGAAGAAGAATCGATCGATCAAATCAAATGATTCTTCTGATAAAGTGGTCGCCTCCTGGCCCCGAAATGTCCGATGGTTTCACGAAAATCTATAGTATGCATGTGTGTGTGTGCATATAGGTTTGGGTACAAGATTCCTTGGAGAAATATTCTGACAATGAAGATCGAAGTCGCCCTATTTCTCCCTGCCTGTATTCTGAATGAACCGGTCGTGTTATTTTGCCATCCAGGGTGACAAGTTGACTGGAGGGAAAAAAGACAAAGAGGAATTCACTCGTCCACTTTATTCAAGTCCGGCCGATCCTCAGCGGGATATTTGAAACAGTCGAGTGAGAGAACAAGTATGCCAGACTCGTTGGGAAGATTGAGTTATAGGGTTATCAGTTTATCCGAATGAATGGTTAACCGTGTAAATTTGGGCTCGTTTGGCATGGGGGCGATTTGTATCCCTTCCGGAGCCTTGAGTTGTATGAGCCACTCGTTCGCTCTTTCAGTCTTGGGGGGTGAAGACGAATTCCAACGAAAACAAAACGTCTTGCCATTGGTTGAAACTGTATACATTTGTGGCTTTTGCATGCGGTTCTTTTTTCCTTAATCACGGGTGGTGCCCTAACACCCCCCGCCACACGCCCATGCTGCTTGTGGGGCATAAAGTAGATGTAGATGTAGAAAATGATGATGAATTAATGTGACGGAGGCTATTTCAGAATGTATCAATAATTCATGGCTTAGAAATTCATAAATTAATTGCAAATATCTTAATTTTTACGAATTTCGTTAATACTCGCGATAATGCTCGTAAAGGGGAATGTTTATTTTTGTAAGATCTCAATCCCTACATATATGCAAAGCAACATCTGTGGTTAAATAAATCAGCGTTAAAATTTGTGCAGCGTGTGTAGGTATATTTTGTTGCAGTTCTACATAGTTAAACTGTATTCTAGCTGAAAATAGATTTATTTTTAATCCGAGATGAAATCCTTTTCCGCAATCCAATGATACCTATTTTTTTCAGCCCGTCTTTTGTAAAGTTTCTGCACACTTCATTACCTTGGAAAGGAAGAGGAGTGGTTATTGTGGCGGCCGACTGATGTGTTTGGTGTTTCGCTCCCCATGGGGGAACCGGTTCAACTTTTTAACAATGAGTCGCCAGTTTTTCTTCGATGTTTGTCGTCCGAAAAGGTCGATTAACCCGATGCTAATGTCGGTACAGTTAGTTATATTATTACTGAATGCAGGATACTTTAAATCGTATCGTTTAAAACGGAGAATAATAGTCGACGAAAAAGTTGAATAAGATTTTCAGTGTTGAAAACAGAAATAAGTACGTTAATTATTTTCTATCATATTCTTAAATCCAACTCCCAATCGCAAATGAGAAGTGGCGTTGATTTACACCAAATTGGCAATTTCCGATTGTTACCCCGAAATTAAATCATTTTTCAATGAACACTGACTTTTACGAGTGCATTGAACAAAATTGTTTTAGTTCGCACCCAACAACGAACATCCTAGTTGCATTAATCTAGTAAGCAACGTGTAAAATGGTCCTTAGGTTAAAAGTCTTCAACTTTAGAATGGGTAAAGGGGGAAACCTGAGGATTATCTTTCTTCGCATGAAAAATTAATCCTCACTTTTTATCTGATCCAAAGATTTTGTGGATGGCAAATTTAGCTAAAGCATAGCGCTCGATATTTGAGTGAAGGTAAAAGATTCCTTGTACCAGTGTTGCATTACCCGGGTAGCTATTATTACGAAGAAAAATGGCGAAATATTCAACACGAAGATCCAGTTGCTGTCCCTTGACATATATAATTTCGTTACGATTTTTTAAAGGTCTCATTCATAATAATAAATAGCCATTGCCTTTATTTGTAAAATGAGTGCCATCAGGCTGCTTGAAACTCAATTTTCTTCAAGAAATGAAATACACTAGATATATTAATATTCTCTGTTGATAAGCATTAAATTTGTTCCGGAATATGCAGCTTACTTTCTCGCCGTTCGTGGCAACAGTGTTTCAAGTTTTATCAGATAAAACTATGAAATTTATCCCATTATATCATCCTCACTGACAAATCCTCTTCTTCCTTACATTTTAATTAGTTACTGATTAAAAAATGAAATTTTTTCTCGGAAAAAAAAACCAAATATTCGGACACCTGTTGACCTTTAGATACGGAATCAATTAATTATCAATTACTCTAATGGCTGGTGACGCCTTGGTAGCCGCTTGCTGGTTAAGACGCAGAGGTTGAAAGGTGACCATGATCGACGCAGCACTTCGTATCGCTGCGAATGAGTACCTAACTTTCTCTCACTTTTTTATTTGTAGGTTGAATTTTATGACTCATCAAACGGGTTAATTTTTTTCTTTATTTTTATGGTTATACGACGTGTCATGTTTTTCAATCAAGAGTGATGTTAAATATTTTTTTCGCATGGTTAATTTTGCAAAAATTCAATTTTATTTTATATTTTTAGCGTAAAGTATAGTTCGCGCATGTGGCACGAGTTTAATTGATTTGAACCCAATATTGCGTCAGTGGAAGCCGTCGCAATGGGAAACACGTTCAGTTCACCTACGCCCGCTTCTGATGATGAAAAACTATTTCCACCAAGGTGTTTATTCACAGGGACAGTAGTAGTACTTAGGGGAGGCGACCGACTACTGAGGTCGTTTGTGCCATAGGGGATGGACAGGAAAGGAGGAAGGGTTTGAACCCAGGCCCTCTGGGTAGGAAGACAGTACGGTAGCCACCGCACCATCTCGATCCCTAGGAACAGGAAAAAGTTACGGCGAGTTCGGTCTGGACTATACGGTTACATGAAGAATACGTTTCAAATTGATTTCAAAAATCGCGATTTCACGGAACTATCTGCACACAATCATGTGTACTGTACGATTTTTCTGTTACCAAAGTATGGGTGATATTGTCAATATTTTTTTATTAAGCTCTAAACGTTGTTCGACCATCTTCTCTCACAATCACAGCAGCGGTGTCAATAATTTTACTTATCTAAAAGCAGTGACAGGAGCTCAGGGCGAACCTTCCTTTTCAGCTGTCTATTTTCCGGAAATTTGACACTATCTTTCAACGGAGGTCTAGGGAATATTAAACCCTCAATTAGTGTCCTATAGCTTTGCATCATGCTTAAGCCTCATCTGGCGCTTTGGTCAGGCGGGAGCAAAATTTCAGTGCAGATGTTACCTCCAGTGTTGCTGTAAGCGAATTGTTTAAACTTTCAACGGCTGACGATGACACAATGCTGGAATCAGATCATTGAAACCTCTACTACATTTATATTATTACAAAATAACATAAAATTAAATTTTTGCAGAGTGAATTATGCTAAAAAATTGTATGATTGCTATCTATTCACAGCCCTCGTAAATTATTATCATCAAATAATCTAGCAATGGATTTTAACATAATCGATTTCTCTCAATCAAATAGATCTTCAATAAATGGAAAATATAAATGTGCCTAGAGATAATTATGCACGAAGAGTATTCAAAAACCTTCCATGAATCGGGAAAATAAATCTTTTGATCTTTCGTTTCCTTGAAGTTCCTTTTTCTTGGCCCGTATTCCACAGTCAATTACCGAAGTAAACAAAACAATGCAAACCAAGTAATTAACTCCGCAATCCATTAGGTAAGTCCTCCTTTGGATGCCACGTCATTAATATTTGCGCAATCAAAAGGCCGTTTAATGAGGTTCGGGATAACCGCTAGATGCTGCACCAAGATTTCTCTCAAAGACGTACCTTATGGTCCAGGTTGTCTCACCTCCGCGGCTGGGCCGCCCGTTGCTTTGTGCCTTATGGCTGATGGGACTAACCTCTCAAGGGCAACCGCCAACTGCCCCGAAGAAGATTGGGGCCCCCCACCGTGGCCAGAGTCAATCATGCGCGGAAAATGTGCTCAGGAAAAAATACGAGAAATTCCACTTGGTTGAACGCCGTCATCCAAACAATGGGCCAATGGCTCTTAAGTGAATTCTCGGCTAATTGGAAGTAGCTTCCCGCCGCCCGCGACGTGTCCCAATGCTAATAGCTGCTACCCATGGCTCTTGCAGGCGGAAACTATTATTTTTTTGCCTTGCGGATGCCTCTGGTGTTTCATTCGCCAATCGCTCCTCAACGAGTTCCCCTAAGGCTAAATAGTCAAACTTAACACATAAATGTCCGAACCAGCTTTCCTACCCGCGATCTCTTGATTGCGCTGGCGGACGTTATATATATATATATATATATATATATATATATATATATATATATATATATATATATGTATAGAAAAACAAACCGCTTGCGCGCTAATAACGCCGGAAATGGACCACAGAATTTAATTTTAGAGGCGGTGGCATTTTAGCTTAGGCTGAAAATTGAGTTAGGACGAATAATACTTCCCACTACGCCCAACGTTATTTTAAAAATGAGGAAAAAAAAACTTCTACAGTCAGATGAAATATAAGGGCCAATTCAATGAAGCCTCTTGAATTGTTCATTTCAAATTATTTCATAATGTAAATAGAATCTCATACTTAGGCACATCTAAGCAATTCTTTGTGTCATATTATCTGATGTGGGAATAAACAAGTTTGTGATTTTAATAATAAAGAGATCCTCTGGAAAAACAACACCGTAGTTGAGGAGAGTTTCTGCTGAAACACATTTTATTTTATTTCCTTGAAAGAAGAGACTCATCACCATTATCTCTGGCAATGAGTACTAATGCACATCTTGTTCCCTCCCCGCTTTAAATTGGCACGTGAATCTTCGTAAGGCATTATATAATAATTAAAGTGACTCTTTCTAATTTTCCTTTTGGATTCACTTCGAAATCAGTTTCCTTGATATGCATCAATTCCTATGGATTCTCTTCGTAATCGTCACGGATGTGCTGGGGGATTCAGCCTGGGGACGTCATGATTCTCGATGAAAGAAGTGAAGACAGACTTTTAGAAAGCTAAAGGGCACCTGATTTTTGTTGCGGCAGAGAGGGAATTATTATGTCATCAAATTATATTGATAAATTTGATCACCGGGATGAAATTAGAGAGATGGACGCAGTCGCGGACACATTCAAGGAGCCGTTCTTCCATCGCTCGACATTCAAAGAAAACAAAATCAAACCCAATTTCCCGAACTAATTAAATTAACTTGAATTTTATGAATTGGTCCAAGGAAGCAACTATTTCATATAGTATATAGACATTCATGTTAGTTATTACCAATTCACTCTATCAAACGCCTTTTAGAAATCTACGAAACAGAAAAATACTTCCTGTTGTATCCTTCCTGGATGAAATTAATTACTCCAACTTGTGTTGTCGTGACTATTACCTTCAGTACGCTGAGGAGGGCTACTTTGTGGCCGAAATACGCGTATTCGTATGCACCTTTCTTATCCCTTTCCATATTTACCAATTACCCTTTGACTTGTGGCGTTTGCCAAATAATCTCATTTGTATTTTGTTTTGAAAGGTAAACTGCTTACGGCTATTGGAGTTTTTCATTTATTCAAATACTTCCTGATTATTTTCTATCTTCCTTTCGATTAGTGATCTCATTACTGTAATGGTATCGCGCGTGTTTCTCCCCTTCCTAAACCTAAACTGATCATCCCCTAAGCAATCATTTGCCTTCTGCTCTATCCTTTCGTTGATGATCCTGGGAACAATTTTAGCTGCGTGGGAAATCAAACTTATTGTTCTGTAGTCCTCACATGATGTAGCCATTACCTTTTTCGAAATAGGAACTAACACTGATCTTACAAAGTCTTCCGGCCAGATTCTTTCCTCATTGATACTACGAATCAGTTCATATAGCCTCAACCTCCCACATTTTCCCTAACAGTTCAGTAGTTCCGTAGGATTGCTTGCCACCCCCACGGCCTTATTTGATTTCATCTCCCTTAATACCCTTTCTATTTCATCGTCGAGTATGCCTGGACCTAAACTACCTTCGGCAACGTCATGTCCTCTTTTTATGTCTAAGCTTGTTGGCCTAAGTTCTTTACCATACAGTTCTTTTATATATTCCTTCCATCTCTCTTGGATCTTTTCTGTTTCAACTATTTTCTTATCCGACCTATCTCTAACTTTTTACACAGATATAAAGGAAAACAAAAAATGAAGTGAAGAAGAAATTGATGAAAAGCATTTTGATTGGCAATGGGATGTTGAAGACTAATTGAGGGGAGAATGTTAGGCAAACGAGGAAAGAGTAGGAATAGGATAAGGTTGTTGGACGGGATGAAGGGAGGAAGGAAGTACAAAGAGATGAAGAGGAAGTTATTGTAGAGTAGGATTTGGGATTGTGTTTTGTTAGGAGAAATTAATTTGTTAGTTGTGACCATATTAACCGGTTGATTGCCTAAAAAATAGATATTCATGCGCAACTTGTACAATAAAGTTGTATAGGAGCAAACATGCATTCAAGTACATGAACCAATATTTCTGCATGTGTAACTGTTGCTCTAACATCCCCCTCCACACCCTCTTTAGTGGCTTGCGTGATATTTTATAGATGTAGATGAACAATTTTTGGTAGCTCATTCAATATTATCTGATGAGGCATGTTATCCTAGTTCGTGGATCATGAGGCTATCAAGCGGGGGTTCCCGATTAATGTAATTTTGAAGACCCCATCTGAAATCTGGACTGTGAGATCAAATTCGTACCTGAAATTCTGTTGTTAACAAAGACAACCAGGCATAGGAATGATTTTTATGCACCGTAGGGCTTATTGTAAGTTTTAATGAAACTGTTACCTCGTTTGTCAAAGTCCTCGGATGACTTATTGAGGTTTAATTGAAAATATTTTTTTCGTTAAGATTTGCCTAGAGAAACACAAAACCGTATATTTCACACACACAAAGATCTACTGAATGTTAAATAATAAGAGTCATCTTTTAGAGAATCTCATGCGCTTGGCTTTTTTCATTCATGCACAGAGTTAATTTATATGATATAATAACTTACATAAAATAATTTAAAACGGAATCACTTCAGTACTCTCGATTACATTTCGTTTCAGGTGAAACTAGAGAATGAAGATATATTAAAAAAAGAATTCACGTTCTGATATTTTCTAATTAATAATGTTTAGATTTACTAAGATCTATGATATAATACAGAAATCAGTAACTATTTTTTTACGAAATACGTATGCGCAATTACCGAAATGCATTATACATGGAAAGAACTTTTATGCAAAATTGGGAATTTTCGCGTAAGCACACTGTCAGTTAGTTGTTAAAAAAAATTGCTGGGCGAAGAAATATACCCATGCATTTCTTTAGTCTTTTAGCACCTAGATTTAGTGTGCAAGTTTATGAATCCAATGTATATTCATATATTTCTTTACATTTTCTTGTGACTAATGGTCGATTGCTATATTAACAACGATGACATTTTGACTGTATTCTCTTTTGAAGTCGTTCTATTTTTCTGGTCATTTTGTTGTGTTTCATAAAAGTTTCCAACTCCTTAAAGGTTTATACTTTAAAAGGCATATCCAATGCACTTTTATGAAATGACTTGGCATCGGTTGGTAATCCAATACTAACATAACTATTACTATGGTATAAGTTGCATATAAGTAACAGCAAGTAATGATAATTGATTGTCACTTGTTTGATTGACGATAGTCTTTTACACACAATAATTGGCGAAAAATGAGATGCTATTGATGGAAAGCCTAATTTTTGCGATCTCCTGTCTTGTGGCATGGTGGGAATTGAATGTTCCAACATAACCTGCTTTGAATGAACAAGTTGAACTTTCGAAGGCGATTGTATAGAAAGTATATTTTGAATGATGTTAGTTGGGTCTTCCATTTGATCTTTATGGGTGGTTTCAAATCCTGCGCAGGTTTTCGATTTCAGGTTTTTCGAGAAAATACGGGTTACCTATTTAACGCCAGTAGGTGAACTCTAGGAAAGCATGCATGTCAACGCCGACCCCTATGCTTCGAGAAGCAAGGTTAAAAGTGTTTTCACCTTTCATGTCAAGTTAGGAAGACATTTTTTCCATCGCACAACTTTCACTTTCCTCGCATATCATTAACTCTTGGAATTGAGAATAATAATAATATAATAATAATAATATGTCACACGTTTTGTGTATTTCATTAAAAACTTTGAAAAATACCTAACGCTGAACTATGGACGATTCCGACATTTCTACCTCAAACACAAGCCTAAAGTCTGTTTTCTCTATCCCCTTAGGTTTTGCATATTTGTTACACTAATTTTCCAGTGTACCACAAAGGGGATCAAGTCAAAATCATCTTGCTCTTCAGTGTCAGTAATTTTATTCTTCTTGTGGATTAAGAATCGGCTTAATGGTAATACATCCGGTTTTACATGATTTTATTCTCATCTTTATTCACAAAGGAAACCAATGAAGGACATTTGTTCCCCAACTTTTATCAATAGCGCTTTCGTAGCCACACGATCGAATGCTTCATTTGCTAATGAAGATATTTTTTGGATTTTATTTTCTCTCGTAAAAAGTTGAATTCGGAAAAAAAGTCTTTGGGCCAAAGAATCAGATATAACGGATCTTCTATGGGATCCCCTAATAGTTAAGATAATATCTTATTAGAAAAATGACAAAACCATCATGAACATAATGTTTGAGATTCTCGTTGCGACGTGGGAAACCCCCTCTTGAATCAAATTATAAACATTGATGCTGTTGAGTTTGGATAGGAATTACAAAATGATGCCAGGCTTGGCCTCATCTAGCATTTTTTTAACTTCCGTCTCCGGGTTCAGATATAAAAAAATAATTTTTGGGTGGATGGAAGCCTTTAATTTCGAGAGAGTTCCACTGCAAAGAATATTCCGCCCTCTTTTTCTGATATCAAATAAAAATGACTAACAATTTTTTTAATATCACCTTTTTAATGGGTCATTATATCAAACTGCGGGGTAATCATGTGGTGGTCGCCGGCATGTCGAGCGGATTCGCTAAGGTCGTTAAATTTTAAGTTTGTTAGGGAATTCTCCTTTGTTTTTAGGTGCTGACAAGTTCACAATATTGTGTACCAACCTTTGAACAATTTTCATTTGCAAAGTTTATTTTGGTCACCGTATTACTTCCGGCCTCCCTTTTTATTTTAACTTGCAACCTTCATCCAAGTGAGCATTTTCCTTCCGGAACGAATTTCAGCAAACTAATCCGATCACTCTTTGACGGGATTTCCCTTGCGAAGCAATTATTTTCCCTGGCAGGAGAAATTGTAAAATCTAGCTACTGTGTCACAGATATAACCTTGCGGGACGAGGAAGAGAGAGAGGGAGAAGAGAGGGAGAAAGAGAGAGAGAGAAAGAGAGAGAGAGTGGTGCAAGATAACTGTTGGCCGACAACGCTGCAGAGAGAGTAAAGGCTGTCCCAGAGTCTCTGTCCCAGAGCGCCTATCCTCTAATATGTCTTCCGTCACCATGAAAACTACACCATCGACCTCCATCTCACTAGTATTTCTAGAGTCTCAAAAGACTTCACCACTACCACAATTAGGAAATGAGATAGCCTAAGGTTTTCTGTAGCTGGAGAAACGTTTTGCTTGGTGGTAATTAGCGTAGGAAGAGCGTTGCATCTGTAGTATGCATGATGTTTGTCAAGTAGTATATTTTATTGGTACATCGTATGGAGATGAATAATTCTCTTCAGTGCTTTTTTCAAGGCTTCAATGACTTCAGAACTGTCTAAAATATAATCGCTCACACTAGTTTGCCTGCTTCCAAAGTTCGTCGATTCTTGGAAGTCTCTGAAGCCCCTTTTACACGAAGCAATAAAACTTTAACGAGAAAAATTCTATAAGATAAATGCAAACGTAGAACCCAAGAGAGCCTACTCCAAAACATGAATCACACATTTGACGAGGTTTTCAAAATTCTTGAGAATCTTAGATGAGAATACGAGAATACTTGTACATACGAGGGTCATCCGGAAAGTAGTACCCGTTCGTGCCGCATGAAGTGCTGACGACGCGAGTAGCCGCTGGACGAGGTCAGATAGCTTCAGTGGCTTGTCTGCCTTCTCTGAGCCAAGTTGCGTGACGCTAGCATTGCCTGTGTTGTTTCTGTGATTGTTTACAATGTTTAAAAAAATTGAGAACGCCGCCAGTTGTGAAGTGAGGGCAGTGATTAAATTCCTCAATGCAAGAAACGTTCGCCCATGTGATATTCATCGCCAATTAAAGGAGGTGTATGGAGACAATGTAATGGACGAGTCGTCTGTTCGGCGGTGGTGTCGCAACTTCAACATGGGGAGGGGGAACACACACGACGATGAGCGTTCGGAGAGACCGTCTGTCATTACAGACCAACTGGTGAGCTCAGTTGACGAATTCGTGAGGAACGATCGGCGCGTCACAATTGATGACATCTGTGAGCATTTTCCCAATGTTTCTCGAACAATTGTTCATGAAATTGTTAAACACCATCTGCATTATGCAAAAATTTGTGCAAGATGGGTCCCTCGCGTATCTCAATGAGCTGGCGGCGAAGGACTATGCAGCAGGAATACAGAAACTTGTCACACGTTATGACAAATGCCTTAATTTGCTTGGAGATTATGTTGAGAAGTAGTTTAAAGTATCCTCTTTCAAATAAAATTTTTTATGTTTGTTAATATTTACTTTTGTGTCTTTATTTCACGAACGGGTACTACTTTCCGGATGACCCTCGTACTACTTTGACCAATATAAGAAATGGAAAAACATGCTAAAATCGAATACTTTTTGCATTTATTTCCACGTTTTAACAAATTGAAATTATCATGCTCCCCGCAGGTGATAGGAAATTCTCGGAGAGTAACATTTTCGCGAATTGAATTTCAATCGAAACTGCGCCATAAAATTTCAAAAGATAATGCGTTAGCGGAAACAATTGGTGACCGATTTTTTTATCTTGGAGGTGTTCTAGAAGCATAAAAAAACTACGCAACGATTTTAAGAATCCACAGAACGATCATAAAATGCCATAACAACAATCGTGTATCGCTTAGCGTGTTGTATGAACGTGAGTTCTGATCCTTTAATTCCATTCAATTCATAAAAAAATTTCGGATGGTGTCTGAACGAGAACTTTGATGGAAAATCAACTCTTCAGGTCGATTAAAATTGAACATGGTCGCGGTAACGATGTCAGTTATATTCAAGTCTATTGTGTATGCAAGATTTCTTGAAGGAAATTTGGAGAAAAATTTCACCATACGAAAGAGGTGTTTAAGAAGTTGTGGTTCGTGGCCAATGGGACTAAATCTATAATTCCTATGGCGAAGGAGAACAAAATAAACTCCCATCAAATCCCTGGATATAAATTACAAAAAAAAAGAACCCAAATGCTTGGTAGCTGCATTATGTCTTATATCATGAAGCTAAAGAATTTTGACCAAATTTTACGAGCATGAAGTATACGTGTATTCTACTTAGATGGACTGACAGTTCACCGTTTTATTCGTTTCCCTTCGCAGAAATTCACTTCTCTCGACTTATTCTTGTCTGCAGCTCTTTTTATGTAGTGCTTAAACTGTTAGAATATTAAAACGAAAAGAACAGAATTTTTCTTTTAAAATGTTGAGTCGGTGGAATTAACCCCAGACTCTTTCGCCTCATGAAATGCGTGCGCGGAAATACATTGGTGTGTTGCATAGTACCTTATGAATGTATTAGCAAACTAGTGTATTTAATAGTAATGTTTTTCATTGAATCCCTCCTGAAATTACCCTCATGGGCAACTTCCCCGTTCAACTTCGACCGTCGGAAGGTAGGAAAAGTTATTTGGTCGTTCGTAACGGGTTCGGAAAATACAGGACTGCGATCTCTCTCTCTCTCTCTCCTCTTTCTTCATAAAAGAGGGCTTTCGGGAGTGAGGGAACAAGAGGTGGAAAGATTTTTACGACCGGCGGGCGAAAGACCGGGGAAGGCGAAACCGGAAAGAGGCGGAAGGTTTGGGGGTGGGGGAGGGGTGAATGGGGATGAGGGTGGGAGGGAATCCAGTCCAACTCTTCTTCTTTCTCCCCCCCCCAACCCAGCACTTTTAGACTCGCGTAGCGCGTCTATTACGAAATATTTCATTGAATGGGCATCGAGTTAAATGGCGTCCATTGTTGTCGCATTGCTATCGTGAATGCTGATCCGCTCCATTAAGAATTGGAGGTGCGAATTTCGACGGATATGGAACGCTTTTTCATTTGATTTGTATTGTATTTGATTTGTATTGATCGAACATTTAGGCATAGTAAAAGCCTTGCTCTGCGCTCTTTTCCAAATGCAGGGTGAATGTGATGAAGTTGTTTCGTCTGTCAACCACTAGGTAATTCGTATGTGTCATACTCATGGATGGATTCGGGATTCATCTGGGCCCGGTGGAGGTGGTTAAATATGGTCCAATCCTCAACATTAAGATCAACTCGATTTGTGATTTGAAGGAAAATAAATTTTATATTTAATTAACCTTACGCATGAGGTTAAAGTTTAATATTAAAAAGTGAACAATAGAAATTAATAGTAAAACATCTGCGTCGAAAATATAAAGTATGGATTTAAATACGGGATAAATTGACTTCCATTTTAGAATGGCTTTTATCAAGTGTTTCATTTATAACCAATTGGCCATATTTGGTTTCAGAAGATTTATATAGTTTAATGTAATAGAGATGTACTATTATAAAGAAGGTAAATTGTGGTAAGTAAATACAACTTATTATCATTATTAATATTATTCTACCGTTTAAGGTTGGTTTTGGATGGACATACCCCATAAAATGATATAACACTACGTTTCTCTGCCTCTTCTAGCTAAACACAACCTGACATATACTATAAACTCTTCTTCAATTCCGTATATTTCCTTCATTCCGTCAAACATTCCCATAATATACCTACCCCTTCCTCGCTTGCCTATCGTACTCAAAGTCTAAATAAAAAAAACAATATGCAAATACGCCTGTTCAAACATTCCCATAATATACCTACCCCTTCCTCGCTTGCCTATCGTACTCAAAGTCTAAATAAAAAACAATATGCAAATACGCCTGTTTTTGTCATAAATTCAAGATCCTCGAGAGGAAGTGTTTGCATTCGTGATTCGTAACGAAAGGAAATTTCGATGGTGCTAGGGATAATATTCTCGTAACTGTATTTCATCTGATCATTCCATCCCTACACGCCTTTCTCCTCGCCACAAGATTCTTCGCGACATTTTCTTGATGACCTCCGTACTTCTAGAGTCTTAAAACTATTGTTGATTTTCTCAGTGTAATGTACGTGTAGCCATTGCAGATCGATCTGTTTTTTTTTTCATTTGGTGTGGTTTAGCGATAGGTATTCATCTGGGCCCTTCAATGAATTCCATGAATGGTCGATTTCGAGGGTAAGCATGTATTGCTCTCTGTTGCTGTTGGCATTATGGATTTGATTTGTCAAAAGGAGCACAAATTGGCGCTTAATGTGTTATTCGGGCTTTTAAAATTCATGCAGGGAACAATAAGATAGAAGGAAATGAAAACGTTATGCTACTGAAGAAATAAAAATAGAATGAATAGACAGCGTAACCAATGAGTAAGTATTTCTAAGGGTAGGTGAATGGAGAAGTCAATGGAGGAAACTTGCATGAGGAAGAGGTAAACTGATTGGAAAGTGACGTGATATTTTATCGACGACCATAAGTGATAGGGAAAAATCAAGGGGAAGAATTGCATGATTCAGGTTACATAATTAAAGTTAAACTAAGATTGCTAAGAGAAGCAGGTGAGAAAGAATTTCGGTTCATGATACTATTTGGGAATTAAGGGATGGGCAGGGAATAGGATAGTTTAGATAGCTAATATAAATCACTCCTCTGATTTATATAACTCGTGATAATGCTTGCTCAAAGCCATCACGCGGGATTTGAACCTGAAGCCTTCTGATCAGGAGCCGCACGCTCTACCCACCAGCCTGCGGCGCCTCGACTTATCTCTACTCCCTAGACTTTGGCAGGATATCAGTTGATGACGCCTCCAGATAATCTTTGAGTCAGTGACCATCGTCTCGTGAATCTGTATTTGAATGAGTTTATGCATCATTTTACCACCATGTATCCTGTACTTTCTCTGGAACGCAAGGTTAGGTAGACTTTCGATATGCTTAGAATCACTTTGTTCCCATCTTTTACGACGTTTGCACTTGACGTGAATAATCAGTATTATAGTGCTATTTAAATATAAACACAGTAATCAACCCGAAGGTCGGTTTAGTAGGTGATGGTAGAGATCACCCAGAACTAAGCCCTATACGGCGTATGAAAATTCACATACCAGGGTAGGGGGGCCAGTTCCTTTCCCTGTGCCGGTTATGGTTTCCCAGGAAGACCTGGTACCCGAAAAATCACTTAAGCTTGGGTGGAGCCGCAGGTGCCCAGAGTGCCCGGGAATCGAACCCGGGACCCTCTGGTCAGCAACCCAACGCCCTACCCACTGGGCTACCGCGACCCACTTATAGATATTTAAATATATTATTTAAATATAGTGTAATAAAAAACGTATTTATTTGATGAAACTTTCCTTTGGCCAATACCAATACTATTTTTGTCGACACATCCAAGTAACGATTCATTTTTTCCCCCGCCTATTCGTGTCCACGAAGTAGAAAATACAACGCATGACAATAGATCGAACTACTCGACAATAATTCCATACTTAATGCTAGTAATCACCTCTTGCGAGTTAGGTCACCACAGGTGGGCAGTGGACTAAATCCCCTTGTGGCTAAAATGTGTTCGATTAATCTTTCAATGATTTTATATAATTTATCATTGGTAATAATTTTTCTTTTCCAAAATTTTATTTATTTCTATTATCTCTTTGTTTATTCTAATTTTATTTTTATACTGTTCTTCAACCCAATTTGCATGAAAGCGTAATTAATGTAATTTGGGGCAAATTTAAGTGAAAATTTTGCATAAAAATTTAGGATTCGCACGGATAAATTTTAAAACTTAGAACTCTTATTCACTAATTTTTACATGTTAGATAAAAATAACAAGCTGTACCAGCCTTAACAAGCAAACTATTCTTACCTCCTTAACCATACTGTAGGAAAGGGTTCTCTAAAAATGCTATGTGGTAAAAGAGCGCGTGAAAATGAAGTGTTTGTGATTATACGTTGTTCGACGTAACTATCCGATCTCTCCAGCATAAGAAGTCCCAGCGCGGTTCCTCCTCCTCTCCAGATTGCTATAACATACAAATAATTGTAAACTGCATGTCTCCTTTAAGTAGGATCACAAATCGATGCTTTCCTTCTCTCTGGTTTTGCTCAGTTAAAATTTTACTGGGTTTCTCAACGCTAGTTAGTTTCGTGGCACAGGCCTCATTTTGCTCCCGTGTAAAAGCATATGAAACGAAAGAAAAAAAGAACCGAAAAAAGATTTAATTTTCGGGGATAGAATCTCAATGTGAAAAAAAGGTGGTCTCCCGAGAGAAACTCAAAATGCGGTTAACACCTGCGACCTTTTAAGAACATACGTGAGATTTGGAAAGTAGGAAAGTGATATGAAATGTGAAGTCAAAGGCAAATAACGTAATCAAACTTGCGAGTTCAAACGAAAGTGCGTACATATGCATTACGGGGAAAGCTAAAGACAGCGGAAAGGGAAAGGTTTTCAAAGGCACCGATATCTACCTGGGCTTGTTTTTGCCCTGCAAATCACTAGTTCCGACTGCTCGTGTCAAGGACACCTGCTGCGTTAAAAATCACTAAAACATTCGCAAAAAAAAATCGCGTGAAATAGTGGTGTTATTTCAATGAATTTCGTACGCATGCGGTTGAAATTTAAACTGAAGTCATTGCAGATGTAGCCGAAAAAAATTAAATTTAATTCACGTCTTTCGGAGACTCTTTATGGCTGTGTTCGAATCCATTTAGGTTTTAAGACCTGGATAAAATATTTTGAGGGCAACGAAATCGTCAACAGTAATATGGAGAACGGATTTACAGGTTGCCGATACGTAGAGAGGTTAGGCACTCTCCTTCACACCGCCTTCTCAGATGACAGAGTGGGGTTTCTCCTCTACAGAATAAAAGTGGAAGACTTGATTTTGATATAGTTCAGTTTTCCCCTTCACTCAATCATCGCGTGACTAATGTGGATTTTTAGGTAAACTTATACTAATCCTCCTTTCATTAGGATGGTCCCTTTTGTCTCGTCAAATACAAAAAGGGAAGTAATTAATCCTTTCTCTTAAACTATATAGTCCCATGCTAGTATTAGATACTTAATCTACTATTAGCTAATCGCAGCTTTGTTACACGTTACTTTAAAGTCAAGTTGTGCTTGAATCTTACCTTGGCTCGTTATAAGCATCGCTTGATTGAGAGGTTTTAGGTAGAATTCGCTAGTTTATAATACGAAAACCGTAGTTTTTAATGCGCTAGCCCGAGCCTTTCAGAAAACGCAATAGAAAAGTAGTCGATAAAAACCTAGGGATTTAAAAACAAAAAATAGTCTCGCTTCATATTACGTGTACAGAAAGTGAATGAGTCATGAGGATGCGGCTCAACTAATTTAAAAACATTGGTGGCAAAGTGGTAACGTTGGCGACACTGATCCATGGTGATAGGAATTTGAAAATCTCGTTTGTTTCTCCCGTAGAAGTAAACAGATCTAGTTTCCAAACGAGTTTTCGAAGCCGCCAGCGGTTTAGAGTTCAAAACCTGAAATATTATAGGACCCTTATCATTCAAAGCGTTTGGATTTTAGTTTATTCTATTACAGTAAATGAACTCTCAGATAAATTAATTCCGAAAGAGGTTTGGATCTATTAAGTATTATGGCTTATTCAACAGCTAGTTAAAATGGAGATCGATATCTCTAGCTACCATTTTCCCCTTTCGTTATGCCTATTGTTGTATAAATCCCTCTGGTACGACGGTAGTTAGAAATATTCTCGGAATCACCACCAGATGTCAGCGCTAGCGCAACGAGTTTTCCGTGTGGTAATAAGATCAAAACGCATTTGAATGGAAATTCCCGAACAATGCTTGTCCCGTTTTAAGAGCAACCAACAAGATTTTCTGCGCCGTTTTGTGACCACAGATACTGGGTCCACTACTTTACCCCAGAGACAAAACGGCGGTCAAATTAGTGGAAAAATTTTGATTTACCATCATCAAAGAAAACAAAGGCAATAAGGTCGACCGGAAAGGTGATGGTTCCAGTTTTGTGGGTTGCGTTTGGGATTCTGCTGTTGCATTATCTTCCCACCGGCCAAACAATTACAAGATAGTACTACTCTAACCTCCTGGGCCAACTGCAGTAAATGATACATTACAATAGGCCAGGTTTGGCAAGGAAGAAAGTCATATTTCATCGAGGCAATGCACGCCCACACTAAAGTGTCTTTACCATGGCAAAAATACGTACGTGAACTAAGATATGAATTGCTGCCACCCCGCCTTATTTGCCTGATTTGGCTCCATTACATTTCCATCTCTTACCCAAGCTTAAGATATTCATCCGTGGATGGATATTATATTCAAACAAAGAGCTAAGCAGCAGAAGTGGACGGGTATTTTGCAGGCTTGAAGGAATCTAATTTTCGAGATGGGATCAAGACATTGGAACATCACTGGACCAAGTGCATTAGTGTACAAGGAGACTATATGGAAATAAAAGTTTCCCTGATAAAAGTCGTTTATTATATTCTAAGTTCTATTCCATTCCGAAAACTTTTCGGAAGTTTGTGAACATTTGTATAAAAAAAATCATTTCATTAAAAAAGGCCATCTTCGCTAGGCGGATGGAAAAACATCTCTCCTTTGTGTTCCTACATATCGGTTATGTCGCCATTTAGAGAAACAGGTACTTCTATATTTGCATGTATCACATCGTGCATGAAATGTAGAACAAACATATCAACCAGCATTTTATTTTCGAGTATTTTGAATGGCTTAACTTATTGCTTTCTGCTGTGTTCATTAAGATTCGTGCGCAGGAAAAAAATATTCCTCGCACGATCATTTCCTCGACTCTCTTTTATTTCACTTATTCCGGGATTTTCTCGCATTCCAATTTAATGTGGGCATAGAATTTTTCCTTCGATACCTATCCGCGTTAAACGTGACCGATTTGCGTGAACGTAGAAGTTTTGAGTTATGCATGTGATCTCGGCGTATCTAGGTGATCCCGCCTTAGCTTATGCAACATTCGTGTTGTTTTCGACTCATTCAAGAACTTTATCAGCGAACCAAATAGACACCATTCGCATTTTGTTTAAGTCATAAATCAATTCTTTCTGCGTTACGTTACTAATGCTCGACATTTAATCATAATGAGGACTGCAGAGCGGATGATAACACCCCTTCTTAGCTATTTAATTTTTTTTCTCGGTCATTTGAAGAAATCAGTATCCTTTAATTTATCTCAGAGGATATATATTTCGAACGAATTATAGCTATGTTATGCCTGTAAAGGACTGATACTAAAGCATTTGATCTGGTTCAGTGTTTTTTTGTGTATCCTTGAGAACCTATACGTGTAAAAGTGATCAGAATATTTTCCTATAAATACAGCACAGTCCCTTTTTCAGATTTGTCTAGAGACACCACCCGAGTTTAATCTCATGACAAAACTGGTGAGAATGATTGAAAGAATCCCAATATTATTACGTACAATCTACCGATATCTGCGTAATGACGTATGTCTTGATAGATGTGCATATCATTGGCGAATATCCGAATTATCCTGGTTGTATTAAAATTAACGCGATTGAGGTAAATGAGCAATATGATAGGACCGATGGCACTTTCTTGCGGGCACCATAGAGGCTAATTTTAATAATTAAAATAAAGTCCTCCAATTAAGACTTTCTATTTGCGTCCAGAGAGTAAATCATGCTGGGAACATTTTTTATCGACTCCTTTTGGTTGCATTTTGTGCATCAGTTTAATATGTGGTACTTGGCCGCGAGATTTCTTGAAATCTAAGAACTATTCATCTACTTTTTTCTTATACTTCAGATATCCTGAATGAGTTAATCCAGTGATTTTTTTCCGGAGCGTATGAGAAATTTTTTTTAAATTGATAGGTACTGATGACCTCAAACGGACAGGGTATGTGAATGTGGACATAACAATTATAGTCAATGTTCACGGATGCTGACCAGTTCCTGCAGAATTATTGCCCCAGAGTAGATTTGGAATGTGGCACGGAACTCTTTGAGGTCTGGCACATCTGACACCTTTTGCTAATTCAGCCAAACGGGGAACACCTTCTCTGAGATTGCGTCACATAACCGGATTTATGCGGATAATGAAAGAGAACGACTTAATATTATGATTATTGGGAGAGGCGATCTCTGGGCCGACGAGAGGGAATTTCGGACGCTGTGGAAGAGCGGTAACAGGAACCCATCGCCGGTATAAGGAATATGCACTATCAAAGACATCAAAGGGTTCACAATTGAACGTCCCATGTGACTAACGAAGCAGTGAACTTGAGGCATATATATACTACCTTGATCAAAAATTTCCCGGAATTTATTCAGAAAATTAAAAATACAAGTTTATTCATCTAAATCTATATTGTCCCCTTCAAAGTAATCCCCATCGACTGCAACACACTTATGCCAGCGCTTGATCCAATCCTCGAAACATTTTTTATATTCGGTTTTCGGTATGTCCATCAGTGCTTCCTGCGATTTTTCCATTACTTCCTCTCGGCTGCTAAAACGCGTTCCCCGTAATGGTTTTTTAACTCGATTGAACAGAAAGAAGTCACAGGGAGCCAAATCAGGTGAATTCGGTGGCTGTTTGATGGTATTTGTTGCATTTTTCGTCAAAAAATTACGAATAATGATAGCACTGTGCGACGGTGCGTTATCATGGTGCAAAATCCACGAGTTTTCTGCCCACATTTCTGGTCTCTTTCGGCGAATTGCTTCACGCAAACGTCTCATAACGCCCAAATAATACTCTTTGTTTACTGTCTGGCCTTCTGGCAAAAATTCATGATGCACTACACCGTTGTAATCCATGAAAACCGTCAGCATTGCCTTCTTTTTTGACTGAAAACGACGTGGTTTTTTTGGTCTCGGCTCATTTGGTGAACGCCATTCACTTGCCTGATGTCTGGATTGCGTGTCGTACTCATAAACCCACGTCTCGTCTCCAGTAATGATCCTTTTGATGAATGTGGGATCGGATTCAGCCTCGCAAATCATGTCTTTTGCGACGTCAACACGGTCTCTTTTTTGCATGAAATTGAGGTCTTTTGGCACCAACTTTGCTGCTACACGACGGAAACCCAAATCATTAACCACAATGTCTTGGGCGGATCCATAGGCAATGTTCAAGTCCTCCGCTATTTCTCTGATGGTTAATTTGCGGTTATTGACCAAAATTTCTTTTACTTTATCAATTTTTTCACCGACTTTCGATGTCGATGGTCTGCCACTGCGTTCATCATCTTCGATTGACTCACGACCACTTCTGAACCGCTCGTGCCACTGGTAAACGACCGTTTTTTTTAGAGAATCGTTGCCGAAACACTTTTCCAACATTTCCAACGTCCGTGCGCCACTAAATCCGTTTTTTACGCAAAATTTAATACAAGTTCGTTGTTGGAAATTTAAATCCATTTCTGCAATTGTAAAAAATCGCCAACACACACAGAGATAGTACTCTTGGCTACGTAACTTTTGCAAATGTCAAGTTATGACACTAAGATTTAAAGGGAATATCAACAACAGATGTACCAATTTAACAAAAAAAACAGAACTCAAATCGGAACGATGGGAGCGCCACACGGTGGTTATTCCGGGAACTTTTTGATCAAGGTAGTATATATTGGTATCCAAATCAAATTATCACTAAAATGGCTCCACCAACGAGAAGGTGGACCAGTTGATTTAGTGAGTAGCCGTAATGTGATTTATGTCTGCATTTAAAAAAACCGGTGACGCAAAACGGTAGTCTCATCACGTCATCCGTAGCGACAATGGCTGCTGATGAGGTAGGAAAAATTCTAACTAATACATTTCTCTTTTGTTACGTTAGGCATGACTTGTATATTTTATTTTATCAAAGCTTTTATGTTTTATTTTAGCCATATAAATGCTTTAGTGTCGTACTATTCCCACGATGCCAAGATCCGTCTCGTCCACGAGCTCATGTTTTGTTCAAATTTTCGAAGCGATATCCTAAATGTGTTTCTTTCGGGCCACCATTGCCAGGGCCAATAACTTTTCTACTTTTTTGAGACAAAACTTGCTTGGAAGTTAGTTTCCTCTTTACATTTGGGAATCAAATAGGAATATTAATTAATTACTTAAGTACTATAATAATTAATATGTCTTTGGACTAGTTCGTAGAAGTGAAAATAGGCATGAAATAGATCGTTAATAAGTGAAAAAGGGATCTAAACACATAATTCATAAATATATTGAGAGACTGTTTAGCTCCTCAGTCGTAAGACTGCAAACGGCTAAGTTTTTTTTGGTGAAAATTAAAAAGCAAATTATTGCTGTAAATTTGCCTATTTTTGCATGTGTTATTATAGTACCATGAACACAGTAATGAATCAAGTGAATAAATAAGGTCGGTTTGGTTGCTGATGGTAGAGTTTACCCAGTGCGAAGCCCGACGGCGTGTGAAATTCACACATCAGGGTAGGGGGGCCAGTGCCTTTCCCTCTGCCGGTAATAGTTTCTCAGGAAGATCTGGTCCCCGAAAAATCACATAGCTTGGGTGAAGGTGAGGGTGCTGTAGAGGCTTGCCCGGGAATCAAACCCGCGTCCTCCAGCACATTAATAACCTAACGCTCTGCTCTTGGACTACCACGACCCAATATGTCATTATATATAATGATAATAATATATCTTATTGGATCTTTCTTGTGCCAGTGACATTTGTACAAATACCATTAGTCAAATTAGTTGAATGCAAATTGAACTAAGATATAATTGGACACTGAAATTACGTGGAATTCCGCTAATTAAATAATTTGTGATAATATTAAGTGAATGAAATAGGGAGAAAATAAAATATTTAAACCTAAAATTTGACTTAACTCGTTACGTGAATTAATTAAAGTGGAGGCCGGTTATTTGAGATACCGGTGAATTGAAGCGGACGTTTATTTGGGCCAAAACTCAAAGAGCAGAACTAAATCGAAAAATATAGTCCAACCTTCCTCTTTCCTTAGTAGAGCATGCCGTTTATTTGGACAGGTGTCTTAAGATCGTCCTGGAGGACAATCTTGGGAAGCATGCGCACATTTTTATTTACTTGTTATTGGGCTTCGTGCTTTCTCTTCTTTTTGTTTTTCCTCTTAAACCTCTCGCGTTAAAAAATCTCGATGGACCTCTAATAATTGGTAGCGATAATCTCCTTTTCATTAAATAAACAACCAACATTTTTGTGAAACTTATGACAGTGCATTTGAATGAGGACGTTTTTCTCATTGAAATCGAATGTTTTTCGTTATAATTTCATGGCTTTCACGATGGGGAGGGAGTTGATGAGACGAAGGCCGAGTAAGGTTAGTGAATACTTTGATATGGAGCATGGCTGTGTGTGGCGCGCAAACTTGCGTGCTGAGCCAAATAATAAACGTAAATTGGACGCTTTTGAGATGTGGTTGTGTAGAAGGATGGCAAAAGTAAAATAGATGGTAAGGAAAGCAAACGAAGTGGTACTAAGTATGGTGGGGGAGGAGAAGGGAATGCTTTTGAAGAAGGGTTAATTGTTGTAGTGTAGGGTATCGGATTGTGTCTGGGGAGAGGAAGAAAAGGGCAGGGATGTTAAATTTGTGTCCATCCAAAACTTACTTGAATGATATACGTAAGTGGAGCTAAAAGATGTTAGGTCTCTTGCTTAATCTGGAGAAATGCACATTAAATCGTTTCCGGGAAAAGAAATTTAATCACTTTTACACCGGAATGCCAATAAAAAATTCACTGAATATCTTTCACTGCGTGTTGTTGCCATTACGAAAAATTCCCATCTAGGAACATTGAGTTAGGTGGATTTCATCTTTTCCAATCCCATGCAATAATATTATCTTTTTTTTTTAACTTGAAAACATCGTATAAAACTGAATAACTAGGCAGTATTATTTGAGATTGAAGCGGCGATTCTCAAAAAAGTCTTTGTAGGCATGCCCTTAAGAGTTAGGAGGAGAACATGATAAATGAGAGGCCGTCATTAGAGAGATTACCTACCTGATAAGCCCCACTGGGGTTGAAAAACTTACTTTAGGTATAGATTACCCGAAGTAATCTAATTTGTGAGTATAGTTTCGACAAAGCTCTTAATTCGGTGGACGTCATGTGCACAGAGGAGAAGATTATTAATTAGGCATTTCTGTATCTTGTCTAAAATGACTGTTTGTTTCGGTTTATTAGTATGTCTCTCAGAGTTCTCCTCTGAGAATATAAAATGTAAGGAAGTGGAAGTGAAAGGAACGGATGCAAACTGTCTGGACGGATGACAATTTTAAACAGTTCCTGTGTGTCTTATTTACATTTTGGTAGCCTTAACTCATGCTTATTTTCGTTCTCTATTGGGATGATAAAGCTATATCTGTATTCATCGGCTTTAATTTCATTAAAAAAATTATCTTCAGTTTCATACAGTTATTTTTTTCGAAATATTGGATCACTTCGAGTCGTCAGATTCGAGCCCGGAACGGCAAATCGTTCCGTAGGAAACTGCAAACAGCTGAAGACGGAAATTTTTTCAATGCCCTGAGGTTTAAAGCGGTTCTTTTATTTTTAAAAAAATTCTTTGGGCGAGTTTTAAACCGAAGTTTTTATAGGTAGCGGCTCAGACTTCATTAATTGTAGCAAACTCTGGTTTCAAAATTTCTTTCCATAAAATTAAAAATGCAGACATTAAGACCTTGGTAAAGCGATGTTTAAAGTTCGTGAAGCTGCTTTTTAAGTGGTTCTCGGGAGTTAAGGTAATCGTTTTTGAATCCCAGAAAATTTTTGGAATCTCTTGTTTGGCTGGAAAATATAATGAAAAATGGGATTCCGATTGGAAAACTCGTTTGACATTATTCGTCAACTATAGCGGTAATTGGAAAATTGGACGAGAGAAAATATTAATTTGACTATGTTTTTCTAGAATCAATTATTTACTGAATTTCTAGGATCATGGAATGAGCGCAAGGCCTGGAGGCGATTGGATAAAAGAAACTCAGCTGTGAAGGAAAATGTCTTACTCCTATGCATTATAATGATTTAATCATGATATTTTTACTGTTGTTAGAAATTATTATTGTGATTCATCTTCACTGGGAATCTTTGGGACAAATGAAGGCCTCGTTATTACAGAAGTATTGCACTTTCCATAATTGGCAATAACGGTTAAAAGATCAATTTTGAAAACTGCTAATCCCGGAATTTCATACTTTAATTATTCTTAGGAAAAGTGGACATTTTGTCTATCCAACTGATGTCTTTGTGGGTAAATCATCTCTTGGAACCAAACGGTTTCACGCTTCAGAGATAAAAAATAGTTATCTGGAAGAATATTTTAGAACAATCTTAATGCAAATTACACGGATAAAATTCACTAATTAGCGTACAATTCACAATAATAAGAAATTCAGGCAGGTAATACGTGTTGCAGGTATCTTGCTCCCAACCAGGAATCAATACTAGGGTGGACAGGCTACCTGCCAAAGGCATTCAAGTGGTAATTATTTACGTATTTAAAAGCGCATGAATATTAAAACTAGTTCAAAATATTTCTATCACAACCACAAAACGTACAAAGGTACTTGTATATTTGCAGCAAACGCGAGCTCACACCACTCATATTGTGTCGAACTCTGGACACAACATCATTAATCATTCCGCTTGCTCTATTCAGGATGTTCTTAAACCTACATAGCGCATCACGGTGTGTGGCATTTAACTGCGAATATCTATTATCCAGTATTGAAATAGCATTTTTGTGTATTTTCTGCCTCTTCTCCAACCCTGCCTTACTCTACTTCTACTAAAATGTATTGCGCTTCATCATGCCACTGTGTAACCAAACGCTTTGTCAATGTCATTGTCTCTTTTATTGAATTTGGGGTAACTGCAAAGTTATTTTATTTGTGGAAATCTAATGTTTGCTGAAATTCTCACCTACGTTTCCCTCTCAGTTCGTAGGCTTTCGGTTTTTCGCAACCCCGTCATTCACATTCCCCCTGTTTGACGTTTTTTTCTATTCTTGGACATCTTCGTAACTCATCCTTCTATTACTGTATTTGGAAAGTTGTTTTGTCTTATAGCAGCTTCAGCGATATTTAGGAGATATCGGGGAAATCTCCCATGAGCCAGATGGGTCGGTTGAGACGACCGAGCATACGAATGGCCTCAAGAGTAACAGAAATCAAAGAAAAATAGACCACATTTAAATAAGGCGAAGAATCAACACATATTGCATGCATTGAGATCAATTACAAAAATAAAAGTTTTCTGTTGCATGCAGTGGGCCAGCCGCATTAAAGAAATATCAATAGCATTCAATTAGTAACCGCGGAACAGCGTTCAGAAAATAGTGCTTTGAAAGTAAGAACTAATTAGGCATCGATCTGCGTCGGCGATCTGAAATAATAAAGTTTCGCAAAAAATTAAATATTTTATTGTCTTGGAAATAGTGGCATTTCGTTTTCATTTTTCGTCATATAAATTTTTTTGTCTCTGGAATATAAAAGTAGATGATTCTATGAATGAACCGATAATAAATTCACGAGAAAACATTCGTACTCTTTCACAGGGTGAAATGGAAGAGGAATAAATGTTACGGACCAAATTATAACTTTAAAATAATAGGATGTCTTGAAAACTAATTAGGTGAGTAAAATATGAAAGTTTTTACTTCCAGTTCTTTCTCTTCACTTCTCACATTGATTCTGCCGTCACAAAACGAAATATTATACTAAGTGCTCCGGGATATTCTGGACGGAGAGTTTGCAAGTTTTTTATTTGACATTTTATCTGCAATTTATATGGTTTCGGAAGTCGTAGCCTTCTCTTTTTAGCGAAGCAAAGAAAATATTTTGAAAAATATCTTAATTCAAGCTTTACTATAATTTTAGGGGAGCAATGAAGGAATATGAATTATGAGGAATAAAATGTATTCGACTCCGGTTCTGTGACTTTCCCTTTTCAAAGATAGCATTGGCATACGTAATAGTATGTAGAGTGCTGCAATGCAAACGCATTTGTTCGTTCACCTCCCTTATGAGAGGTTTATTTATAGTTACTTCACGGCCGGCCCAATGTTTCCGAGGTCCGCTTCTAACTGGACACACTAGGACCTTAATGTTTTGTGATTTAGAACCCTTCCAACTGGTGCGTGCCCGATTATACTTTGGCCGACCTAAGTGTTCCTTTTAGGATACACGAAAGTCGGCAACTTAGCACTCATTTCAGCAACATCGTATACCGCAGGCTGGTTTTTTTATGTGACATGCTCGAATTTAGCATTTAAATTTTGAGACGCTCGGCGGAAACCTAAAGGAGCCCACAGCATTCCCAGATTCCTGTCCGAAGCTAGCCCAAACTCCTCCTCCTACCTCCCATACTCTCTCTCTCCCTCAGCTCAAGTTCGGTCGTCCCGGAACACGGCCTCATGGGTATGTATTAACCTATCAAACCAACCTCCACGATGATGCCCGTTTTTTTATTTGACAGAGTTTTGTTTTCGGGTTAATCAATAGGAGGCCCGGGATAATTGACGGGATTATCCTTTGTTGGTCTATTTTTCTGTGCGGTTTTTCAACAGACTCATTTGCACTCCGACTTTTCTCGACTGAAGTTCTTAAGCCATTCGCCGCGAGCTTGTTTGCCACGTTGACAGAGGAATGGATTCATGCCAACAGAATGCCATCCTACGGGTCTCGACTACCCAAGTCTGTCTGGAGGGTCGCATTAGAAAGGAAAATCAAGTGGTATTGCTGCTGAATTCCTGAAAATTTAAGGAAGGCCTCGTTACTTGCGGCACCAAATGATTTATATATCATACATAAAGTTAACAATTATATTTAGTAGTTTTATTGTTTTTCCAGTGACGTAAGTCGTTTTGTCGACAAAGGATGTCACATTAGGTACATGATTTGGTCAATATTCAAGGAGGTATTTCTCAACAAGGTATATTACATTAGGTTTATGATTTTTTCAATATTCAAGAACAAATTTGTCGACAAGAGATGTTGCATTAGGTACGTGTATGATTTGCTCGGTTAACAACGATACATGCATTCATATAGCGATTTGAAAAATTGGTATACAAATACCTCTACTTTGGAATGCTGAACAATAAAATGCCATTCATCCATTATTTTTTTTGTTGATTTTCAGGTAAAATCGCGTATAAATTCAACTTGCTGGGCAGGAATAGAGAGAGTACTCGAAAATATTTCCATTGAAACTCCATTCGAATAATTTTCTCCCCTCAGTGAGCCGTCTAAACTCTGAAAAAACATGCTACAGTCATCATTAACGACTGAATGGTGTTTTATTCGAGAGTGGTTGTTATCCTATTTAGCGGGCACTGGAAGGTCAACTAAATGTATTTACTTGACTCGAGCGATGCAAAAGAGAGAGTGGACCTCGACTCTTTCCTTCTCCCACTCTTGTGTGCCAGCGGCCCCGTTGAGTTGGCCGATAGAGCACGCACCGCTCGCCATGCGCCCCCGTCCATCCCACTTCCTCTCTCTCTCCCGACACCCATCTCCCCGCCGCCCCTCGTCTCCTTCTCCCCGATATTTCCTAGCACGGAGTAAGTGTACATTAAGGGCGAAGAAAGGGGTGAGAGTGAGCGTGACTTGACTTTCTACAACGGAGGATCGGGGTTCGAATGCGTGGGATCTTTTCGTTTCCCTCAGTGTGTGCTTCGTGAGCGCGACCCTGATTCAGTAGATATCCTTTTCACAGGCCAACGCCTATTTTACCTTCACCGCACTTGTGGGCGTCTCAGGGTTTTCGTGAGACCCATCATCGGCATCGTAGATCAGTTATTTCCAACCAGTGCTTCAAAGCGGTTTGCATGCTAGGACATCATTCAAAATATGTTTTGGTATTTCGGTCATCCGGTGACCATCTTCAGTGGGGAAATTTTCTTGTGCAGGGAAGATTCATCGTCTCCGATGCTAAATTTCTATGCCTAAGCACAACCAAAAGTTAACTGACGTATGCATATATAAAGACTCAAGAGCATCGTCTATTTATATCAATGTCAGCCAATAGGTCTCCTT
The DNA here is from genome assembly GCF_022747635.1 of Hetaerina americana. Taxonomy (NCBI): domain Eukaryota; kingdom Metazoa; phylum Arthropoda; class Insecta; order Odonata; family Calopterygidae; genus Hetaerina; species Hetaerina americana. Next base: position 20,541,076 of record NW_027287095.1, read on the forward strand.
CTCTGTTCCTTAATGTGCATTACGACTCTTGCGCGGGGAATTGCATCGTTGGAAGGCAGAAAAAAATTATGAAATAAAACTGAAAATACACGGAATTATATATCTATTTGTACCATTACGCATCAATTCCTTCTAAACCATGCTGATTTTCTCGTAACTGAGCGAAGGGTCTCATTTTGACTAATTTTATTTATCACTAAATTACAATTTTGAATTTAAATTTAGTTATTTCGCTTGATAACAACTTCAAAATTATTCGCTGTAGTGTAGATTATTTATTTATTTTAAGATCTTCCATTTTTAGCAAGTACTCATCAATCACAATGATTTTTTTGTTATCAGGACAATGTAATTTGAGAAAAATCATTAAGAATATTTAATGGTTAAGTGGGGCGTTAATGAAATTAGTTGGGGAACTCTTTTCATTGGTCCAGTCCTAGGATTGTTTTTAACGTGTATGGTTTATTGTTTTCTAGTAATTTATTCATTCCGTCTTAGTTCCTTGATTCTGTAATCACTTTCTTCTTGTAATTCATCCTTGAACGCGTTCTGTTGTTCTTCCTTTTCACGGTTCCTTACATTGCGGCCATGGTAAGCTATTATTGTCCCTGGAATTTGGCCAATTAGTTTCCCTCCCCTTCTTATCTACGTATTCTAATGACTTTCCCATTCACCTTCTTTGTGTAAGACTTCTTATTTATTCACTTGGGTTAATCCAAGCCTGAAAAAAACAGTTTTATATAAAAATTTTATCCAAAAATGTTAAGATGGCTGCAGCATCTGAGTATTCACGTAAATGTTAATTTTGTATTATCAACCTTGATTTCTTCTGTGAATAAAATAAGTTAAGCCACGTGGAGTCAATGGCAAGTCTAAACCCACTTCAAGACTGGATCAAGCTCGTCCAATTTAGTTTGCCTCTGGTGATGAAATTAAATTTGGAGATGGTATCATTGAAAAAAATGCATGTATAATACTTTCAAAAACGGTAAAAATGATCGAATCGTGGTAGCGAACTGCGATCCTTCATCCTGAATTTAAAATGTCTACGTTTCTGAATTTTCTCCTCGCTGCTTGAATATCATTAACTATCTCTGAAATCTCAGGCTCACTGATAGTTACTGTAGGAATAGAGGTTATTCTCTCGTAATTTAATGGGTGAAGAAATTTCATGATAGAGGTTAAATGAACCCAGTAATTATAATACATTTTATATTGAAATACATATAGTCTACTACCACTTACCTTGTATATGACCTAATTTATTCTTACCATTGAATTTACATTCATGTTTCACTGAATATTCTTGTGAAATTGCACTTTCATCGCTCTCCGTCATATGGCAGAAGTATCAGCCGTGCATTTGGTGCTTCGTAATCCGAGATAGTGATTCAAACCCCCCTACTTAGACATACATTGATTGATAGTTTCAAAAAGAGACAATAATCAGTGTAGGGAAGGGTTTGACACTATACATAGGCCATGAAAGAAAAGCAGTCTCAGAAAAGGGCTGATAAACCCCCTCGTGAATGCCGTCGGTCTTCTGAGAGAAAATATCAGAATTTTTGCAAACATTACATTCTTGAATAAACATAGTATTTACCGTAACCTTGTAAAGATAATGTTTATTCAAAGAAGTGACAGACATGATGTGTACTTGTCCACGCAATAGAAGATGCCTTGTTGAGGGGAAACCGATTGAATTTGCGTAAATAAACAGTGTGGAAGAATACCCGTCGCTTCTTAGTATCCCATTTTTGTTTGAAAACTAAGATAAAAAATGATCTACGAATATAATAGACAAAAGAGCTTGAACAGTGTATCGAAGATGCAACGAAGGCCAAGTAGGGCAACGATCGCCGAGTGCTTAGAGTGATGGACCTAAATGTCTATGCTTGTGTTACGCTATCTCGTACACGTGATCAAGCCGCAAGGGTGGCCGCATTCTGAATACTGTCGTATTCAATCATTTCCACTATTTGCTATGCCGTTTAAACTCGATAAATGTGCGATGCACTTATAGATGGATCTATAGAAACCACATTACGGATGCTTTTGATGGATGATGATCAAGGCCACTTCGTTTTAAGCGCTGTTGAGATGTGAAATTCCCTCATTAAGGGCATATGATGATCGGTTCCTTCCCCTGTCCCACCTGACATTTTCAAAGTAATTCTAGTAAAATGCACCCCTTGAAGTCTTGATTGGAAATGCCCAAAGGCATCTCATCTTGAATTTGAATCCGAGAGTCGCCGTCAATTTAGCCGAACACTCTTGCCATTAGGCTGCTATAGATATAATTAGATGGATAGATTAGATCCCGGATAGAGTTAATTAGATGTGGGCATAGCATAAACTTCCCTTAATCAACTTACGCATCTCTATCTCCCTTCCTCTGATTCTTACGTTTTTTTTATCAAAAATGTTTTACTTGCAACTACTTTCCAAATGTATTGCGAGTGGGAACTTTCCGAAATATTAAATTCCATAAATTACTTTTCCCTCACACATAACGAATGAGATTTAGGATTCCGAGCCTAATGATCCAAATTTCAATTTTTTTCTCACCTGTTTGCTTGGCATCTGGCTCGAAATCACCTTAGCTTGCTGGTCTCTGGTGATGTCATTGGCGGTATTTTAGAGTTTACCTTACCCTAGGAAGTTGCCAAGGGGGCTCGTTGCAAGAGGTGTTGCGTCTCAACAACCGTGAATTAATGGTCGCAGGCGCTGAGTATCATTTTATTTTTGATGAGTGCCTATTGTACGGGGGGAAAGGATTTCTTATACTGGTCTCCTCGACAGTGGATTTCCTGTAACCTCTCGTTTTGGTCTCACCTACCCATGTAAGAAAAGGCTAAAGTTATTCCTTTTTTGTCAACGTTTAGGTCAAATGATTTATGCGTATTTATCTTATAGTTTAAGTCGCACGTGTAATCTTTCCACTTCTACTGGGTTCCAACCAGCCAATAAAATAATGATTAACCTCTGTATGTTATTTTAAAACGATTTTTCACGAAAGGGACTGCTTTTGTTCTTAGTCTTTTTTATTCCGAAATTAGATCCTTATTCGCACGACTCCGCATTCTGATCGAATATGCGAATAAAACAATCAATTGCCTCGCGTGATGGATCGAAAACTATGATTTAATTATTTAATCATCCTTATCAGTTCCATTTAATGCGGAGTGATTAATTTTTATCTTAAAACTTAGAAAGGGCAGAACTGAAGAATTCATCAACGCCTTTTTTTCATTCCACAAATCCCGTTTTTTTTTAGTGAAGGGTTTGGATGGGCATTAGCTTTATTTAATAGGAGCAAAATGCCGTGGTCTGACAATGAACGTGCCTGCATCCCCATTTTTGTGGTACCTTGTGAGAGAAACGGTCATAATATGAAAACTTACGGCGCGAATACTTCCGTTCCATGTCCGCTCAGTTAGTGTCCGTCATCAGCGTCATCGTTCACTGACGGTCAAACAGATGTTAGACTCTACAACCGTTACGTCATTGCAACGATGCCAGGTCGAGGCTGGAGTTTTTCAATGCCCTATTCGCGAAGAGATGTCCTCAGAATGAGACTGTATTTTGGTTATAATATTTCATGGGTCAATGTACTGAAATGGGTTTGAATGCAGGGCAAAATGGACTTCAATCGTTATCTATTTTCAATCCTGTAAAAATACATTATTAATAAAGTCTACGCAAGCATATGAAAGGAATTTTACATCATATTTTGAATTTTACCTATCTAGTTTACATTAGCAGTGCGTGGCGGTCCAGAGAGTAGAACTACTGACCTATGGAAATAATCACAAGGGAGAAAATCCTATAGCCAATAAAAATAATTAAGAATTAAAAATATTCTTAATTATTTTTATTGGCTGTAGGATTTTCTCCCTTGTGATTATTTCTTTAACAGCCAATAGCTCCACATCCTTCATGCTGACCTATGGGCTAGGGTTCCATTCCGTGTGAAGCATCTGGGCACCCTCAGCTTAATCTACGTGATTTTTTCGTGTTTCTGGAAATCGTGTCTCAAATCTACAAGTCAGTTTACAAGTCCTTGTAGTTTGCACGGAATGAGTCTGTTGCTCGTTATAAATGGTGCAACACTTGTTACTATCCGACATGAAAAAAGTATGCGAAATAGAAATTTTTCATGCTGCATTTAAGAGTGCACCCAAAGGACTTAAACTGACCGGTAGTTTTGAGAAACGGGTCACAGATATTCCTAATAAACCACATAGAAAGGAAATGCTCCCATAAACCTGATGAATTAATTTAACACGCCTTATAGGGCTTAGTTTAAGGCAAAACCTAACCAAAATTATCGAACCAAATCTTTAGGGTTGATTACTGTGGTTTATTTGATTACATAAAGCCAATTTTCTGACGGTTTTTTGGGCCTTATTTGAAATGGTTGAAAAAATGAGTGAAAGAAAAAATGAATATCGGAAATTTATTTTTTAGGAATTGCGATGAGATTCTAATTAAAACAACGGGTCTGGTTTTGTATAAGTATCTTTAAAAACAGAAAAAAATATCGTTCTGATTTGGAAATTAACCAGGGTCAAATGTATGAAAAAATACCTAAAAATGTGGTCTATTTGATATAATGTGAATTCATCGCGAAACGAAGGTTAGAAGTCAAAATCAAAATATTACAATACGCCCCTCGGATTCACGCCCGATCGCGACGTAAGTATTACATTGGTAGGTGTAAGTATGAAAACGTCGTGCAATTATTTGGATTAGGGAACTGAATTTTTGTGGCCACATATTAAATTAAAACCGTCTCAGGATTCATTGCTGTCCGAGACGTCCTTCCTTCCCATTCATGGATGTTTAACGTCCATACTGTCCATCAGATAGCCGTGTGTTGCTCCTCTAATGCCTTCCTTTTCCGTTGAGAGTAGGCTAACAAAGATACATAGTTTCTCTCTGCATCTCTGTCCTTTCTACTCTGTGTCCTATCTAGCTCCAATCAAATGCCGGCCTACCTAAATGGAAGTGACTCCAGAAGCGTTCCTTCCTCATTTAGCCTTGCCATAAACAGGATTTTTCTTTATCTATGCTTGCATTTGCATATCTCCAGTACGGTCTCATCCGCTCTCACTTCATTTTGAAGTTCTGTTTTTAGACATGCTCATTCTTCATTCATAATATACTAACAGGTTCAGTCACAACTTTGAGGAGGTAGATTCTATCCTGTGAAGCAAAGGTCTTCACACTTATCAACAGTTTAAATAACACCCAGTGCGTCCGTTTTCACCTTTCACCCTTCTGGCCTTCAAAGTAATTCCACATTTTATTAAGATGAATTCAATTTATATAAGTGATATCTGCCATTTTGTATTTGAATTGCCTGGAAAAGTTCAAAAGACTTTAATTAATTGTAGATTGAAAAATAATATCTATTTACATTAGTTTTGCAGTCTTCTATTAATCTCTTCTAGAAAATTTCAGAAACCCTCTGGGGAACAATAACATATTGCTATTAGGTTGAACTACCCTGCTGCTTTGTTGACATATTGCATTAAAATTTTTAAAATCTTTCAAGCCATAGGAGGCTTAGTGAGGCAATATGCCTTGACATTATTATCATTTCCTGGCGTCTTCAAGGTTTGAAAAATGTTTGGAAGCCCAAAATCCCTACTATTTCAATATTATTATTATGAAGGCAGTCTACCGTTTGAGGTGGTTTTTGGATAGACAGACTGACTAACTACTGCTACAGTTCTAAACTTCACCTGACAAGACACAAGCTGTCAATCTACAATGCAATCAACCCTTCTTCAATGCCGCGCACTTCATGTCTCCCTTAGTTCCACCCAATACGCATATCCTATTCATCCTCTTTCGTCGCTTGCCCGGCCTTCTCTCCCATACAACAGATTTAAACATTCCTTTGCTAATAAAGTTCTCTGCGTCCACTTTTCGTAACTCTTTCAAATTGGGCATGGGGATGGTGCGGTGGCTAACTTACTGGATTCCTGCACTGAGGGTCCGAGTTGGAATCCCACCGGCGCCAAACATTTTTCGGTGGTGTCCTGATCCCTACTTAAGGTTCATCGTGGAGAGAAGTAGTAGTGAGTACGCCGTCTGTTGGATGGGACGTTAAGTTGCGGGCCCCTTGGCGCCATTCGCTGAGAGTATGCTAACGCCGACGCCGGGTTTCTCTCCACCCTTCATCCTTTCCTGCTATTCCTATACCTTCCTTTATTATTTATACATTCATCCTTTCTCCATAAATTCCTCTGCTATGCCTAATGCATGTACGTACTTCTTCTTTGTTTTATCCGTCCATTTTACTTTTTCAATTCTTCTCCACATCCACATTTCAAAGGCTTCCAAAACAAGTTTATCCCCTTGCCTAGCGGCAAAGTACTATATGATTGGTAATGATTAAAAGTCACTTTCATATTGAAAAGTACCTGGAGGAATTATTACTAAGGTGCTTATTATTGTCGCTTTCAATTGCCTTAGAAGTTTTCTCGGGTCTTCCACCGGATCAGGAGTTCCATGTTTGCCAACATGGAACCCCTGACCGGGTGGAAGGCCCGAGAAAACTTCATAAAACTTATACGCCGGGATAATCAGTGTCATCAGACCTCGGACATCACTCTATAAGTTAGTGCATGAGAAATGGTTTGGAATGTACGGAATTGTTGGTTGAAAATCATCACGAGAGACTACGAATATCCAATATTTGTGGAAAGGTAAATTTTTTTATCTTGTTTGAAGAAAATCAATAGAGAAATCTTCGATTCTGTGTTAATCGATCTAGTTATTCCTCCTTTTTTCCCTTAATTTGGTGTCTCTCTAGGATTATAATGCATTATTATTACTTGCATATTATGTTTGGAGTAATTATTGGCGAAACATGAAGCCAGGAAATGAGAATTACTTTAGAATTTTAGCTTTTCCATAAGTGTAGTTTGGGAAACATCTCTGACCACTTAGGAATAAAATTATACCAATTTTGGCTTCAGAATGAGCAAAGACTTAGCGTTATGACCTTCCTACCGATTATCGTGACATTCCGATGGAGGAGCAAGATACGCTACTGTGAAATATCAAAACTTATAAATAATTTCGTTACCATATAATATTCTGCCATATATTTGATTTAAATCAGTTTTGGTGTGAAATTACCACGACCTAATTTTCTTAAAAAAATAAACAAAATAACCGCAAAAATTAAAATGAATGCATATTTCCATTTTTCGAGTTAGTTTCATTTGATGAACTATATTTTTGATCTGCAGTTGTGTCTTGTAACTCACTCTGCCTCATTTCAGAAAGGCGTTATAAACGGAAAGAGTATTTGCGATTTATTGTATGAAGGTAATGAATTTTACGTTATTCAAATATTGAAAATTATGGTGATAAGTCATCAAATATAATTATGGAGAAAAAATGTGGTTTCTACTACAAATTGACATAAGGATACTTATTATTTACGTGACTCCCATGGTCTTACAAAAGTAAATTAACTATACTTAGTAACGCGTATTATTAAGTATTGTGACATTAACGCATGCTAATTAACTGTGTAACTCAATAAATCAGATTGCATAGGTAAACAGGAGAGGGTGACTCGGGGTGGGCAGTGATTAGCAGGGGATTGAGAAAGGGTTGCCCGTTTTCACTGGTACTTTTCAATATGTACGAGATTGTATTCATTGAGTGCTTTACATGAAAAATACGAGAGGTAGGCCCATTAAGACAAAACCACGAGAAAAAAAAGTAGTGAGATTCACGAGATATCGGAAAGTCAAGTTAAATATTAAAGCAGGAGGAAATAAATGAGAGCAGTTACAGCAGGTTCATTTATTTGGGTTGTATTTTCGAGAAACCGGGGCATTGTAATGGAGACATGGTGAAAAGATTGCCCTCTGCGAAAGAGGCTTTCGCAATGATAAGAGAACTGATTACGGGTTCACTGACTAGGACTGTGAAGAAAAGATTAGTAAGAACTTTGATATGGAGCATAGCGCTTTACGAATATGATACTTGGTCTTTGAGGCAGCAAAGCGAGCTTATATATTTGAAGGTTTTGATATGTGGATATGGTAGGTTATGGGGGAAATAAGTTAGACCGAGAGGAAGGCAAACGCCGGGTTATAAATAGGAAGAGAGAAGAAGTTGCTGAGGGCTACTCGAAAAAGGCGGAGAAAGTGGATGGAGAAAATATATAAAGGTGGTATCTAGAGGTAGAGGAAGGAAGTGTGGACTTTATAGACAGGACGAAAGCAGGCAGAAGTAACCAATAAATGGAAATATTCCACGATATTTGTGAATAAATAGTAGAGAAGGGCCGTCCAAAATCTAATGTTAAAATTGGTAGAATACCTAAACAGAAAAATATTCGTACAAACATGCTTTTGATTGATACGATTTCGTAGAAATCTTTCTATTTCAGTCGCGCGAGCCTAGAACGGGAGATACGCCCAGAAGCAAAAAAAAAGCATGATACACAAATGGCCGCCGGGAATCTTCCGAAACGTATCTGTGATCAACAGCGGCGCTTGCCTGGGGAGAGAGGACTCGCTTGGGCAAGGCCTGGTGCCTTCGGAGGTTGAGGGTTGTGGAACCCGAGGAAGGCAGGCGAGGGGGAGTCATCACGGCGGCGCGAAGGGGAAGGAGGCCGGTGGTGGGAGGGAGTGCGAGAGAGAAACTGCCTGTCTGTTCTGGGGTGGTAGTAGTAGCCCGACCGCCCGTTCAAGTGGCAGTCTTCCTCGGGAATCCGCGCGCCGAAGGAGGGAATCGCTTCTCCGCTACGAAGGAAAGCGAGCGGGCAGTGGATCGCCGGCGGAACGAAACCCCTCTCTCGGAGCCTCTTGCGGCTAACCCCCGTCTCCAGAGAGTTGAAAAGGGTCTTATTCCAAAAGGCCGTATTTCCGGAAGACTTTTCGTTTCCCCTCAGTTATCAGTGAATTGGAGTTGGAATATATTGCCAGCAGTGGATTACGTCTGCTGTACCCTTTGGAAACAAATGAATGTATTCTTGAATTTCAAGGGAGGAATGAGTTAACTTAGTTTCCTTCTGAACGGTTGGTTCAAATAAATGGGAAGGCCTTATCCCCTTCCTGTTCAGTAACATTATATTCCGCAGCTGATTTTCGAGTGCTAATATTCGCCGGGAGGACTTATGGATTTGGTGTTGATTCAGTAAGTGAATATTCTTTCGATATCGTCCTTACTGCACATTGACCCTCAAATTGGCCAAGATCTTCGGTTTAATTTCGATCCTAACCAGTGAAAAATATGGATTGAAGTGTTTTAGCTGTTTGGTGAACTCACATTGTGGTGGACGCAAGATTCAGCTACGGAATTTGTGTACAGTATTTGACCCTGCATATGTTTGCCTGGAAATATTTCCTGGAAATGACGAGCAGCGGTATTTTCTAACCTCCAGATAGAGGCTGACAGACTGTTCTCCAGCCACTTTGGTGAGTCACTCTGTTTTACATCGTTATTATAATCAGATTCAATATCTTTCAAGCGGAAATCGCTGATATATTCATCGACTGCTTTAAAATCTCTTAAACTTATCTTTAAGGCATTAAGAAATATAGTCAGAAAGGCCACCTCCTAGATAACTATTTAATGAATTGACTTCAATTGGAAATATTATTTAGGGCCGTAATTTTTTTTAACAGGTTCATCGATCAATTTACCTTCCATGTTTTTCTATCATAAGTTACAAAAAAACATTACAGATGTTTGGCCGACGCATACAAAAAGATAAGGCATATGGAAAATTCTGCGAAAATATCTTGTAAATTTCAGATATTCATCCTGATCCGATTTTTATACGCGTATTACATGAGTGAACCTGATCGGATTTATCACATGCGTTGTCCACGCCAAGTGCAACGGGAGATGCGGTTATAGCGTATTTTTCATTGATTTCATTAAGCGGTCGAAATGATGGTCAAAGAGAGCGGAGTTGTGATTCTAAGTCCTGAATACTAAGTGGTAGTGGTAGTAGTTCACGTTTTTATTTTTCTGGTTTGAATCTTTTACCTGTACGTCAATATTTCGGTAGTTCATCGTTCTCAGAGACCAACTTTGACCTTTTTTCCGGTTGTAATATCCATTATTTCGCCGTTATAATAGGGATTCCTTAATTTGGTTTTTATAAGTCCACAACTAAAATTTAAATTTGTAGTTTGTTCATCTTTTTTGCGTAAATAATAGTTTTTAATGTCATTTTCGACCATTATTGAAATAGAAAGAAAGACTCGTACTTTTCCACAGATTTTATTATATTATAAAATATATATATAAATAAATATATATCCCTATTATAAAATCTGTGGAAAAGTACGAGTCTTTCTTTCTATTTCAATAATGGATATCAATTACTTCCACGAAGTGAAGCCTGAAACAATAGAATATATTCATTTTCGACCTTTTAGTTTTGGCATATTAGCATATAGAGGTACTCGTAAAAGCAATCGGTATCTTCTCAGTAAAAACACTTTAAACAGCCAAGGAAGGTTCCAGGTTCCGTCGATTAACGACTAAATATTATATATATATATATATATATATGTATATATATAACATGTACACATTGAATGAGCTCGTGGCGGCTGAAGCCCGATAAAGAAAATTAAAATAATCCAATACCGTGAAGACTGATTTTCGTCTCCTCGAAAGAAAAGTCACATTCCGTTGATCTGTAGCGTTCGACATTGGGAATTAAAAAAAATACTACGATTATACTACGTAATACTAATGATTACGTAGAAAATGCTAAAAACTATGGAAATAAAAAAATACGGCAAATATACATTTTCTGAACCTACAAATGAATAAATTTTATTAAAACCTAGTCTTAGAAGACTGAGAGGAATTACTTAAGGAGAATAAAGACTGATTTTTTGTGATACGTATAGCGATGATGTAAAAAATATAGTAATTACAACGTGTGGAAAATATGGTCCGCTTAAATTGGGAAAGGGCAGACGCTCTTTTGTGGTATAATGCTAAGGTTAATATGTGAACTTATGTTAATTTTCGTTGAATTTAAAACTGGGGGCGATAAATTTAACGGATGCCAAATCAGGGGTGGATCCAGAGTCGACTTTCGGGGGGACCAAAGATTAGATCGGAAGGGAGGGGAATACTGAAGTCATTAAGAATGGAAATACTATAACAGTTGTATCCAAATCAAATTTATTCTTGTGTATTCGCAGATAATCATCCTTCGCCATTCTTCACAACGTGCTGTCGGTCATTCAGACACAAGTGTAACTAATATAAACAGCTCGTTAGTAAATGCAGATGTTTTATTCTTTGGTGAAAAGTTTGGTGGTCAATAATATTGTACACTTTTGTAAAAATTAAGTCAAAACAGAATTATAAACTATTTTATTTTCTGTTCACTTCTCTCTGTTAAAGCGAACATCTTTCGTCATTTTTTAAAAGGAACATTATATGCTGTTATTAGGCTACCTATACATTTGAGTGTTTCGTGATGATGTGATCCTTTTCAGTCATTTTGAATTAGCAAATATTAGTCTGCGGTCTGGCACATCTTTAGGAGTCGAAACTTTGGGAATAGGGTTTGTTTTTGGCCTTTCATTCACTGCAAGAGCCAGTAAGAGTTCAGAATACAGACGAGGACTAATGGTAGCATTGTATTCATGCATATATGCACCTTTATGGGAATGACTATGATGGACAGCTTTTGGGATCCTATTGAGAAAATTCGTTCAGAGTTCTTACACCCTCAGGTTTGTATACCTGTAGTTTGAGGTCGGCTTAGTAAACACCAAATGATTGTTGACATTTAAAAAAAAAAAGAAGTTCGGTTTGGCTGTTTTCTCAGCGTAGGAAATCTATATGCCTGCTAAGATCGGATCATGCCGTCCTAGGTTTCTTTGCGCAACTGAACTTGACCAGCGCAATTTAGTTTCTGCTAATACTTGTTTATATCGCAACTTCGTTGCGAAGGATTTTAATGAATCATTAACATTGATGCCATCTAGCGTAAAATTTTCAGTCGATGACACACTACTTGATGGCCACGTGTTTTCCAAAGAATACCGGATGAATTGCGAAATAGAAAATACGCCAAGTTGGCGTATTTTCTATTTCCACCTACTTAAGCTACCTACCAAAGGCAGGATTTTGACGGTATCTTACATTTAGTACGTATGACGTGGGCTTCCTATTGTTTGTCTTACCCTTTATTATTTCCTTCTCCAATTCGTCATACCTCCTAACTGCCTTAATTTCAATGTCAGAATGACTTGAATACATTTGGCCACTGCATCTCTTACAATTCCCTCGCCCTCTTATTCTGCCTCAATTGAATTTAATCTGTATCTTAGGCATGTAAAACTTCGTCGTTTATCTTTCCTTACATAAAATACTTTTGTCCATTCATCTCCTGACCAACGCCTCAATCTGCATTCCACTTTCTTAAAAGACCAGGTTTCGGATTATTTCAGAGCTACTTTCCAGTTAAAGTCTTAACAGTTTCTTTTCTTTACATCTTTACTAATCTTCACTTTCATTTTCTTATCTCTATCCACTTATTTCCATTCTCCTTGCAAATGCTTTTTTTGTCAGCGGAATTATTCTCTTAATAATCTCATATTAAGGTGACATCATATAATGTACAAACTTCTTTGCTTCCTGAAGAATAGCTGATTTCATTTTAAACGGGGCTGCTCCTTCGTTTTTCGCTGACTAGTACGAAATGCATTTCATGAATATCCCAGAATATATTTAGGAGAAAAAAATATTTTTTCGCAGAATATTGGAGATCCTTGTGTATTATATGCTTAATGTAATATGATTTTTATAGTCCACATCAAACATTTCATAAGTTTGATGAATATCTTGGTATTAGGGTTATGCAGATTTCGATTTGCATGCCGTTGATCGAACGTGTCTTGAAACGATCCGTAAAGTGCGCTAAGAGGGATCGTCGTTTGGAATTGATTGCATGGGGGTCGAGGGGAAGCGCGTTAAAAGTCAAAACACGTATCGGGAAGGAGAAGGCACTTAAAATGCACCTCGCTGATTTCAGTCACGTAATGTAAGAAACGATCACTGTAAGATTAGCGAGTACCATTGATGAAGTTGCATGCATTGTACAAACCGGTGCCTTTTAAGAATCAGGTGGGCGGGGTGCATATTCTGCGGAAGTTCTAAGTACACGCGCAATAAACTTTTTCTCTCTGCCCCGCCTTTTCTTGAATCATCGATATGAGTCGAATTTGCTATAAAAATTTTACGTACCTATTTAGTATGCCATTAATTATTAGTACATTTTCAGCGTCTTGTATACGCATGTTAAACGCATGCGTCTAAACGGTAGCTTTATGTAAAAAAAATACGTAGCATTTGGATCATGGGGAGTGTGTTCAAAGGGAAGAAGAAGGCGTCATGTTAAATCTTTATTCATCGTGGTTACTGGAGGCCTGCTCAACGATAGACACTTTTTTCTTCCGCGTGACTTGCGTCAACGGGTTGGATACGCCGAACGAGCGCAGGTGGCTCACTGGAGCAGGATATTGCATCAAAACGTTGCCGCCAATGTTACTTCGGGTATATACAAGATTGTTACTTGTATACTTGTATTCATAGAAAGGCTCAGGGAATCGCAGACCTATTTCTTTAACATCGATATTCAACAAAATCTTAGAACGCGCCATTGTCAGAAATGTAATGGCCTTTCTCGATATTAGGAAAATACTCCGATAGGATTCCTCATGAGAAAGTTATACCCATGCTAAGATATTATCGTATTAATGAGAAAGTGACAAATTGGACTTGGGACTTCGTGTCTAACCATAAACCGTAGCTGTCAAGTGGCTAATTGAAGCAGACCTACTTTCTGGACTGCCGTATAGAAGTTTTATAGGGCATCTACTATTCTTGATTTAAATTTACGACGTTAGTAGCAACCTTAGGTTATTTACGAACGATACATTGATTTACTGAATAAGATCCCGTGCAGATTGTGGTATAATCTATAGTGATCAGATATTGGAGAGGTGTAACGAACTAATATGGGAATTAAATATGGGAGATTGTACAGCACAAAGTTTTGGTATTAATGAAAAGGAAAAGCAACTCTAAATTATAAATTAGTTGGGGGACCAAATAAGTCATCTCGGAACAGGTAAAATATTTCGGAGTTACATTTCCATCAAAACCATTCGTGGGGCGCGCAAATCATAAGAATATGCGAGTCATTGGACGAGTGGTAGGAAAATGTAATGGAAAGGTAAGTGACAGGTGTTCTCCGCTTTAGTTCAGCCACTTTTGGAATACGAGGCAAGTATTCGGGATACATGGGAGAAAAAGTTTATTCAGATATTGGAATAGCGTCAATGAAAATCCTCCAGATTTGTTAAACACTGTTACAAGAAGAGAGAAATAATGACAGTTATGCTGTAGGAATTAGGTTGGGAGTCCCTGCACTCACGGAGAGAGAAGGCAAGATTTCAACTTTTAGAAAGATTAAAAACACCTGCATTTCCTTGCGACACCGAGGAAATCCAATGGTACCAAATTATATTGGCATATTTGACTAGCGTAACCGAATTAGTGAGATCCGTCGCCGACGGATTTAAGTACTAGTTCTTCCCTCGCACGATACGCAATCATAAATACGAACCGGAACACCGAATTATGTTTAATTAAAGACTAACATTAATTATTTTTTCAATTATTGCATAAAGTATATAAGCAAGTATGTACACGTGTGTGCATGTATATTTACGAATGTTTTTGTAAATGAGTTTTCAAATGCATGCATGAACTAATACGTATTTTCGCAAGCATACCTTGTGCCCTCCGCCACACGCTCTTGCGACGGCTTACGAGGTCTAGTGCAAATGTGGATAGATCAATCTATGGTGGACTTTCTCCACCATCCTTAGCAAAAGTTTTTCAATTAACATAGAAGACGTTTCGATTATTCTTCCCGGGCATTATTTTAGCTCTTGAACCTGAAATAAAATGCATACCCTATGAAAACATGAAACTTATACAGCTTTATTTATGCGAAATATAAACCTTGGATAAATTTTTAGTTCTAGTCACTTTTACACTGTGATTTTCTGGCACGCGGGATCATATATTAGATTTGCGCCCATAAATGCTTTCCTATTTGGCATAATTAAGTCCTTTCCGAAGCCAGGCGCCTGAGGAAATGGTTTCTACCTCCGTATCACATATGCTCTGAATTTCAAATCAGTGTTATAAATAGTATCGAATTTATATCGAAGTGTACACATGCGAGACTCGTACAGATACTCATACACATAATCGTACAGATTTATTTGAAATTAAATATTTGTCTGGTAATTATTTCATTCATCATTTAATAGTTTAAAATAAAAATATCATTTAATCTCATAATCTAAACCACAATATCCGACCTGTTTTTTTTTTAATGACGTGATAGAACTCATCTCGCACTAACACCTACGGCGTGTAAAATTCTTTCATCAGGATCTAGAGGCCATGTTAGTTTTATCAAGGATATCTGCCAGCCGAAAAATTATACACATGCATTGTTAATATTATCTCTTGTCTTATGGAAGGGGTTACAAGAAAAGATTCATAGATAAAAGGTATTTTATTTGGATAAGCTTTAATTACGATATCCATATCATTATGAAACTACATACGTGTAACCCAAAAGATAATACACCTCCGTCAATAAAAAATCTTAAACAGAAATTGCACCCATTAAAGTAGATGCATCGAAAGAATTACAGCATTTCCGAGCACGAATCATGCGTGAACTGATAAGACAGAGCGAATATGGAGGAGCTCCTGAAGAAGTCGAATGCGTAGAAGTGTCGGAAAGGATAGGTGGGATATCGTAGGTCGTAACATAACTAACGAATGTAAAGTGATTTCCATCTTAAATATTTGGTAAACACGTCGGATGGTATTTTATCGCGAAGGAAGGGAAAATTTTTCCCAGTTGGTTTCTTTCGCAGAAATGATTTCTTTAATAAAATGAAATGAAAGAATTTAGAGAATTAAAAGAAAAGAATTAGAAGAAAAGACTGAAAAGAAAAGATTGCGTTTATGCCTTAAGTTTTATTTACTTAATGTTTGTCTTAGGTAGTCTATGGACTGATATTATTTTGAGGTACGCTTAGCATTTTTCTTTGGACAAAACGGACTAGTTTTAACTGAAATTAGGTATTACACCTATCCTGAAACGCTCACTGAAATGTCAAGAATTCATATTTATGAGGTTTTTATAAAAGATTTCGTGAGGTGGTGTGGTTGGTAATTAGAAGCTGCATGGTTCCGATATGATATTTATTGGCACTTTCCGCCAAAGCTATCGTTTCTGATATTTTGGGTAAGCATTAGATAGGAAACTAGAATAAAAGAATTGGAAACCCCCTTGAAAAGGAATTTTCTCCCATCCACCTTGAGTGCGTGATTTCACGCGCCATATGGATCATTGCGAAAGTATCTCGCTTAAGAAATCAACCCTCTGGTAGATGACTTGGCTGGTGAAAGAAAGGTCAATGGAGAAGCAGGGAAAGCCCGCTATTTATGAGTTATTTAAGAAACCGTGTGGGCTGAGGATGAATCCATATTGCGGAAATGAAAACGTAGATATTGTTTGCTTTTGTCTATTGAATTGAATGAACTCTATGCGCGGCGAAGGGAAGGTCTTTTGCGCCCTCGCACATCATGAGAGACGTGGGTGGCTTTCAAAGCCATTGAATGACCCGTAGTATTGAATTTCTCGAGCCTTGTTTGCCTAGAAATCCGTTTTCTCGCGAGCGCTCAAGGTGAACACTTGAGTGCCAGTTACTCACCGCTCATTATATATGTAACCGTTGTTACCATGTTTACGTATAATAAATATCACGCCATACGTTACCTGAAAGTGTTTCAAGTGCCAAAAATTTATTGGGCTAATTGAGTTCATTATCTAATTCATTCTTCCGTGACACGAAATTTCCTTGACTTCCTTAGCGTTAGCAAATTATGAAGAAATTATTCACAAGAAATGGTTAGCCTGCTTAATTAACTGGAATGATATGCGGAATTTTTTCACGGTGACAGGCTAAGGCTATTTTTATTCAAATCTCTCCTCATTTTAATAAATTAATCGGGGAATCATGACACTCTCGATTTGAAGGTAGAAAACTCAATTGGTTTCGCTTGTTTTCCCATAAACTGAAATAAAAACTATATATTTATTTAATATTCACGCGATAGGTAGGAGTTTCCTTAGTCCCTCGTTGTCGATACCGTAATAACACACTCCAATAGAAAAGACCAGCCAACGTTGGCCACTGCAAAATTTATTTACCTCCCTAAACGAGATAAATGAACTGTAAGACCTCGGTGAATCCTTTAATGAATTCGATTATTTCATTTCAAGAAGTGGATGTAGATTTTTTATGAAAAATTTTGAAATTATTATTATTTGTTTTAAATGTCATATCATTGATCAAATGTATTTACGACGCTCTATTCAACGTACAGGATTGTCATCTGCAAGTGTAAACCTCGCAATTTGAGCTAAAATCGCGACGCTGATGCAAATTACCTATTGCATAAATTACTTGGGACGAAGTTTCGTCAGATTTAAAAGTTCTAATGATTTCGACAATATTTCATTTTGTCTTACTCGTAAATTGCTGTAAATCACACGTTTTCGGTATCGTGATAAACATTTGTAGATACCTAAACAACATTTTCATAATGCTTTTTTAAAAATTACTGCACATTCTCAGAGTGTATTATATCTAAACTTTCAGTTGATTTTGTTTTAGAGCTATTATAATAATGTTTATTTCATATTATGCGCGTAGTAGGTATGAGTGAATTGTGATTGACAACCTATAAACGTTTATATATTCGGAGGATGAAGAATATTTGAGGCATTCGATGTATCTCTTTATTTCCTAACCAAACGTCGACATTAACCAAGTGAATGGTTGTCACCCGAGTGATATAAATTTCATCCTTTTCACCTTGGAAATAGAACAAAGTAGGTTATTTTTCTTCCTCAGGTGTTGACATCGATTTTCTGGCATCAGCCAGGGCTGGCTGGAGTGCTTATGGCGGCTATTCTTCTCATATACTGTTTTGACATATGACCTCTCGGAATTGTCTTACTCTTTCTTTAAGTCTGATTTAGTTTTTATAGGCAAGACCTTGGTGGAGTATGCCTATCTTTCAGGATTATCAATAATTCTATTCCGCTAGTCAGAGAATACCATTAAATATGCACAGGTATAAATTTAACCATTCAGTTTGGCTTGAGGATTTCTATTTGCATTGTTTTCTCATCTTGATAGAATAGAATTGCATTCGACCTTGCTATTTGTGGATGTTAAGATGAAAAAATAAAAGAGAATTCCAACCTGCTATGGTGTCCATAATATAAAATCATAAACCATCACTTTTAGTGAAAATCGAAGGCTTAAAATTTTATTCAAGGCCTAAGAAAATGATAAGTCGCTTCTAAAATGAGTTCTTCCAAATGTGGCGCTCATAAAATACTGAAATTTATTCAGCCTCGTTGCAAGAAACATCCTTTGAAATGCTTCGGCGTGCCCCTTTATCTTTCGGAATCACAATTTAAAGTTTTTTAATATTAATTATTTTGATGAGTTTAAGCATCTAATTACATTAAAATATCCATTGTGCCTTTTCACATGCATTAACACCTAGTAAATGTGATAATCCCTTGTTTTTACGTCGTTACATCGGAGATACGGAGATTTTTTACTTCAATTTTAATTTTCTTAATTGAGTATAAGAGAATTCGTAACATGTATTTTGAAAAGAAAAGAAATATTGACCAAAATTTGTGATTAATCACTGACAAACGAGTGTGCTAAAATACCAATCTGGGGTATAATACATTATTCTATTGTGAATCGTTTAAGACAGTCAATTAAAATGCCGATACATTATCGTGCACCAATTGTTATGGATACAATAATTAATCGTCATACATTTTTACAATCTTCCAAAATAATACAGAATAACCAACGACCCTGGTTTCACTGAACCTTGTAATTGATTCTTCAAGAGTTAAAAAAGATCGTATGCCATTTATTTGTAAAGGAAAGTTTTAATAGTTTCATTAGAAACAAGTTCCGGGCGTAGTGAGTCGTTCGCTGGGCTATTGCCTGTAGGACCCGATTTAAATTCCTGGCGAAGCTTCTGGACACTCAGTTTCACAATAACTGTGATTTTTGGGTTATCTTGCAGGAAACTACGGAAGACACAGTGAAAAAAACTGGCCGCCTTCCGTAACTAGCTAATTGCATCGGCCGTGAAATTGCGGGTGCTTTATTAACCCTGTGCAGCATGCAGTTTCTCCGGAAGATCTAGAATGGTTCCGAGCTCTACTCACTAGACTATTACTTGTTTACTACTAATTAGAATCAGCCCTCCCTGAATAGAGAGTTTGGGGTTCATGAGGAACAGTTTCCTTTCAACTCTCAGGGAATGAAAAGGGCACATGCAAGCAAGGAAATTCATCGAAGTACTGATCGCATTGCATAACAATTTCAGGAAATGCTCATTCGGTTCGTATGCGCGCGGCTCTGCTACCGGAGGAGTACTGAGTGGGAAGAGGCACTAAGCTTCGAAAATATTATAATAGTTCTATTTGCGCCATAAAAATGGAATATCACGTTTTATTTTTCGTGCTATAAAATAAATGTTTTTTGAGATGTTGCAGGCTATTTTATATCTCTATACCTCAAAGCTCAGTCAATTATTTCGTATTTACTAAAAGAAAATCTCTTTCGATGCACTATTTGTGAGGAAATATAACTAATGTTTCCATGTGTTGAAAATTTTTCATTTGAAAAGAAATACTGATTGAATCTTAGAGGTATTCAGTTCCCTATATTTGAATGAATGAATTAGATTGGAATTAGCCGTATTATTGAGAGTGTTTCAGCTAGCGTACATTTCAGGCATGAAACAAATAAGGTCCATCTAGATTTCGTTGTCAAAGAGTCATTTTTGAATCCGATATTTTTTATTGGAGATAACCTCGAGTAGTTTCTTCATTCCTGCTTACCTTCAACCGAATATTGATATTTTTGTAGCCTAATGAAGTAAGGTATCACAACCTAAGGATTTATGTGATTTTTAGCTGCTTTGTTGCTTTATTTGCTTTTACACTTAGATGCATGATATATATTTGTTGAAAATTTAATTTTAGAAAGTTCTGACGGTAAGGATGGTCGGAATTAGCAGTGAAGTTTCTATATTCGATGTTTTAAGGCTTAACTTTGTGAAAATCCATTATTTTTAAACTTGACACCACGTGGGATTAATAAGCAGTACATAAGTAATGGATTTAAAACGTAGAAGCAGTTGAAATTCACATTCCGCTGATATAAATTTTAGGCCGGATATATGTCTTGTGTCTTGAAATTATAGTATCTTTTGGAGGCAGGAAAATAATATTATTTCATCTGTAAAAATATGAATATGTATTTATATTGATCTCATTTAGGAGCGAATATTATAACTAATTAGAATAGATGCAGAAGTATACAGAGCACTTTAGTTTTAATCAGGAAGGTGCATACTTTTGGATGTTTCTCAATTAACAGGTAGCCGCTTAACTCCCGCGCCAGAAAAACCTTAACTCCTTTCCTTTCTAAATGAGTGATTCGGACGCCCTAGTTTCGAGTTATGTAGCCCATCACGACATTAAACATGATTGCCGTAAGATATCTGAGGGCAAGGGGATTTTTATTACGTATTCCTGCCAAGATTGGGCGTGTTTGCTTGGTAGTGACCAAAAGTGTAGCGAAACGTTTCATTGGAGATTTCTATTATTTGGTAGGTCTCGAATTACGACTTGAGGCGTGAAAACATGATGTTAAAGGATTATTTTTACCCAGTTATAATTCTAAAATAACTGATGTTCTATTTTCCTGACTGTGAAACTTAAATCTGGAAATAACATTTTTTAGAACCAGAAATTCGATACTCAGGGAAATGATTGCGAAAAAGGGAAGGAAGGGAAAGCGGAGAATAATGGTTCTGTATGTATAGTGGGAGAGAACATTGCTGGTTCTTGATTGTGGTGGTGCGCGCATTTACATATAGATTTTTCGAGTGATTTCTTAGTCCCTGGGCAGATCGGACATGGATCTTGGAGTAGTCGTGTCGGGAGTGATAGCGGCGTGTTGGCGGGAGATTCCAACGCGCGCATCCATCACCGTCTTCAGCAGACGCTATCAGTGACCGGAAAGAGCGCGCACCGGCCCCTCCGACCTCCCCCGCTCGGCTGGACGAGTACGTAGATATCATCGCAATCGGCAATTAGCAGAAATCTAGGTCACGGCCACGGACATCCTCATTGTTTCACTTTTAGCGCGTCCAGTATTCAATTAACTTGACTAGAAACTCTCACATATTAAAGCATTCGGAAAGGAAGCCCTGGGTTTCTTGAACTGGGTCAGTATCTCCCATCCAAAGGTTTATGTTCTCTTCGGATGGGATGATGTCCGACAGAAAATGACAGCTGGGGAGTCGCGTTTTGAAAATTTGGAAACTCAATTTTTTTTGTCGTCGCTTTCGCCCACTAAAACCATCATTTTATAAATGCAGTCGATTCTTGTGTTTTTGGCTAATCATAGTGCGGCCTGAGATGTGAAGGGAAACTCTTCCTTTTATTCATCAGACTCTTCCGTTTTCTTACTTTTCCTAATTGTGGAAATTAGCTGTTCAAAGCAATCAATCTTGTCTGCAGGCCGTGCAGTTCATTTAGAATTATTTTTTATTTTCTCTTCAATTCAGCGTAAAATGTTTAAAGAAATTCTGCCATTATATAACGCATAATGAGGTGTGATATAGGTTCTTGGCCAAGTAGACACTGGTGGAATTCACTGTTTCGTATGTACTCGATAAAACATAAGGTGTTTAGAAGTCTCTCGTTCGAAAGGTGCATTGCAGATATTAAGCCTGAAGCAATTACGTCGTACGTAGCAATCGAACGAGGTAATTGCACGGCTGGAAAAGGCAAAAAAGCCTCTTTTACGCGAGATTCTATGGTAGATGGTGAGTGGCATATAATTACGAAATTAAACGCTTATTCCGGCTTGAGTGATGAACTGAACTCTTGGATTTTTGGCATGGACCTGTGTTATGTTAGATCTAGTTATCTAACGAGTATTCAAGCATGATTTTCATTCTTTGATTCCAATTCTCGTTTGGTTTCCGTAATAAGATTTAGTTTTATAAGGACCTGGCCCCTAGTTCGTTTACAAGTATTGATATACATAAAAAAAACCATCAGTCCGTTATTATTGCATTGCTCTAAAGTTCTGATCCAGCCCAGAATCCCTCTATTTCTTTTTTACCCATTAGGAAGTGCGACTAGTTATTTTGAAGAAGTTACTAGTTTAGTGGTGAATAATACGGAGTTCCTCTTGTTTGTTGTGTGGTGACATTGGAATATTGCATATTCTGTGTATCATGGGATTGAAGGCAGCACGTTTTTGTGAATGGTGATGCTTGGATGTGGAGTGAATAATTTGGCCAGAGTGACACTTTTTTCTGTATATAGAAAGGTCAAACCTTTCATTAATTATTTTCACAGTCAAATCCAGGAAATTTTAGGCATTATCTGTTTCCAACTCACTTGTGAATTATTTACATACATCAAGAGAATTTAACTGATTCAAAAAATTGTCTAAATGTCTATTGGATCCAGGTCAAACACAAGATATCGTCAGCATATTGGAACCAAGATGACATGTTTTTTTGTAGGGGATTGTTTCAAGCAAAAAATTGTTTTTCCCAATCGTCCGTTTAAATGAGGATGGGAGAGAGAGGTGAGCCCATGGCCAGGTCTTCTAATTGTCTATAATGTTGACCGTTGAACACAAAACTACTTTGATTCACACATAATGCTAACAAATCACACAATTCACTCGTCACAGGAGGTGGTGTTTTGGCTTTTACGAGGGCTATCTCAGCTAGTTGCAGGGCTTCCATCCTAGGGATACTTGTAAACATGTTGGTAACGTCAAAGGACACTATAATACATTTTGGCGGTATCTGACAACCTACTTGTGAGCTCGTATGAGTTCATGATATTTTGGGGAAAAATGAGCAAGTTGTCTGAATAGGTTGTTTAACTTATGAGCAAGTAGGTGGGCTGGCGTAGAGACACTAGATACCACTGGTCGGATAGGGATCTCACTTTTGTGAATTTTTGGGATACCAAAGAATCTGGGCGATTTGGGATTCATTTGCGCAAGTTTGATAATATCACTCGGCTTTAAAAACTCTTCACATCTGGCCAAAGCTGTCTTGAAATTTCTGTGGTGTTCTGCAGTGGGATCACGAAGAAGGCTGACTGACTATTTTATTAAACATAATAAAGTCATCGCAGCCCTCTTGGAGCCAGACTATATAAGTTGAAAAAATGTTGATGCATGTTACCTGATGATGATGCGCAGCATCGAAACCATGGTTGTGAAATATTTAATCTTTATTGTGAAAGAGTAAAGTTTCTTTTTACCATCAGATGAACTGACGGTGTAAATCAACGTAAAAATTCGCGAAAACTGCTGATTTACGATTAAAGATCTATTGCTAGACGTGAATTGCCACGCAGCGCTTTGACAGTGACGCAGAATCGCATACTGGTGTAAATAAGTGGTCAAAATGTTACGCGGCAGATTTTCATCAGGAAGGAATTGAAAAACTTGTGTATTGTAATGGCAAATGTCTCAATTTGAATGGCAACTATGAAGAAAAATAGTTTTAAAATGTGCCTTTCAAATGTTTATGATAAAAATTTGTTTTTCCACTAAATTTAAATTTCATTTTAAACGTAATTTACTTCATGCGTAGCCCTCGTATTGGGCGATACTTCATGGAATCAATTAGCTTTGTATTAGTGAGTATTAAGAATATTTTATAGAGTGACTAAGCAAATAGTCAGAGTATAATGGATCGTAGATGAGTAATAAATAAGTTATTGTCACTTAATAATATTTCTTTCTTTCATTTCCTCCCTCCTTTCCGCACCCACGCTGAGTCTCAAGTATCGTAACTTCATTTCCTATGTGTTCACTCATCCTGTTTTCGAGTAGACCGTGATTCATTTCTTTCTTGAACCAAGGATACTTACTGCAGGCTACCCTTCTGTTCTATTATCCCACCATGATAGGACCTCTTATTTTGCCTCAAATGTTCCGTGGCATTCCTATGTTAAGTCCTCACCTAACATAAAGACGGTATTTCTCGCGTCGGATTTTATCGTTCAACTGACTATTTAGCTTTGTAGCTGCTGCCATAAAATAACGCTTGCTTCGTTCAAGGATATCTGGCACCTGTATGCCAAGCATAAACTACCGACCATCTGAATAAGGGAAGAGTTCTTCTAAGAAATTTGGACATTCTTCTTTCTTTTCTAAGTATAATGGTGTAGTAATTAAAGCTTAGGACTCTCCACTTTTAGATTTAATGAATTTCATTAAAGAATGTTTTGCTTCACGTTTGCGTCAACGAAAATTAACATTTTGAAAACTGTCCTTTTGAAAGCTGGCCTTCATGGAACTTTCAGAAATTTCTACTCAATATGAGGTCCGGAATCTCAGATTTGGAGGCGTTATGCTCGACCAATTCACATTGTAGTTCCAAATTTGAGAGGAAATCCGCCAATGGCTCCAATAATTAGGACACTTTCGTTTAATGGCGAAAGATGCCAACGTATAGGTGACCTCCCATCGTCTCATTTCTAAACCCTCATCTACGAGTAATTAGCCCAGGCGCAGTGATGCTCTGGCTAAAAAGATGACTTGAGGTGGTAGCCTTCATGTCATCGACCTTTATTATTTCATATCGCAATATTTATTAGATTTAATTTATTTTTAATATGTTTCCCAAAATTATTCTTCTACATTCCTAGATTAAAACTCACTGGATACGTCGTATTATTAAATTTTTAAAGTCGGAGACGATGATGTCCTAACTAAGTTTCTATTTTTTGTTATTGGCGTGAATATGCATGATCGATGGCCTCACCTTGAGCAGTAACTTTAGATATGATGCTGATTTCCAAATATAATATCCGATTACATTTATTTTCAGTGAAAAGTTCAAAACTTTCAACTTCAAAACGTTAATAGTATTTTTATTAATATGTTCAACCTAGGTTTTGTGCTTTCAACGAAGCATCTTTTCAAAATAATGATGTGATAAACGCTAATAATGTGCATAGATTGAAATCTTACTTTGTTTCAAAATAATGTCATGCAAGACAAGTATTATTATTCCCTTCTTATAAACATAAATTCCTAATAGAGTTTCAATAATTGTTTAGTAATGTATTGTTAGAAATTTGTTTTTATAGTCGTTCCGGCGAATTTCTGTTATTACACGAATTCTAAACAGGATGCGTAGAAAGAGTTATTTCGCTGCAGGGATACAAACGCCATCGCGACGTCAATGAGTAAACCAGTGCAAAGATACTGTAAGATTTCTCCTATCACACCACAGATCCTAAATTAATTTTGAAAATTTCGGAAGGATAGATAAATGAGGTAGTTTTTTGTACCGTAGTTTAGTTATGAAAGTAACGTTAAATACTTACACGGAATTCTGCATTAGAAACACATGTGAAGGTTTTGAAAAATATTATTAAAAAAAGGAAAGAGTATATCAATTCAAAATGCCTAAGACAGTAAGCATGTAGGTAATAGATTTCATTCCTTCTCTTATTATTAAGTAACGCGAGCAAAACTCAACTGACCAATTTTAAGAAGTAAGTAATGAAAATAGCATCAAAGAAATCAGGAAAGAAAACAAGTAAATGGAAAGTAGAGTGAATACCTGGCGTATTCTTCAAATAAGAAATTAAGATTATGGTGAAATTCTTTTAGTGGTTAGGTTATCAAACTATTTAAAATCATGCCTGAAGGCACCGATTCTTAAAGACGAAGGAATAAAATGTCGTAGGTTGGGATCGGTAAAGCAATGCCCAAAGATTATATATGTATATCGAAGACAATGAGGTGTTCGGTGGCACATGTCTGGGAAAATGTGGACAGATCACATTCCTGGGACGAAAAAACCGGAAGGATGGCGTACAGACATGCCCGAAACGAACGAACCAATTTGTCGCCATTTTTTTATTCTTTCAAATGACATATCATTCAGAGACGCCAAATCGTCACCGTTTACTTTCATCCATTTTCTCCTCTTAATCTCGCGACACCCTCTTCGCCAACCCTCCTCCCCGGTCTCTCCTGTTATAGCAACACGATGGAAAAGGATCTCCTACAAGTAATAAGAATATCTCTTTCCTCCCCATCGTCTTTCCCGACTCCGTTAACCCACCCATCGTCATCCTCGCCATATGCTCACCTAACTCACCTACCCCTCTCGACCCCCCCCTCCTCTCTCTTTCTCGTAAACTCGTAAACAGTCCTCTTTTTCCTCCCTCCTTCTTTACCCCGTCTCTCCCCTTCGACTGTGTCCTCCTTCCTTCCTACTCACTTATCCGCTCGCCCCGCTCACACTTAAAACTTTTTTTGCTTCCAAAAAGCGCTCCCGTGTGAGAATCCACGCCCACCTCGGGGGGAAGGGGGAATTGAGAAGTGGCGGATGAGGGGAGAGGGATAGTAGGAGTATGAGGGGAGGGGTGGGCAAAGTGGAGGAGAACCAGGAAGGTCCATCCCCATTCCGAGAGGTCGCAGTGCTCCCCCTCCTCTTACTCCCTTCCCCTCGCTCCCGATCAAACAGCTGACACCAGCCCCGGCTCCCGGGGCGGCCCTTCCGTCCCATCCCCGGGTGACTGGAGACCAGTCTTTTTAACGCCCGCACGACCTTATTCTTCCTCGACCTCAAAACCAATACCACGCACCATTCTTTAAGAAGGAGAAAAATAAGTAAAAGACTTGCCGTCTCCCTAAACCTGCCAAGTTTTCGTTCAAACACCACTGGACCGCAACGCGCATCCTCCCGTTCTTCGAACGGATTCGCTGATGCTGCCGACCCTGTGGTCAAGCAAACAATTAAACTCCATTGCACAAAGACTGCATGACACCTGCCACCTTTGAGTAGTCGTATGGAATGTGCACAGTAGACTCCCCCGTAGAAGCGAGCCTAGATCAAATAAGACGCTGCGTTTCAACCTCTCTTGCTCGTTGGGGAGCGATCAGTTTTGATTTCATGTCCAACAACTGAGTTATGTTGGCGGTCTATGAGATTTCAGGTGACGATTTGCCCGGAAGTTGAAAACTCTATTATGCTACTACGAATATTGAACCGGTCGAGGGGTGAGAACGTGAAAATTACTAACACTACGTGTTTTTACTGGGTTTAAAGATCAAAACTCTTTGCTGATTTAACTCATTAAAATTTTGTGGCGATAAATATAAATATTTTAAGATAGCGTAAACTGGTACAACAGCCAACCCTTTTTCCAATTTATTGAAATTATTACCAGATCGCTGTCATCGATTACCGGGATTATTAATTCAGTATTTTTCTATACTCGCATACTCCTGTAATTCAACTTTATATCAAATTGCTTCACACATTGGACGCTTTGGGAACATCGTCGTCGTATATGGAATTAAATTTGGAAAGCAAATTGAATTGTATTGATCTCGAATAAGGCAGCACTATTTTCGAACATAGCCATGACACATTTATTGTAATATGGCATGTTATTTACATTCATGGACAAAATTCATGCGTCCTAAATTAATGCGCAATAAAATAGTTTCCAAGTTAAATTCTGAATTCTAGATTAAAAGAACTCGCGGCAAAGTGGAAGAAATTTGTTGTGTTAACCACTGGTATTAGCATCTGCATCTACATAATACTCCGCAAGCTGCCACTAGGGCGTGTGGCGGGGGATGTTAGGTCACCAGCCATGAATGCACAATCGCAATCATTTTACCTTCGCCCACATA
Source organism: Hetaerina americana (assembly GCF_022747635.1). Lineage (NCBI taxonomy): Eukaryota > Metazoa > Arthropoda > Insecta > Odonata > Calopterygidae > Hetaerina > Hetaerina americana. The sequence goes on from NW_027287095.1 coordinate 20,569,017, forward strand.
TTAGTTGGATTATGTCCTCGAAAAACTTTAATCACGCGGAAGAAAGTACTTGCATGCAACACTATTCAATAAAAAGATACGTATATTCAAATCATGCTATAGAATTGTTACAAATATGGGCCTATTAAATAAAAAGGATAACATGCAGGATATGGACAAGTATATACTACCAATTCCAATTATTTCCTACGCAATTTCTGTCATATCTATTATGATTTCTAATGCTTCGAGAAAAAAACGACATTTTAAATCTATCCGTTGTTCCATAAATCTCCCTGGTTTTACGTGGGTGATCTGATGTACCTTAATAAGTGGGGGCCTGAAGTATATTTTTAGCATCCTCAGATAAGTAACCTGCCTTTAATGTGCGTAGTAAATTTAACCTCTATTTAAGCCTACGATCAAATAGTGGCTTTCATCCTAATTCTTCAATAGTGCCGTGACGAGTAATGGTAAAAGGCAGAGGTAGAAAATAATTTTAATAATTACGGGGATATAAACGATTCAAGTAACAGCTGAGCTGTTACATTACGAGAAGTTCAGTCAGAATGATTGCTCTAACTTATTACGCCTTGCACTCTGCTCCATAATGGAAATGAGTGGGCGCAAAAACGTGCTACATGTATAGACCGACAGCTTTTTTTCAATTCAATTTAGGGTGTGGCGAATGAGAGTAAAATGATCTGTACCAGGAATAAATTACAGTCGAGATAAAATACAGTATATTATTGTTAGAGCGATGGCAATAAATCAAATAAAATTTCGACCCGCTAAGGCCTAATCGGTCATTAAAGCCCATCCATGGTGTAGTCTTGCTGACCATATTTGCGTTTTTATCCTGAGGTACGATCCACCTCAATATTATCCACCTGTTTAAGAATGTACTTTAATGGTGTCGTCGTTTACGTGAAATTACTTTTATTTACCTCTGAATCTATCTTCACCTTCACATCTCTCACACGGATGGAGCCAAAAAATTATGATAATGTTATCCTTAAAAACGCTCATCTCAAAAACCAGCAGTGCTCCATTTTAATGGGTTCTGAGATTTCGTGCCGATGCAGCGAGAAAACCTGTCATTCAAGGCTCAAGCCGATGCACGCCTTGCGTTGAGTGTTTTCGCAATTGGTTGACTGGGGAAGAGATGGGGCTCCAGTCCCGGTATTCGCTGATTTTTCAGAGAGATTTTATATATATATATATATATATATATATATATATATATATATAACACAGATGTAGATTTTTAGAATATAGAGACACAAAGAAAGGACACTCACAATTTGTTATTTGACGTTTCGACAGCACGGCTGTCGTCTTCAGAAGATTCTGAAGACGACAGCCGTGCTGTCGAAACATCAAATAAAAAAGTGTGAGTGTCTTTTCTTTGTGTCTCTATATTCTAAAAATCTACATCTGTGTTTTATATATTTGTGCGTCGCCGAAGAGCGTTCCATTTCGAAGATATTTTATATATATATATAGCCTCCCTCTTATAAATTTATGAAATTTTCTCTCTCTCCCTCTATGCATATATATATATATATATATATACTACCTTGATCAAAAATTTCCCGGAAAATATTCAGAAAATTAAAAATACAAGTTTATTCATCTAAATCTATATTGTCCCCTTCAAAGTAATCCCCATCGACTGCAACACACTTATGCCAGCGCTTGATCCAATCCTCGAAACATTTTTTATATTCGGTTTTCGGTATGTCCATCAGTGCTTCCTGCGATTTTTCCATTACTTCCTCTCGGCTGCTAAAACGCGTTCCCCGTAATGGTTTTTTAACTCGATTGAACAGAAAGAAGTCACAGGGAGCCAAATCAGGTGAATTCGGTGGCTGTTGGATGGTATTTGTTGCATTTTTCGTCAAAAAATTACGAATAATGATAGCACTGTGCGACGGTGCGTTATCATGGTGCAAAATCCACGAGTTTTCTGCCCACATTTCTGGTCTCTTTCGGCGAATTGCTTCACGCAAACGTCTCATAACGCCCAAATAATACTCTTTGTTTACTGTCTGGCCTTCTGGCAAAAATTCATGATGCACTACACCGTTGTAATCCATGAAAACCGTCAGCATTGCCTTCTTTTTTGACTGAAAACGACGTGGTTTTTTTGGTCTCGGCTCATTTGGTGAACGCCATTCACTTGCCTGATGTCTGGATTGCGTGTCGTACTCATAAACCCACGTCTCGTCTCCAGTATTGATCCTTTTGATGAATGTGGGATCGGATTCAGCCTCGCAAATCATGTCTTTTGCGACGTCAACACGGTCTCTTTTTTGCATGAAATTGAGGTCTTTTGGCACCAACTTTGCTGCTACACGACGGAAACCCAAATCATTAACCACAATGTCTTGGGCGGATCCATAGGCAATGTTCAAGTCCTCCGCTATTTCTCTGATGGTTAATTTGCGGTTATTGACCAACATTTCTTTTGCTTTATCAATTTTTTCACCGACTTTCGATGTCGATGGTCTGCCACTGCGTTCATCATCTTCGATTGACTCACGACCACTTCTGAACCGCTCGTGCCACTGGTAAACGACCGTTTTTTTTAGAGAATCGTTGCCGAAACACTTTTCCAACATTTCCAACGTCCGTGCGCCACTAAATCCGTTTTTTACGCAAAATTTAATACAAGTTCGTTGTTGCAAATTTAAATCCATTTCTGCAATTGTAAAAAATCGCCATCACACACAGAGATAGATGTACTCTTGGCTACGTAACTTTTGCAAATGTCAAGTTATGACACTAAGATTTAAAGGGAATATCAACAACAGATGTACCAATTTAACAAAAAAAACAGAACTCAAATCGGAACGATGGGAGCGCCACACGGTGGTTATTCCGGGAACTTTTTGATCAAGGTAGTATATATATATATTTAAAGCGATGCCGGGTAGCCTAAACCAGAGTTCATGAAGGGATACACCTTCAGAGGTCACAAGATTATTGTAGCGAAATTATGAGTTACTTCTCTGCTGAAAATTGTAGCATTTATATTAGCAGAAAAATTAGCATTAGGATATGGAAGGAATCAGGTTTAAATGACCAAGAACCCTTGCACTGCACAATACCACCCCATTTCCCAAGAAGTACCTACTTCCTCCTTACCTCTCTCTCCCTTCAGGCAAAATTGACATCAATATTTGTCTACCTCCCATGTTAACTGCTATTATACTTTTTCGAGATTCAATCAGTGATTTTGGACTTAAATCAATGGAACAGAGGTCAACTTGAACAAAGCAAACAGCCTCTGATCGTGACGATTGGAGCTTCTCTCGTAAGTATGGGAGCGGCTTCCTCCGCTGTTAAATGAAATGTTTCTGGGGAAAAAAAATGTTCTGACTTGATTGTTTTCTCCGTGAATTCTCCTGACGTGCATTCGCTTATGGCTTTCGTGGGGCACACGCGTCTTTAAATTTTGATCGATCGTCCAATCAAATGCGTAGTAGCGGGCGTTGAAATCCTCCCATATCTTGACGGACATATTATCTTGGGTCGTGACTCGGCAGGGAGCTGTAGTGGGCGGTTTTGAGCCACACCCTCTGGTACGTCTTTCGCGCCCACTTCGTTCCTCGTCGTGACCCTCGTCTGTAGCTGAAGAGAGTAATTGACTTTTAATCTTCTTCTTTTTCCGATCTTGGAACGTGAGTTGGAGGAACGCCATCAATAACCCGAACCAAGTACGAACGCGCAATAACGTTGAAAAGCCTGCAATTTCAAGAGGTGTTACCCGGCGCGGTTTGCGTTCTAAAGTGACCATCTTTTCTCCATTACCCTTGGAGTAAAGCTGATAATAAGGGCCAAAGAGAAGAAGCCAAAAGTGTAAGTGACAATATCTGATTATAAGAAAACTGACAGAATCAACTAGGATTGCTGTAATGGGTAATGAATGGTTTCTATAATTTGTGGTCAATGTAAGTTGGTGGCTCCGAAGATGTCAAAAAGTTGCTGGCTGTTTGGACCAATCTTAACGTCTACTCTTTCACAAGAAACGCATTATCACCCTTAAAAAATCGTTTTTTTTGGGGTACCTGTTATGTAAAGTAGAGGTGTCACTTGGCGTTTTATTAGATGTCTATTGTTGCTTACCACTCATTTTCTCTTAAATTAATATTCTGAATTTTTTTTGGAAATATTAAGTCATGCTCATCTTAAATGAAGTCATCTTTTTACTCACATTAATGCAACTTCATTTAGACTCTTATGACACATTCGTAAATAAACCTCAACGCTTAGAGATATTTTTTCCCTTACATTTTCACTTGTAACCTTCATCGATATCCTTGTTACTGGTTTGGAGCTTCTTGGGCCAGTCGAACGGTATACTTTAAGAGTGTAGAGCATGAACGGATTTCTTTTAACATTCTAATGGGAAAGTGAGTACGCTCTCTCGCATGATAATATTGGAATGCTACTATGGGGCGAGGCTTCGAAAGGCATGCGGTCGTAGATATCTGCTTGCTCGCATTGATGGTAGGTCATTAGACGATTGGCAAGCTATAATGAGAGCGTTATATTTTTAATTTATCTGCTAGTCCCGATTTCTTTTGAGAGCATTTGGTTCGATATCCACGTCAACATGTACGATCACAGCCGTTCTGACGTCCGATTCACTGCTTAACTCTATAGGAGCCCAATAACATATACTTGTATTGGTCAATGATTAACTGTACAAGAAGTAATTAAAGAATATTACGTCTTGAAAGTTAGTGGATGAGGATTACCATAAATAATTATTACGATCGTAATTGCACTCCGATGCCCATTGCGTTATGCCCAGTAATTATCATAAGTACTTACCTCACTTGGAGTGCCTAAGTGTCAATACTTCTGGAATTCGTAATTCAAGTTATCTTTGGTTCGAAAAATTTAAAGTCCAAACCGTAGTGGAGGAAATGTAAGTGTATAAGTATTGAGTGCATAAAAGAGAATCCGAAAAATTTGCATTGTCTATCTAACTCAATGAAATACATTTTTATTGATTATTGTCAACATTTGGAACATACCTCATGGAAACATAAACGGATATCTTTTTTTTTAAATATCACAGAAATCACACAACAAGTAGATTTTTGAAGGAAATATCTAAATAAAACAGTTGAAGATTTGAGAGGAGTTAACTTGCAAGTGAATGCGGACGATCCACAAAAAATATTTTATAGACCATGAAAACAACTGTGGTTCCGACTTCATCTGATGACGCGATGTTAATTGAAAAATTGGTCTTAGCAAAATATTTTTTTTTAAGATTATTCACTTCTCTATAAATGCTCTGCATAAGGAAATGAAATTCCCCAGAGTTGCAGGCTTAATTCCTGCACTTCGACTATCAAAAAGTCTACTGCGACGATGCACCTAATTGGGATAATGGATGTATAAGAACTCCGCTTCAGATAAATAAAAAGTTCTCAAGAAGCCGGGGCAGACAACTGGGGCAACTGTTCCAGAAAGGACCTCAGAGATGAGACGGTTCTGGGAGGGACCTCGATTCGGATACGCCTGGTGGTGGCAGGCGCATTAACTCTGGGAATGAAATTTCATCCACCGGCACGTACTCAAATACCGGGGAACGTAAATTTGGCGGATTCTGTTTGCACTGAAAGCCGGTCCTACTTGCACGCTCCACTAAAGATCGCTGCTCCCGTGGTCAATTGATGGACTGGAATTCAGCGTGGGCATTGAAAGATGAAACGTTTTGTCGTTTACATAAAATTAAACGCCATCATTTTCTTGAATCGCCGAAGTAAAATTCGGTTCAAATTAATACAGAATACACGACTTGATTTCTGATTTTTTTGACAGGATTTCGTTAATAAGAATTTATGTTGAAATTTTTTTCTCAAACTAATGCTTATTACTAACTTGGCAGTGCCTTAGTCAGGACGGAATGGTCCCCTGAAAACATATTTCGGACGAGAACTCTTTCGAGATTTGAATTATGTAATATTGAAATATTTCTCTGAGATATATCATGTGTGCGTGATTCTGCATTAAGATGTCCAGTCAATAAGGAATGTCATTCTTATCGATGCTTACATGTTGATGTAATTTTGGCCAGTGCGGAATACCATTTCTAATGCCCGCCCTGTTTAATTTAGAAATACATCGGATTTACGTACGATTGGATTGGCAATATTTGTCTGCACCGTTATGATACGAAAATGAACGATTGGAGAAAGAAAGATTGGAGAAAAATCGAGATATCATAAACATACCAAGATGAACACCTTTATTAAGCACAAGGTTTGTATAAAAATCATCGGTAACAATTTCTTCCTGACGTGTGCATGAAGTGCTGCATTCAGACCGTCGTTTAAGGGTGCGAATGATTTCAGATTGTATTGGCATTGATTAAGATGATAGTGCACACCATTATCGCTGAACATTTGGCAATGCGAGAGATATGCGCTGATCACGTCCCGAAGTTCTTGACCAAAAGTAAGGTCGATTGTCTGCTCACGAAGACCTTCTGCAACACGTTGAAGAGGTCCGCGACTTTTTGGTACCAGCCGACTAGTCCCTATTCCCAAAAGTGAAATCCTCTCTCAAAAGACAAGGCCATGGGACCCTAAGTGCCGTCAAAGAAGCTTGCATGCGTACTCTTAAGGACCTTTTGGAATCCGCCAAACAGGGACCGTTCGAATCGTGGAAAAGTCGCCGGAAAATAAGTGTCAACGCACAAGGGATGTACTTCGAAGAATTTTAAGGCATTGTACCAATATCTGAAATAAATATATTTTTCCGAAAGTTTTACCGATACAAATTATAAAACCCATGTACGATAAGTGACTTCCTTCATTTAAATAGCGTAGCCATGCATAAATTTGAGCAAATGACAGCTATAGAAAATATGATGTAAAATGTAATTTCGGATAGTAAAGGGTGTTTTAAGTGAAATATGCTAATAGAAATCTTTGTTTGCAATTTTCAAGAAATAATAAAATTAAGAGATAAAAATTCAAACCATTCTAAAGATCATTTTGGAGATTTCCTTTGATCGAGGGGCTTTAAAAGAATGAAAATATGTAAAGAGAACAATATTTTCGGGAGGTCAGGGATACTATACCAATTCTACAACATAACTTTCTAAAGAAACTAGGATTCTGTGGGGTTGAACATATGTATATTAAGTATTCTTATTACTATTAATGCGTTTAGCATTTTTTGGTAACATTAATTTGCATTTAAACAACCTATGTCATTTATCGCGTCTAGATTTCATTATACACCATATATTTCAATAAAACATTTGTTACGAAATTATTTCGTATCACAAGAGGTTTATGAGGATTATTCACGCCGGGGTTTTATTCCAAGAGGCTTTCGTATGAACGATAAACGTCTGACGAGATAAGTAATAGCTTTTTCGTCCGGTCATGCTTAGTGGTCGGAACAGGACGATGGCTCTTTTGGGGCGAGCTTAGAAGAAGACAACGAAAGTACTTTCCATGTCTGAACCTAGAGAGAGAGAGAGAGAGAAAGAGGGGAAGTGCAGGAACTCGTGAAGAAATCAAAGAGAATGTGGAACATGTGTTCACATGAAAGCGTGTTGCAAAATGTCACCCCCGTTACGTTTTTAGCGTTTGGAAGACCTAGGCACGAGATGCTCGGAGGAGGATTTTATCGGTATTCTTGCGTGAGCATTTGGTTCTTTCAAATCTTGCGTGTACGCTCATGTAACGGTTGCGCTATCATGTTTTCGTGTTTCAAGAGGACAAACCTCTCGGGGCGTGGCACAGGCCACTTTAAAGAAGAAATGATAATAAGACTGGATTAACGATGGGTAACAAAATGCCGTCGAGAATTCGAGCTCACACGAAACGCACCCAGTTGGAAATATTTCCAAGAATGTTGCTGTTTTGCATGTAATCAGCGTCGAAAAATGCGCGGACGAAGGTTAGAATAATTATGCTCCAAATATTTTTCATTGTTTACTACAACAACAACAGTCAGGGGACAGTTATTTATGAAAGAAATAATGTTTAAAAATATGGAATATGTGTGTTCCATTTGTGTACTTTCCTCGCGGGAAATGTTTGCTTAACAAAATCTGGGACCTCATTTATATGGCGGATTAATGGAGTCGGTTATGCATTCTACCGTTTTTAACAATATTTGGCATAGCTGAGTGGGGCTGCTATCACATTTGTTGCTAAGTTTATATTTAATATATATGACTGTTAATTGGAGTTGTGTCTTTGGTTATTTTGGAAACGATTTGGTTTTTTAATTCGCTTAGTCATATCATTTCGGCCCCCGCTGTCTATTCCTCTCTCCATATTACCTAATTTTCCTACTCTCCTGGTCGATTATTCTTGCATGAATTCCATTCGCATTCGAATATGTATGAAGTAAAACCGTTCTCTAGTCGTTTCCCATTCACAATCGGATGGTACTCTTGTTCTTCAGCCGACTTGATGTATGAATCGAGGCAAAGAAGACCTGAAAATATCCTATGTTAAAAATAGTTAATAGCTATTTATACATGTATGTATGATATTTTGATATCTTTTTCTCACCCTTTGGTTCTCCGACAGTTTATGTAATTTTCCAACATAATTAAAAAGTGAAAATTTGAAAGACTTAACTGTCGAAACCCGCCTATTTCTGGTGAGTGAATCAAGCTTACCCTCACCCCGGCATTGATTCGACTCTTTAAATTATCATTGTCCATTGGATGTGAGATAGAATAGAATTGAAATATCAGAGAATAGCTCTTAATCTTAAATAATCCGTCAACGTCACAACTCCTTACACAAGTAAAAGTATGAATATTTTTGTAAAATTTATTCGTAAAATTTTGGAAAAAAATGAAAATAGGTGTATGCCCGGATAATGATATTAATTGTTCTATTTTGCTGTTTTATGAATTATAAAGCGAAGTGCATCCATCCAGTAATTTAGGACTCCGAGCACTAACATTCAGTTTATCAAGAATGCTATTTCGGAAAGTCTTGTTTGTCGAGATAGCTGTCTCTCACATCAGTTGAATACGCAGACTCGCCGAGCTAGTGACTAATGAGGCCACACAGAATGAAGAACATACCGGTTTTTTTTAGCTTTCTCCAGTTCAATTCCTCGATTTGAGCATACAAAAAAGGTGATGAGAAATGATTAAAATAAGCTGAAATGGGTGAGAATCCATGCCAAAAAAACACTGTTATACGAAATACTTTGTTACAACACAGTTGCAGTGTAAAATAAGCATGGACCAACATTTGATAAACATATACAGTTTTCGGGTAGTATTTAGCATCCTTGTCCAATTGGACGCCTCTGAGTGAATATGAGGGAATTTATTAGCAATATTTAACGAAGCAAAACAGTGGGCGTCCAAGAAGAAGAATTAATTTGAGAAATGTAGAGTTTTTGCATTTTTTCCCCTGTATTTTTCGACGCTGCCGGCGCTTCGGGGTATTTGCATGTCTCAAAGAGCGATTCGCGTGAGGCGGAACTCGCGCACTGAATAAAAAATGGCAATTTTTGCTTGTTCTCATGTTGAATCTCTGTTTTCACGATAAATACTAGGGCATCACACCGCTCGAATGGTTGGAAGTCGATTATTTGGAGCAGGAAGAGTGTGGCTTGATTAGGAATAATTACGGTTTGTTTAAACATAATTAAATTATTACATAATTAAAAATAATTATATATGTGTTTAAAACGTATAATAGAGATAATTCAATTTGTATACTATTTATGATTTAACTCATACCATCCACCTTACTAATACAGTGGTAATTTCCGGCACGAATGTATCAAAAAAAGTTCAGGGGTCTTCAAGGGGATCACCAGTTTCATAAAAATATAATTTCATTATGAACTTTTTTTAAACAGTAATATTTCATTAAACTTTATGCAAATCTATTTTTCTTACACTGTCGTACCATTCTATCTGAATAACAATGAAGTTAATTAGCTATCGTTCAATTCTACTTGAGGTACTGTTTTTAAAAGTGCAATTACTAGCCTAATGAATTATTAGCAGCATTATAACAGTATTATGGGTTAAAAGTTTATTTTCGATGGACCCAGAAAAATCGCGCGCAGTATCATGCTGTAGTCCCTTGGGTGTTAAGTATTGAAAATGTTTTGCGCCTAGTCTGTCATACTTACTTACACAATCGCCTAAATATTATAACTCCCTGCATTATAATGACGCTACAGATGCCTATGAATTTGCGTGCGGAGAAGCGTATGGGTTGGGTAAATGAGCCGGATGCATCCGTTGTCTCGATGGACCTAAGTGGAAAGGAGTAGTTTGGACAGGGAGGGGAATGGGAGGCGGAAGGGGAGTGGAGCATCAGGACGGGCGGGCTTGAAGGCAGGAGTCATCCTTGTAAGCTCTCAAATGGAATAAAAAAGAAAGGAAAAAGTCAGAGGGGTTGAGTGTGCATCGCGAAGAGAACGAAGGAGGCGACTATTATGGACTATAACGGTCGCGAGCTGCGATTGGAGGATCCCTCGGGTCCCTATCAAATGCGACTGACGAATGAGGGGATGGGAAGATTAAGGAACGGAATATAAAAAGGAAAGGGAAGCGGGTCTGGGGAAAATAAGAAAAATCTTCGGGATGGAATGAAGTCGTCTTTTGTTTCGTTTTTATTGGGCGTGAAAAGATATGCCGGATGGCTGTCTGCACGAACTCTTATTCTTGCTTCCCGAAAAGTTGCGCGCCCTTGGAATTCTGCCCTCTTTGTTTCGTGACATTATCTTTTTTGTGAGGTGGGCGTAACGAACGGAAATTCCGGATTCATCGTTGGCCAAAAGAGTAATGCTATAACAATTTCGATCAGTTCTTATTTTTGATTTGTATCCGTAAAATCTTTATATCCCGTTATGGCTAATAATGTTTAGTATTCGGAATGTAGTCGCTATCAGCATACCTATCTACGAATTATATGCTATGATTAGAATCGCAGGTGAAGGAAAGTAATGGACAAAACTTTAACATTAAATTTGGTTTCACTCTATGAATCTATTTACAGTCGTGTTCAACAACAGTTTTGTTATGATTTACCGCTGCTTCCGAGTTATCCTTTAATTTTTTCGGATTTTAAATGAAAAACTTTTGAAAAGTCTGTCCCAATCATTGGTTTGAGATGGAAATGAAGTAACCCCAAGGCTAAACGAAGATTTAAATGGATGCGAGAACTAACCGGATAAGAATCTTAGTGACTTGATTCATTCGATGCCAGAGAGAAGAGTGGGGATTATTGCATGCCTTCACCGCGTAATATTCCTGACATCGAGGTTTTAATGGATGAGACTGCAAGAAAAGTATTTGGAAAACTCTCCTGTCATACCAGTTCTCGATCAAATTGAAACTTTTTTTAACATAACCATTTTAATACTTGATTAAAGTTCCCTTTGGTGATCAGGAAATGGAAATCAGCAATGTATCATAATTTCCTAAGCACAAACCTAAACGAATGCCACCAGTTTGTAATGGCATAAACATGCTAGTGGCGTCAAACATTTGACATTGTGCCTTTCTGAAGTCTTCGGTCGTTCGTGAGATCCTGCCGCTCTTAACTTTTCACCAGAGGTGCCGAATCATCAGAGTTAATATAGTAACCCCCAGAAATTTTTCTCACTAAAAAATTCCTTTAGAAATATGTAACAGTTTCAATCGATTCCTTAGGGCTTTGAGATATTTCTCAAAGGAATTCCATGGAAAAATGTCGGAAGTGGAATTCAATGGAAAAATGTCGAAGATTTATATTTGGGTATTCTTGCAGGAGACGGGAATCGTGACCTCAGCTGTCGGATTAGTAGGTGAAATAACTTAGGTTAGCATCTGAGCTGGCTAGGCTGTCAATAATATTTTTGGCATTAAAATCACAAATTTTATTTTTTGTGAACTTGACAGACGAATGAAAACGTGCACGATATACTGCGGAACCTTAACTATTCAATTTTTAATCATACCACGCGTACGATATCTTACGTACTGTACAAGTATTGTTCCTAGTGAATGCAGAAAATACTGTGAGGCAATGGAGTACTGAAGACGGCAATAAAGGATACAATGCCGGAAAGCGAGGTCGAGATAGGGAATAGGCATTTGGATAGAATTAAGGGAGGTAGAAAGTATACTGAGCTAAATGATGAGTTATTGTAATATGTAGTATTGATTATAAGGATATTTTTGTCATGCTATTTATGGCTGAGGAATAAAATAGGGTATATCCAAAGGCTATTAAAAATCTACCCTAAGCCTACCAATAAACCTACCTGTAGACTACCACTCAAAAACGAACTTGGGCCTAATCCGAGTAATTCTGGAATCCTGACCGTCTTTCAGTTTTTCTAAATCTCCCCTCCATTGGTATTCTGAATTTGTCTTGGGTAAATGCTTGGACGACAAGAATATCTTAACAAAGCGGAGCAACTCACCCATCTCTCATATTTGGTGGGTGAACTAAAATTGGTCTTCAAAAATTAATTGCAGATTTTGACTAAAAGCTAAAAGGTCTCTTCAAAAGTAGTAGGACTGGGTTGATTAAAAAAACTTTATTGCTAAAATTGATACATTCACTTAAAAATCTTCGAAGTAGCACCCTGGTGCGTCCATACACCGCTACCAGCGGGCTTTCCACGCCTCGTACGCCTTCTGGAAGGCGGCGCCCGTAATGCTACTATGCTCCATCGTCACGATCTGTTGTAACGCTTCCACCGAGCCGTGGTGACGCCCTTAAAGCATGAATGACGTCCTTAAAGCAGAGGCGGGGGAAGAGGAAGAAGTCTGGTGGGGCGACGTCAGGGCTGTAGGGTGGCTGAGGCAGGGTCGAGAAGCTCTTGGCAGACTGCATGCGAGTTTCCTTTTGTTTGTTCGAGAGCACTCGTGACACCAACTTCGCACACACCTTACTAAGGACCATGTTTTCGGTCACAAGTCGATGCACATCACTTTTAGGGATGCCAAGTTCATCAGAAACAATATGAACACTTAATCTGCGATCCCTGTCCAACAAAGCTGCTGCGATTCCTGTCCAACACTTGCAAGATTTTCGTCACTTTTTGAGGTCGAAGGGCGTCCTGAACGTTCGGCGTCTTCAGCATCTTCTCAACCCTCCTGAAACAGCTTGTGCTAGTCATAAACACCCGATCGTAAATAAGGCAGCTTATGGTGATAACCTATGGCGTTGTCACCATAAACTGCCGTGAGCATGCCATGAGTCTCTTCCCCGGTTTTGTCCAGTTTCACGCAATAGTTGATGGAGTAGAGCTGTAACGATATCACGTTATAGAGGTTTCGCAAACGAAAGATTCGCACTCCGCAAAGGCAAGGAGTCAACTGCTACCGGCCTCCAGCCTTTCCTGAGACTCCCCTCCCTCGAACCTTGGCAGAGAAACCGCCGCCTGTCCGTCTATCCAGGAAAAAAATAAGGCACACTACTTTGGGGCCAGGCCTTGTAGAGATATGTGAAGTGATACGTTTTTTAAGGTTCCAAAATCACTAGCATTAGAAGAATATTTTAACTACCGTACTACATCGGTATAAATTTTTACTTATTTCCAAAATCATAACTTTTGTGCTCGGGAATTTCCGAAGTCTGTTCGCTTGAAAATAAAACGACGGCATAAAGTTTAGATTAACTTTCCTGAAAAAATAATTTGTCGCTCAGTGGAAAGCGCGATATAGAAGTTGAGAACATTTACTTGTCATTTAGTGACAAGCGGTATTTTTGACTTCAACTGTCATGCCAATAAATTCGCTCGCCCGATTTGGTCATTCTCTTACGTAAGTCGTAGGTAGGGTTAGGCACTTTCGGTTTCCGCCTACATTTCGGCCAATCATCAGTTCAGGTTGAAAGGTACACTTGTCGAATCAAAGAGAAACGACAATGAGGAAATGTACCGATGCATTGAAGGGTCTCGTGGCACCGAGGAAACGTAGTGAGTGCGATGACTCATTTTCCTCTTACAATGAACAATGGAATTGCACGACTTGGATGATTTCTCCTCTTCCGTTGCATCCCGGTGCGGCCGAGATTATGGATTCGACACGTGGTGGGCGAGGGGTTATACCGGAGACAGGATCTTTCGATCTAAAAGACACCGCCTCAGGTTGAGAACTTTCGTTTTAATGGCCGTATCCGAAACCCCGACCTCCGAAATTACACCCGAGCTCCGCGATCGTTGAGTGGGGTAGTCTGACTCCTCAAGACGGATCATTTCGGGGCAGAGATGGGATTGGATTCTTTTTTTTCTCCTCTGCGGAATGGATTCGCCTTCTGCGATTGTTAAAGAAGGCGCACCTGCCGTATCCCGCGCCGTTGAGTAGCGACGAGCGGTGTCATGCAACGACCGATACAGTTCTTCGTTGGAAGGCGGATGGAAACCCCACCCCCACTTCGCCTCTGGTGGGAGGGAGGACGGAAAGGAGGAGAGGGCATTTTTCGAAAGAGTTCCCTTCCGTCTTCTCCCGGACAGATTGTACCCGGCGTTCCCTGAAGGGGGAAGGCGGAAAGATGCAATCCACGCGGCGGGCGTACGAAAGCACCTACCGCGCGTGATTTGGCGAGGCCCTCGTTTCATAAAGCACGAGGAAAGGGAATTGCGGAAGCGGTTGCGACAGCCGCCTTGCCTCGATGAACGCGCGGATCGTCGGAGAATTAAGAAGCTTCTGTTGGGTCCGTGTGGAAATGTGTTCTTCCACTGTATCATTCAGTACAATTCTCGTTTCTCCTTGAAAATGAATACCTACAGAGAAAAATTTGTGGTGAATGGAAACAGCCTTCTGCTTCTCAGTTCATCTTACGTCTAAATTTGCACTTGCACTGTAGTTTTTTTGATTCGGCGAGCGATGCTATCCGGTAAATAATATATTGCATTATTTGCTGGAGATATGCAAAATGACACACCTGAAAAAGAGAAGGATAATTAGACCTTAAATTTTTGTGGATGGGCTGTGTCGATTACCAAATCTAATCAGCCAGTTACGTCCGTATTCAATGACCTTAATTTGGCACGATTAAATATTTAACAAGAGGATAAAATATGCCAATGGGGAATTAGGCAGTTCAGTGGATAGAGCGCCGGGCTACTGACCGGACGATCCGGATTTGATTGCGAGTGGCGCTTCTGAGTACTCTCGGCTTCACCAAAACCGTGTGAATATTCGGGTACCAGATCTCGGGAAACCACGGGTGGCAAAGGATAAAGACCTGGACCCCATCAAAACGCTGTTGGGTGAGCTCATCTTTCAGAATAACCTTTAGGTTGATAGCCTTGTTTAATGAGAAATAACAGAACTATTGAAAACAAATTTCTTTCCTTAGGAATTCCCATTAAGTAATCATTTTCGTTATTTCTATGATCAACATTATCATGGACTAGTTTAATAAGACGAATATTGTTTAGAGTTGGGCTTCATTTCTTCATTAACTACCATTTCAGATTCCGATGTTTTTCGTGCCGTGCATATTTCATCAAAAACGCTTTTCGGAAGAGTGATAATAATCAATGGAAGTGAAACACATTGCTTCTCTTGGAACTATGTCCTCTTTTGTGATACATGTAATAAAAAATGTTAAGGACCTCCGGATGAGTCATAAGGAAGACAGAAATGTCTTCGCAGTAGTCCCTCCATTTCATTGTGTATAACAACCGCGTTTCAATCTCAAATTACATCAAGCACCATTTTTCATCGGATAACATGCTCCAAACGCAATTGATACATATCATCAAGCAGTTCCTGGATATATTTTCTTCCTCACGCACTGGTGCGTGCTCTTCGTGTGGGAATTCCAAGGCTCTTTATTCGCGAAGAAATTCCTTCCCGAGGGCTGTTTATGCATCACATCTCGCCGTTTGTAATTTCAGTAAAATATGCGACGACGCTGGGATTGTCTAGTAAATTGCAGAGGTAGGAAATATATGGAATTCTGTTCTACATTTTTCCTTTCATTATTAAAGCCAAATATGAGCTTTCTAAGTTCTTGGAGTTCTTCTTTGGACATGTAGTCAAAAGGATGACTGCATTTTCTTTAAATGGAAGGTCAGTGTCTGTTCGTGGTTGCTAAAACTGTCTTATGGCGCAAGCGCACACTTTCTCTCCGGAAAAGTTCACGGCACCTTCGTTTTTGGACACTCTGGAGGAATAAATGGGTCCATGAAAAATTACATTAAACATTTCACGCCTAAATAGCTGAAGAAATAAAGATTTATGAAAATATTTATTTCCTTTCAGTTACACTGAGGAAAAATATTGTGGATTATTACACGTGTTAAGTTTAACATAATAACATGGTATGTGAATCTCTTTCCCTAGAATACAGGTTTACGGGCCTGAGTTTACAAATGAGTCCTCGGAGGAACTCTTACGTTTTTCCACGGAAAGGAAATGTCCCTTTTTCTTGATTTGAGCACCCATAATTTGCATATTATCTAAAGACCACCATTCGAAACTATTAATACTACTTTAACGAACAGGTCAGGGGGGCATAGAAATATGTATTTTCGCATTTTAATATTTTAATTCCAAGCGAAAGGAATTCTTTTAACCCGTCGCACTTCTTAGACATTCGACTCCATGGCGTCGCGGTTTGAAATGAATCGAGATTATTCTTTTTCCTTTAGCAGCTCTTTAAGCCATCCCCATGTCTCTCGCCGTAGCAGCGTCGCGAACAGATCTGGAGCGGGGTGAAGATACTTATAATTAGCTTCCGCATACATAATTTGTTTTCGTTTCGTTATAGGAAATGGTGCACGCCCACACGTGCTTATAAATCTCACCCTGTGACATTCTTTCTTGTGAAGGTGAAATATCGAAAAGTGGAACACATGGAGATCGAAGCCTAGGAATCATATGCTATGCTTTAACATTCGCGTCGAAGTGACAGTGCCCTCTTAACACTGAGTCGACAAAGTTATTCGAGACGGCTGCGGGCACTTATGAGTTAACCTGAAATTAAGATTGAAAAGATATTTTGCATATTTCCATGATTTTAAAGTGACATTCCAACTGTATTAATACATGAGTATATGAGTGCATTTCCGTGTTAGTGCCATATGTGTTTACGTGAGGAACGGAGATGTATTCTCTCTTTTCTTTTGGTGACGTCAAACCTTCATTCGTAAATTCCGTTTCGGTAACATATTTCTGCAGTACCTCGTTCTCAGTATTTTGCTCATTTTTTTTATAAATGGGTCGTCAGCATTTGCCGATCTGTTTTTTTTTCAACTTTGAACATTTTATGATCTTGACTATGAAGCGACCTAATTAAAATTCATCATTTTATTCGATCTCCCGACATTCCCCTTTTTAATTAGCACATTTTAGAGGCGTTGACAGCTCATTGTCGTCGATAAAAGAAAAAAAATGTACGAGAGAGTGAGTTACTATGGTTACGAAATGAATGCAATAATTCTAATTAATTGATTTCAGTTCAACGTTCCAAATGTATTCCATAATCCTCCACAGTGCGGTGTTTATTCCTCCGTCGCACCGGTGTACTATATTTTAGCGAAACACTCACTTTGCAAATATTGTCATTTTATTCACTACCAAAGGATACCTTTCCATTAACACTTACCTTATGAATATTAATGTTGGCTTGGTCCCAGCGATTCAATTATGTATCGGAGAGGAATTACGTTCACTCGTCTCTTTTGGTTGAAAGCAGAAAGACGCTTTAGACTAGTGTATTTGGATTTGCATGCCGTAATCTTCGAATTCTGCCACTGAAATATAACGGCTCTTGCGATTAATCCCATGGACAACATTTCGAATTCCCTACCGCTTCGTCGTCTTTCATTCTTCTCAGTCTCTTCCAGATGCTCAATATTTTCTTGTTTTGGTAGGGAGTAAACGATTCCAACCACGCTTATTAGGATAAGTAAAGTTCTCTTCGTGTGCAAATCGCCTGCTTTAACTACTGCCAAAGGCTACCTTCTGTCCTCTGGAGGTATTCTCCTGTATTTATTCATCTCTGTCGCATCTGAATCTCGTCAGCGATTAGACGTTTGGAACCGAGAAGTTTCATGTTAGTATGCTATCCTATGAAATGCTACGTAACTTGAAATCAAAGAATATGATTTGCCTACTTAAATTAGTAGCTGCTTTTAAATTATTAAAATCAGTACATATTTTATTTTTATCGTACGTGGTGGCTATTAATATGTTTTTTTTAATATCCCCGAAGTATTAGGATAAAGAGAAAAATATTTCAAAACTTTATGAATTCCACTATCTCAAATCTCTGTGGCACGGTACGAGTTTCAACCGTTATGTAACACGAGATGACATAATTTATTGAAGCTCAAATCGTTCGGTAAACTTCTTGAATGATGAAATTCTGAAAGTTTTTCTTTTTACATCCTACGGTGAATTTCCATTAATTTAAGGTCGAAGCACTGAATTATCCCCCACTGAGGAACAGGACAGTAATGCATCAGTCACTGATATGTTCACTGTAAATACATTTGGGCTGTTGTATTTTTCTACCACGACCCTGTTGATAAGGTAAGAGCAAGAGAATATAAAAGTAACCTCTCTACCTTGAATCAGGTATTCAACGCAAAAAGTCTCTCGGAATGGCTCAGTGTTGCGAATTTTTTGTTTAAGCGGATACGCAGTGCTTGAATTTGAAAATGAAAGTGAGGAAAAAAAATTAGTTCAATTAAACTGAGAAGAGTCAAGAAATTTTCGAACGCGCTCATTCTTGAAACTCAAATTTTGTAAAAGCGAGCGCTCCCATGCGTAAAACTCACGGTAAATTAGCGAATACTTAAGCAATCTCACTTGATGTAACCATTAATGTTTTTTACGCAGTAAGCATTTTTCTGATGAGATTTAGACGCCGTATTTACTTGTATTTAGCAAAGTTCCTTCCAGTGCGGTAGTGTACAGGTGATTCCGTTCCAATAAATGCATTATATATATTTATATATATATATATATATATATATATATATATATATATATACATATTTATATATACATATGTATATGTATATATATATATATATATATATATTTCACATCTATATATATATATATATATTTTATATATATATATATATATATATATATATATATATGTATGTGTGTCACCTAAGTAGTTGCAGAAAAAGCAAACTATAAGTTTTTACACAGTACTAGAACACGAGGTTGGTAATTATAAATAATTATATAAATATATATATATATATTTTATTTGAGAAAATTGCCGTTTGCGGGCTTTAATCAGTATTTTACAGCGTCCCTGAAAGTCCTGCGGTATTTATTTATAATTACCAACCTCGTGTTCTAGTACTGTGTAAAAACTTATAGTTTGCTTTTTCTGCAACTACTTAGGTGACTATTGCACTAATTGTCTTAGAAAAGTCTCATCTAGTGACTAACTTCGTGAGAGGCATATGCCAATTGAAAGTAGGAACTTACTTTGAGACATAATTTATCTTCATTTAAATTGTGATAATAATTTCGCGGATATAAGTTTAAACATTACTTTTTATCTTTGTTTGTAAAACGTGAAAATTAAGCTTAAATTTTTGGTACAGTTTAAATTTTCTGAGAGATATTATTTTCAAGTTAATTCGAAATCTGCGGAAATCTTATGAATTATTTTTAGAAGAATACAAGAGATCAAAACACCTTATAATCCGACATATGTATAAACGAAACCGGGGTATTTTTCGTTATTACAGTGTAAAATACTTAGTAAACTAGTAAATAAACAATTATATTTGCTAATACATCGTCAGGGAAGTATTTGTTTGGATTTTGTTGATTACCGTTAATACTCGTATGTTCGAAATGAATAATCATTTTCCGCGAAGTATTCCTCCATCAAGGACCAGAGTGGTTTCAGCGGTTACTCCCTAAGATTTCCCGTCGTACTGTCGAAGGAGATCAAAACTCAGCCTACTCGTAGTGACATGCAATATGACTTGGTGGAAATTCTTCTTTTGGACGGCTTCTACTTGCAAACTCCCCATCTTGAATCGAGCATAAAATTTGGCACTTGCGAGAGAATGAACGGTAATTGAAAGAGTTTGCACCGACACGCAACATTCCCATCCCATATTCTCGTTTGAAGCCGCCTTCAATTTCTTTCTTAATATTTCCTCCTCAGCGAACTGGAATGGAATTTTGAGTGTGTGAGAGAGAGCGAGAAGTATGAGAGGGAATACAGTGGAGACATTACCTTTTTGCGAGAGGTAGCTAAGAAGAGGTTAAATTTCCTTGCGGCTGAATGATTTCTTCTCATCGTGCATAGATGGGCGATTGAGTCCAGTTAAAGACTGTCCTTAAATTACTCAAGGATTTTCGTGGTGAGAGGGGGGGGGGGGTGTGTCATTTCATTATGCTTCCTTAGGATGGATTTTTGAGCGGGGAAGGAATCTTGTGTAAGGTTTATAATTGCATAATTCAGCCATTGTTATGCAATTTTCCTTGATCACCAAAGATGGCTCCAAATACGTATACTCCCAACTTTCGATTCAGAATTATTTGATCAATTACCATCCCCCTAGAGGAGTTAAGAAATATTTATTTAACTTCACTATTTTAATGTATTTTAATAGTACTAAATTATAATTGGTCTTTCTGGTTAGTGTAATTTTCAGTTTAAGCCCGTAATTTAGCCAAACGTAGCGTAAAAGTTAATATATATGAGATTTGTCATTGTTTATAAGAAATTATTATTTGATATTAAATGCCGAAAAGGGCTGCAAAAATGAAAATTGACTTACGAAGTTTGATGAAGTTATATCATGATTATAAGCTATATAAAAACACAGTAATCAACCCGAATGTCGATTGGGTGGGTGTGGATCAATTTGGATTGTGTGAATTAAGCCAGACGGTGTGTGAAATTCACACATCAGCGAATGGAGGCCAGCTCCTTTCCCTGTGACACTTATGGCTTCCCAGGAAGATCTGTAACTCGAAAAATCACGCAGCTTAAACTGTATGAATATAATATAAAGTAATCAATTTATACTGATGGATGTGTTTAAAATAAGATGAGATAACAATGTAACCGGATGGATTTCATTGGTTGCTTTCAATTAGAAGTGACACCCCGTCGACAAGTACACGTACTTGTATATTGGCTAGCAAAAGCTGCTTTTGAGTGTTCTTTGGAATTAATAGGAAAGCTCCTCAGGGGTACGGAATTCGGTGCGGCGGACTAGAGATTCTTCCTTCAATCGCAAATATGTATTTCTCTTTGACCAAGTAGCTTCGAATGCAGTCCGTTGTGCAACTCTTACGCTTGTGGCTGACGCGAGTTCACTTGCATCTGTATTTAGGAAGCATAATTCCCTCATTCTCCCGCAATAAGTGATAATTTCCGGGAAAACTCTGAGCAACCAAGCGTTTTAGGTAGACACCCTTGCGCACGTGCATGCTTCATTGGACGATCCCTAAAACAAATCCATACGCATTGCCCTGCATTATTACGCCATCAATTACACGATCGCGCGATCAATTACCAGTGTGTAGGCTCACGGTGTATGATACGCTGTAGATTACGGATTGAGGAATTCAAAAACTCCCAGAATATAACATCGCTGTATGACTATTCGATAATACTCGTAATACACGTAGCAGCTTAAAAATCTGGTTTGATAATCTTTCAGATGGATTGATATATATTCATAAAAATCTGTTGATTCTCAACATTTCTTTATGGGCAATACTGAATCCATGAGAAGCGTTCTAGTCTAGTTGACTTTGAAGTTAAGTTCTTCTTTGGGCTTTCATCCACTTTTTGAGGTGATTAACCAATAAGAGATTTCATGTATAGCTAGCCAATGAAATCTCAATGCAACGGTTTCGGAGTGTAAAAATAATTCGTCTTGACCTGGATTCGAACTCGGATCCTTCGATGTTCGGCTGAGTACTTTAGCCAGGGGTTTAGTGTAAGAGGACGCTTCGACAGCTAAACTGGCTAAAACACCCGGTCGGATATCGAGAGATCCGTGTTCAAAACCCGGTCAAGGCGAATGATTTTTACATTCAGAAATTGATGCATTGAAATGCATATTAGCGGATGATTCCATCAATAAGTTACCGTTGTGGCATCTCCCCCAGTTTCTTGGAATAAGCTAATGGATATTGAAAATTTAATTTCAAAGATCAGATTTAATTATTAGGAAAAACTAATAAGTCTCGTAATTCAGTTTAGGGTTTTTTTTCGGCAGAGACGAATTTATCAAAGTGTCCAAGAAACTCGACAACTTCGAACGTAGAAGTCGACCGAGATTAATCATTCAAAAGGTGACAACAGTAAATCCACATCTTTTGGGAAGTCGTCCGAAATCTTTGGAGGCGGGAAGGGCACTCACGATGACTACGCAAAGCCTTCTCTAGGAAACAGCAGACTCACGCGTGCGGCGTTCTGCCCTGCTCCCACCACGCCTAAGGCTACTGCAGGGTTTTCCGGTCGTTGATTTTTTCGGACGTTTTTTCCACCTCTGGTAGGAAAGCGGCTGCTTCCGCCTGCCTGCGGCGTCCGTCGACGCTCGTGGCTCGCCTTTCCCATGAGTTGGAATGGCCTTCTACCGAATCCGGCACTGCTATCTTTTCTCCTTTTCACATTTCGAGCGGGTTTGGTCACCACTTAAAGCGACGGAGATTCGGACGCTCTCATCTTATTTCATCCTCGCCGGAATTTCAGGCACCCCACCTGCCCCCTATATCATGTTAATTATTACAAGCCTCAGTTGAACTCTTTTAAATCTCCCTTTCGCGTTCAATCTAGCTCCACTGAACTTTAAAGCTAAATGGTCATCTTCGCACGGTGCCTAAAACGTAACTGCAATCTTTGGCTAAAACCAAGTTAATCGGTGAGATGAATTCGAATGCCTGGAGTTGATTAAGGCCTATGAAATACTTGCAATGGATGTCAGTTTTGTAGGAATTTGTTATATTTATTTTATGAAGTTAATTTCGATGTATTTTTTTCTCTAAGGGACTTGCCACGTCACATTATCAAAGATTTTTTAAATTTCAATTAAAAAATACAATTTGCTATTTTTAGGAATTGTACACTTGTTTATTTCTACCATAGACTATGATCTGTGTCATGATCAGATAGGCGTACAATATGACAAAAAATTAACGTTTTTTTGCTCCAATGGTAGCATACTAAATTTCCTCAATTTTAACTTTTAATTAAAAGAATTCTGCTTATACCAAAGGCAAGGACAAATTATATATAAACTTTTAACTCAGATATATTGTCATTATTCATTAGTTGGATAACAAATGCAATGCATTCGCATGCCTAGAATTGAACAGTGTTGAAGACCTTCTGGAACACTCGGTATTTCCTCATTTTAAGATTCTATTCAGTTATGAATCGCTTCCATTATGCAACTTAATTCCAGCTCCTTAGCTTCCATTAGCACACTAAGCAACAATCGTTTCATAACATTAATCGGGAGGATGTCTCTTTAGTGGTGATTTAGAAAATGTATTACCCCCATCGTACTACAGTTAGAGAAATCATGACAGTAAAATTAGAGGGATTAAGTATAGAACAGATAGGTTTAAGATGTCATTTTTTCCGCGATCGATAAGGGATCAGAATGACATTGTCCGACCACGGTAGGGGTCATACTCGGGTCAAAATTAGTCTGGTGTGTATTCAACCCAAACCATACACCCTACCGTTGGCTTGCAGGATACTAAATATCTATTTAAAATAACTCTGGAAACCACCTCGTGCATTCAATACTAGTATTAAAGATTTAAAAATGTGTGGTAGATGTGCATTGCTAATATGTCACGAAGGCAATGGAGAATGATGTTTACCCTTTAACATCGCAATGAATTCGCCCCGAAGTTAATGGTTTGAATATTTTCGTTCGTAGCGGTCCAGACATATTATCGGGCGCATTCTTTTCCACCCACTTTTCTATTTTTTAATGTACGTGTTGTCGGATTGGGTGCCATCGTGTAATGTCCGACGGTTACTTCCTTTGAGATTGCCATTTCATGTAAATGGTCGCATATCGAAAAGTATGTGCTTATAATTCCAAATTTTCACCCGGATGTGACTTTGCTATCCGGTCGTGAAGTTGGCTGGCCCATGTTAACAGTTTCAGCAACCCCCCTCAAAAAAGAGACCCCGTGGAGTAAATCAGGATCTCGGGAACAAGCGTGGTTCGTATTCACATGCCAGACGGAGTGTTCCTAATGGATTTCGAAGATTCATCCAATCTCCCCTTATCCTCGGGTCCAAGTTCAAATTCAACATACTCGCACATTGCGATGTTTCTTGCAGTTCCGTATCCCGGTGCCTCTATAGCTCCAACGGGATCTTCGAGGACAGTTGATTTCTTTTGTGCCCCCTTTTTTTTGGCTCCCTGAGTGGAAGTTTGCCCGGCGAAAAGGTTTTTATTTCCTTGGAATAGCAAGTGTGGAGACGATAATCGAGTTAATTTAAGTTATATCTTGACATCTGTTGAGGGCTTTGTGGCAAACAGTATTCGTGTGTTCTTTTATTTCTGTTTTTTTAATGAATCTCCGTAGACAGAAGTTAAATTGTGATTTAAAAACATATAGGACCGTTTTCGTATGGGTGTACGTAAACTATTTATAATGCTTGGGTATTTGCCATTTGAAGCCGTATGTTGGTATTACTATATCTGATCGCACAGTGAAGAAATGTGTGTGTGTGTAACCACCAATACTCATGTTGACAAGTCGTTTTGGACCATGCTATAATGTCGTGTATAAAATACTTGTTGGAATTACACATGATGAGTTCAGCAGTCCCTTGCACTTCCAACTCCGTCAACGCCTCTATGAAGCGTATACGGCATGAAGTACTGATTTTTCACTATCATTTTCTCATATTCCTCCGTTCAGTATTGACTGCTCTAATTTTGAAATTAATTGATTTAATTTTTGATCACTAAGTTTTTAAAATCGGAAGAGTATGCCACTTCCCTCGGCTTACTACTACTGCATAATATGCCATTATCGAATCGAAGACTGAATTTCGGGGAATGAATTTTACAAACGTGATCCTAGTCTGGGTGTAGAATTTGGTCTCTAATCAAAGGGCCAAGTTTCAAATTCAGTTAACTTGGGGCCACTTCGCCTTTTCTCAAGGTATGGGATTTTACGGGGACCCTATTTATATGAAAAATCATGGCGGATTATAGCAAGAAATATTTTGAGTCTCGTGAGTTAATTTCACACGCCGCCGTAAGGGTTTGTACGAGGTGAGCATTAACCTTCGCCAATCAAACCAATCTTCGTTTGGATCATTATGCTTTTTTAAGTCATGATTTTTTTAAACTAACGGCGACCTTCCTTTCTCTCCCGTGGAAGTAGTAGCTTTTTGGGAGGTGACCGACAGCTAAGATCATTTGTGTCATTAGGTATGCATGGTAAAGGATGAAGGGTGGAGAGAAACCCGGCGTCGGTATTGCTCCTGACGAAAAGCGCCAAGGGGTCCGCAGTTTAGCGTTCCATCTGACGGACGGCGTACTCGCTCAAAGTGCTCTCCAAAAAGCACCTTAAGCAAGGATTGGGATACCACTGAAAACTATTTGCCGCCGCCAGGATTTCGAACTCTGGCCCTCTGGTTGGGAAGCCAGTACGTTAGCCACCGGTCCATCCTGATCCCTTTTCTCTCTCTCGTGAATACGTAATTATATACTGAGCTAATTGAAGGAAATATAATTTATTTGTTCGTTGACATGAGTTTTGGAATTATGTGGTCCTTTTCTAGCCAGGAACGATACACGTAGAATAATAATTTGTTTTTCGCTCAAATGGTGGAGTATATAGTATATCCTGGCTCAAGCAGTGTGATACATGTAAGTAGTTAAATTCTGATAAGTACGTGGGATTAGTTTCAAATTTTCTTTTGGTTCTCATAATTGTTTTTCCAAATATTACTTTTCATCCTAGTTAAGCAATAAAGTACGCTAATAGATCGTTTTCCAACAAGTACTGGAAGCTTTAATTCCATTTAAAATGAATTCCTAATTTTTTCATCGACCGAATGCAACTTTTTCTCCAGAGTATGCGGAACGTGCTCACTCTCGGTACAATGTCCAAAATTACAAGTTACCAACGTTGATAATTTTATAGTAGTAGTAGTATTTAGGGGAGGCGACCGACAGCTGAGGACATTTGAGCCATAGGGGATGGACAAAGAAGGATGAAGAGTGGAAAGAAACCCGGCGTCGGCATTAGCCTACTCTGTACGAAAGGCGCCAAGGGGTCCGCAGCTTAACGTCCCATCCTACGGACGGCGTACTCACTCAAAGTGCCCTCCACAAAGCACCTCAAGTAGGGATCGAGTTGCCTCTGAAAAATATTCAACACAGCACAGGGATTTGAACCCGGGCCCTCTGGGTGGGAAGCCAGTACGTTAGCCCCCGCATTATCTCGATCCCCCCTTGATAATGTTATTGTAAGCTTTCAAATCACATAACGTCTTCCCTGGTACACTTTTATTAAAATTCGAAAACCCTTCTATTACAACTGCACAAACCAGAAAATCACGTTGGATTTGAACTGGAGTATTTTATGCTATGACAGAAAGCCTACAATTTTCCATCGAACTGCTTATCGGTTTCAGGAGTCGTGAGCGAAGAACAGTAAATACGTAGTAGCTAGCTTCCCACCTTGTTACTACTGTTCCTTCCCCTTGCTTAGCTGCCGCGAAATCGACAGTGAGCTCCTGGAACCTGCTCGCAATCCGTCCTGGAACCTCCTCGTCGTCGGTTAATCACCCGAGTGTGACCATAACGCACCGTTAATTCCATGTCGACTCTCGATTTCATCCGCCTGTGCATATGGAATTGGTCTGATAGGAGGCAGGTGCGTGCGCCCGAGGATATACTCCAACCACAAGGGGGATGGAGAATGCATCGAAGAAGAAAAAACAAAATGTCACCTCTTGCCTTCCTCTCGTTCCATGTCTCAAATCCCTCCCTCCTCCCCCCCCCCCCACCTCCAAGCCACGCCCGAATGATTCCGGAAAAAGGAATCGAGCAGAGCCCTTTTCTTGCCCTCCCCATTACCATCGCTGCGGATTGGTGGGTACGCAGCTCAGGAGAGAACCCGTTAAGCAAACACATTGAGGGGCGGGGGATAGGGAGGATCCCTCCCATGAATTTCTTTTGTGTCAGATTGGTAATTTCCCGTTCTTGTGGGATATAGAAGGTTCGCGGAGAAGACAATGCTCCTCAGGGAGCGGCGACCTATTTGCCAGTACCGAAAACTTGAAATTTTACACGCATTTCGAGGAGGCCATGTATACGTAACAAATGCGGGAAAAGAATAGTAAACGTCGAATAGTATGAATCTAGCCGTTAGGTCTTTCTTTTGTAGACGGCTAAGAAGAAGCCGGAGATTAGGTATGCAGGAAAAATGTTATAAGGAGGATTTAAGATGGAGGAAATATTTCAATGATGTACTTGAAGTTGAAATGAAAAAAAGGAATGTTTCACTAATGATATCGCGCAGAGAGAACTTTGTATCGTCCTGTATACAGTGAAACTGAGACAATATTGCAGTCGTGTTCTTGTTCGAAACGTTTTCCCAGTAACCAAGAAATACTATTACTGATATGCTAATGCCTTCCAAAGAAAGGAGTACCCATTGTTGTAGATTTAATAACAAATCATTTTGCTTCAAAATCTCGTATAAATAGTTAAGGTACAGTGGGATTTTGGAAATTCTAGTGCGCATAAATTAATCGGTTTTAAACTTCTAGAAAACGTACACTAAAATAAAGATAATGTCTATTGCAACTGAACTCTACGGACTAAAATTCTACTCGTATTTATGATTGATGCTAACCTGGGGAATCCAAATCTAGTAGTGGAAGAATGTTTTTTATTTGAGATACAGATTTAGAAATTATTTGAGAATCAAGAAGGAAATAATTATGACAAATGCTCTGAAGTATCACCAATTATAATAGGATAAATATCTATAAACAGCTGATAATTAAAGCCATGGAGTAGGAATGCACATCATTATAACAGAAATCTGAAGTAAGCTTTTCCAATGTGGGCAGACATGACCAATAAGGGAAAGTGAAAAGAGAAGATTGGAAGGATTGGAAACTACGATGAAAACAAAGAATGATGTAATTCAAATTGAGGGGCAGAATAGTCCACGACGGGCTGTCATAGAGAATCGGAGAAAAAATAAGCCCAAGGAAAACTTATTCTAAAAAGAAGAAGGGATAATGTTATTAGGAGCATTCAGGGGAAACTAGGACCTGATTGAGACGGCTGTTGAAGGAAACTTGCACATATGCATAGTAAAACCCTGGATGATAAGCATGCGCAAGCATGATTAGATGTATCCGTCCATGGAACAAATAATGTAAATATTCAAATAAAAAGAGACGTTTCAGGCGTGATATGGTGGAATATCATGATTAATTAAAAATAGCAATTTTCCACAAAAATAAAATTTAATGCCATTAAACTTTATTTTGGTGGAAAATTGCTATTTTTAATTAATATTCAAAGTTCATTGAGCAGGAATAGTTTAGCAATTAGAATAATCAAAGCGGAGAGATGTTCCAAACAAATGTTAGGAATAATGAACAGTGATGAGGATGACTGGAACGAGGGAAATTTCAAGTCATATGTACAAGTGGGTATATATATATATTGTATAAATATATATATACCCAATATATATATATTGTACTTTTACATATATATATATATCCAATATATACATATTTTACTTTTACATATATATATATATATATATATATATATATATATATATATATACATATATATATATATATACATACATATATGGATATAACCCACTTCACCTAAAAAGGAAAAACGGTTCACTTATATACTGTATAGTATCCGCCGTCACTTTGTGGAAACGATTCATAATGAATAAGAAATACTTGGTTTTTCCACACAAACTTTATTTTTACGACCGGGTTTCGACGAGGATCGTCATCATCAGGTTTGTGTGGAAAAACCAAGTATTTCTTATTCATCATTGGTTCACTTATAGCATTTCTGTGGTCCGATTTAGTATCAGTGTGAGTGGAGTCGATAAAGTTGGCTGGGTCCATAAAATATTATACAAGTAAGTGAATACTCGGAAGTGAATCGCGTTTTCTTTTATGTGTTCCTTTCTTTTGTATATTTTTTCTATGTTACTTGAAAATATGTTAGTGTGTGTATAAACTAGATGCATATGAAATGAAATCTTGTATATTTAAAGACGTTTATTATACTAAAAAACTGCACGTAGAGGATCCACTCGAAGGTCTTCCTTTCACTCGCAATGAATTGCATGCATTTATATCTTCCGGTTCCTAAGATTTGTACTCCTTTTTATGGTTGGGAGTCGATGGGATTTGGTGGAAGTTCGGGAAATTGTGATAAAATCAAATGTTGACATTAAGGGAAATAGACTAGCCATGGATCAAAGGTTTCGGCAATTTACACTTCCATTCGATCTTCTCCTAGTTGCATTTTAAATGCTCGCCATATGTAAAGTAAGTGGTTCTCGGGACATCGCTAAAATGCGTTGCTGGAAATATAAGGCTTTGGTTCAGGAACATAAGGATACTAGTGACAGAATTAATCTGATTGCCGTGGAGACAGGTAATCATTTACATAAAAATGTCTACGCTTGGCTGAAAAAAACTTATTTGTATTTGCAAATTATGTACCCCATTATATTGCATTTCCTGATTGAAAGTGCTGCTTTCTTTATTGCCTCCCCCGAATTGAGCAACATTTAATTACTCATCATCATGCTTTGTCCTGTCTTACTTTCCGGTTTGACAAAATAAACATATTTTAAGGACTTACGGTGAACGTCTGGGTTAAACCAGTCCCAAAAGTGCTGCCGCCATGTTCATTTTGTGCATCATGGCAAACACCGGTGATAAACTACTCGATCAACGCTGATTTCTCTTTTCACTCGCTATGAACACTTCAGCGAGTCGATTTGAAATAAATTGACCTATGAAACGAACTTGGCGTAATACTTCTCGTAACCTGGTAAACTATTATTATTATTATTAATGGAAGTCTACCATTTTGGGTAGATTTGGGCTTCATGTGCGGACTAATAACCGCTACATTTCTGAGCCACATCTAAAACAACACAGCGGTACTCGCTATAAACTCTTCTTCAATTTCCCATATTTACTGTCCCCCTTCGTGACTTGTCCGCGTCTTTCATTCTTCTTATACCCTCTTATTCGCTTGCCTAATATTCTTCCCTCTATCTCAACGATTCATCCCCGATTAAAATATTCTACATCCTCTTCTCTTACCTTCCTGGACACTGATCATAAAAAAATTACACCACTTTGTGCATCTTTAAGGATGGGAGGAGGGGATATGGGTCCATGGGCCTTTCTTCTTGAAAGGTACCGGGGAATAATCTTTGGCTGCAACTTGAGTGTGCAAAACCATGTGCAGTTCTGGATCGGCAAACCGGATTCGAATTCTGACGATCTGGTCCGTAACCCTCATTCCCCTTCCCATGCCTCCTCGTGCACTTCGTGGAGCAACCGAAATAACCTCGCTGTCTAAAGAAAATACTTAAAATATAGTGGATTTCTTGGCTCAAAAGCAGTGAGTGCTCCCAATTCGAAGGCAATAGAAATGACCTCTGCACGCGTGAAACGAATACAGATTTTAAGTAGGATCTGAGAATAAAGATAAGAGGATTGGAGTTCAGTGAGATCCGTATCCATCAGAAATCAATAACTCCTCTCGACTGATGTCGCGATGTCATTGCTGCTTACCTAAAGGGTACAATACACGACTGTGCCATGGACACTTGCGTGTCCTATAAAAATATCTTCCGCCGCCGGTATTCGAACTCGGGTCCTATGGGTTGGAAGCCAGTACGTTAGCCACCGGACCATCGCGATCCCTAAGAGCGACTTTGTTCGCGTACGCCAAATCGAAGCGGGATAGTATACAAGTATACTTACTGCATTGAAAAACATGGATTATTGGTTTTTAGATGCTCTTCGACTGAATGGATTTTGAAGAAGACTCTCCTGGGCTGCACTTTAGAATTAATCAATAAGATCAACCACACTAGAACAATTATTTTTCGGTAAATGAGAATTTTATTGCCATTGAAATAGTAGTAATATATAATTCGGTAAACCTGTTTTCCTGGCATTGCAAGAAATAAAATTAACGAGGTCACACCGAAAATTGAACAAAGGTCGCAGGAATCCAGATCCGTATTATTAGTCACTATGCATGTGCAACGGGAACGCTGGAAGTGTAGATATCTAAACATCTTTTTCTGTATCACTCGTCTGTGTAAATTTAAGGGAAAGTGAATCCGTTCAAGGGAGTTACAGTATTTGAATATATCCGCAATAAAAAAGCGTGCTCCTTCCAGACTGGCAGAGATATGGGAGTGGAAGGGCAAAGTTTAACGGATGGAGATAGCTGGAGGGGGAAAGAAAGGTTACGAATTACTGCCATAGGAAGAGTGGAGCAGGAAAGAGGTTCTCTTTCCAGGATTTACGGTTGGATTTTGGTGAAAAATGGTTACCTAAGGATTCTTTCAAGAAATGCGAGTTGGCTGCGCACGAGTTGCCATTCAGGTACCTTCAAGTAGAAATTTTGTGTGGAAGTGAAACCGGAAGCCTAAGAAAAAGCATTTATTTCAGTCGGAGTTTTGAGAGCGGTGGTTTTTTTCGAGAGCTTGAAATAGAATTTTACATTGCACCATGTTGAATTGCTTTGCATAGAAGTACATGCTATTGTTATAATTATTTCGTGGATTGCATCAATATTTATTTGTCCCAGATATATTTCTACAAGAGCATTAGGTGAGAGGTAGGGATGATATGTATGGATGGGGGTTTCTATACTTAAAATAAAATCATGTACTATAATATAGATAATTTAGAATATTTCTATAGGTACTGTATTAAATACCTGGCACAGTGGCATTTAATGGAGTAAGAACATCACCAATAGGCGGAAACACATCATCCATGACACAATGATAAAAATGCACTACCTCATGAAGCTGAAACATGGGGAAATTTGGAGAACTATAGAAGATGTCATAACAGTAGAATTTTAATTGCGTCGTCAGTCAATGGGCATTTGAAATTGTTAACATGCAGGTTTGCAGAAATAGAGCGGAAAAAATAGAAACTCCTAGCGATAGTTATAATGGAAAGATGATGAAGAAAATGGTCTATATTGAAGGCATAGCACGTTGCACAGTAAATAGGGAAAGAAGGAGCAATAGCGCAAGACAGAAACCAACTCATATGGTCTGGACACTACTCATCAAGTCAATAAATATTCCAAAAATAAAGAATGGAATGGCAGCCAAAAGAACGACGAAAAATAGAAAGGTCAAAGAAGAATTGGAAGGAAGGAATTAGAAAGGCTATGAGCCCTCCGTGACATGAAAGAAGAGCAATGAATTGATTGGATGCTAGGCATCGGACATCGTCGAAGGATGTTATAAACCGATAATTATACAAATATACTAAAAAGCGTAACGCTGCTAGTAGTTATCATTACAGACGACCTATCATCATAGGTCGTCTGTTACAGCTGTATTATCGTCATAAGTTGTATTCTAGGGAAAGTTATGAATGAAAATGTGTTTTCTCATGTCTCACGGCTTCTTATGACAAATAAAAATTTGCTAAATTGACTATTATTAATGCACCTAAGAACAGTTATAGTTTTGATTATTTTATTTGAAAGTTTATATTAAAACATTACGTACATGTATTCATCCATATTTTACCCGAAACATTTTTAGAGTTCACAAAACTATTATGTTACTTAATATTTATTTTCACCATAGCCTTAAAATAATTTGGGAAGAGGGAGAGAGGGGTAGAGAAACAATTTCTTCGGAAATGTCTGGCAGCAATAACTTTTTCTCTTAAACTGTAAATATGTAGATTAGGGCAATAATAATGCCAATTTGTTTCAAATACGTAGGAGTGTTACCAATGAATGAAATTTTACCTTTCCTTTTTTTTAGATTAAGTTATTTGGTAACCTCTTTCATAAAGTCGTTATTGCTCATTATTTACTTGTTAACATTGAGAACACTAGGCTGTTATTCGAAGAAATATCATTTACAAAATTCCGTGGCTCTGCGTGATGGCCAAGAGAGAGGGAAAAACTTAAGTCATCTAGAAATGAGAGTAATTTTCGGTAGTTACATGTTATAGCAATGACATATGAAAAGAAAAAGCCAAAAGGTATAATTGGACCTTATAGGAGTAATCTGAGTTAAACGTTATAATCGCCCAAGAGAAAAACAACCCAATATTTGGAGGGTGCGGCAATGGGAGTTTAAAAACTCCCGAAGGCAAAATTAAACGAGGAGGTGAAATTTGCGGGCGATTTTTTTGTTGCCGTCGTTTACTGCATTCTCTCTCATAATTTTCAAGTGAGTATCGAGGATGATATCACAATTTGTAATACTCAGGGTCCTTCACCAAGTTGTCCTAGTGTCTATCAGTCGTAGCCCCGCTAGGAGGACTGAAATATTACGTCACGCTACAAGATATCGCGCTGTTTTGAATTCTCATTGCGGTCGGCTGAGTTGTGTGAAGGAATTTTACGGCGTCATCCGAGTGAAGCACCCGAATGACGCCGACCTCAGTCCAAATTCGGTGTTGTAATCAACAGGTCATGCTCAACTTTGGACTGTGTTCTTTAATGCTGAGAATCCTAGTATCCCTTTAGTCCAATATGGCATAGGGTATCAAACTTTCCGCCCCTTATTGGTGTGGCATGAAAACTATGTGCGGGTAGGTAGTTGTTTTAAATTATTCCATATGATTAATTATCAGATACCAATTCCTTGAAGATTTCTAGATTATATAGGTTTCTATATATTATTTCTACTGCTCAGGTGCGGGTGGGAAACGGGGAGTCAGGATGGGCAGTGTTAGGAAGGGGTGTAAGGCAGGG
Organism: Hetaerina americana; assembly: GCF_022747635.1. Classification (NCBI taxonomy): domain Eukaryota; kingdom Metazoa; phylum Arthropoda; class Insecta; order Odonata; family Calopterygidae; genus Hetaerina; species Hetaerina americana. The sequence goes on from NW_027287095.1 coordinate 20,602,965, forward strand.
TTGCCCATTATCACCGTTGCTGTTCAACCTGTATGCAGAGGAAATGATCAAAGAGGCATGGGAAGAACTAGAGGTAGGAATGAAAGTGGGCGGGGAATTCGTAAAATCAGTTAGGTTTGCTGATGACCAAGCTTTAGTTTGTCAGTCAGCCAAGGGGCTGCAAGCATTGCTGAGTGAATTGGAAATTCAGTGCGACAGGTATGGGATGAGAATCAACATTAATAAAACAAAGGTTATGCGATTTTCTAGAAAGAAAAAGGGCAAGCTTAACATTAAAATAGGAGGGCAAAAACTAGAGCAGGTAGAACAGTTTACGTATCTCGGTAGTGTTTTGGACCAACACGGTCAAAGTAGTAGGGACGTAAGGAGAAGAATTGCGCTAGGCAAAGAGGCTTTCACGAGGAGGAGGGAGTTGATGACGGGGACTTTGAGTAAGGATGTTAAGAAAAGACTCGTAAAAACTTTGATATGGAGCGTAGCTATGTACGGCGCGGAAACGTGGTCATTGAAGCAGGAGGATAGAGGTAGACTGGAGGCCTTTGAAATGTGGGTGTGGAGAAGAATGGAGAAGGTGAAATGGACAGAGAAGAAAACAAATGAGGAAGTACTTGGTATGGTGGGCGAAGAGAGGGGTTTGTTGGGAGCAATCCTATGGAGGCAGGAAAAGTGGATGAAGGGGGTGTTGACCGGCAGTGGGATGTTGAAGACTGTGATAGAGGGTAGAATGTTGGGCAAAAGAGGAAAGGGAAGGAACAGGATAGCGATGTTGGACGGGATGAAGGGCGGAAGAAAGTACTCAGAGATGAAGAGGGACCTGGTGTAGAGTAGAATTTAGGGTTGTGTTTTGTTAGTAGTCACAAAATATTTGTTTGATAGTTGTGTCCATCGAAAAAACCTACCTTAACCGGTAGATTACCTTAAAAAAAAATATTATTTCTAGATTAATATTTTATTTCCGTTTGTAAATCATAAAATTTCACGTCACACCATAGTAATAGTGCAAGTCGCTCAATTTCCCTTATACTAATGTTCGCTGCAATCCATATCCTGTATTTCCCTTCCTGTATATTTTCATGGGAGAATTGAACTTGTAACTTAAGCTACATGTGAGGTGATGACGTATCGAGAATGAAAGTCGTTGGCATAAACTGTTTCATGCACGTTATTTGATTACGAGAAAAGCTGAAGAAGCTAGTAATTGTTTCATTAGTTACCAGAGCTACTTGTAAAACATACGTATATGTATTTAAATTAACCATTTACCAAAAACAAATGACGACCCATGATTTTTATAAATTCCATTTTAATCAATTTTTAGGTTTGGTTAATACTTCCTAAAATTTATTTTTAGTTGGTAAAAATTAATGAATACACTAGAATGAAGGGAGTTTCTGTCTTCTTCTAACTCTCCAAACCATTAGGCCACAATTTCGCCCAAATAAAGACCTGGATCTATCTATCCAAAGGGTCTTAAAAGGTAACGTATTCTGCTTAGAAGATGTACGCACGACGATAACACGTTGACGTACGAATCTAAAAACATCAAGTGGAAGATTGCCTTGCGTCTTACTTGAATGTAGCGATACGAATTGACAGCAGAGAGAACTCTGGTTTGTAATCGCTCCTTTTGATTGGAGGCTCCCATGGTAATTCCTCTCCTTTCCTATTTTGCAAGTGAGTCCGTTTCACCAAACGAAACCACCCACATCGCAACCTGCGCCTTTCCCCTTAGTCACCCATCTAGGAATGTATCCTTTCCCATTAGAGAGCTCCGTAGAAATCCTGAGTTAATGGCATTCTCCGAAGGCTATCTTTGAGGAATGATACAATCCATAATAAAAAAAATACGCAACACGAGGAAGTGGATGGACGGAAATATCGGTCCCATCGACGTTGTCAATGGAGATTTTCTGAGTTACGTTGATAATAAAAAAAATATTTTAACATAATATATATTTTAAACATGATCTGGACTGGGGTTTTAGGGAAGGCCTCTGCATATCTAAAAAAAAATATTTTATCCCTTACTTGTATTAAGGGCGGAAGAAGACTTGGAATAGCCTAATTACCTCGCCTTCCAACCCAGAGGTGTTTGGTTCAAATACCCTCTATGTGGTTTTTCCTCCTTCGCTTAGAGTGAGAGTGATTTTGATTGTCCTTGTTGCTGTTCCATGTTTAGGTTCCAATAATTAGGCTTGGCTACTTTAGAGGTACTTCTGAATAAATAAAAAATACATTTGCTGTAATATTATTATTAATGAAATTTTCCCGTAAATTATGTTACTTGAAAAAAATTCATTCTTATATGAAGTGTTTAAAACTTGGAAAATACCTCAATTAATCTGCACATTAACTCCGTCGAGGACAGAATTGTGTGTGTTGTATCCTTAATGTCTGTAATTAAGAGGAGAAATCAGTGAAGCTTGGGCATAGTTGAAATTAAATTTAAAATACTTCGCCTTCCCTCATAAAACCATAAAACATGAAGTTTTATGTGGAAAGGCAAAGCATTTTAAATTTAATTTCAATATGAAGAATTTCCACCAAGTGCCGCCAGAAACTGTTTCACTTGGGTATAATTATTTAGTGGATTATTTGAAAGTAGTAGAATTACCTGATAATTAGTGTTATAGTCGGTAAAATGCATTCGTTAATTTTTTGCTTCCTTGGGTTGAAAATCGATATCTTTCGATCGGTAGAGGAACTGTTGCACATCATTCTATCTTTAGGGGTGAAAACTTATTATAAACTATTGTTCGTGTTGTTTTTTGATACACTGTAACCGACGAGAAGAGATAGTATGAGAAAAAATTGTGCATTTATCAGACGAACTTTGATGTTAATTATAAATTGCTAGAGCGAAATTTCTAGTGTGATTTTTTTAAGTCTGCAAGTAAAATAATGTTTAATTCATACAAGATCGTGCTTTAAGAAATTAATTAAGTGGACACAAATTTAACAGTAACCTTGGTAAATGATCATTACCCCTCTCAGTCACAGAAGATTATTGGTACCCACCACTACTCGATGCTTGTACGCCAACAAGCTCTATCGTTCTCTTAGAACTAGACGTGTAACCGCACGATACATGTAAAACTTATATATTGCGTCTTTTGCGACCTGGTCCGACGTCATGCAGTACCAGCACTACGTAATTATGGACTGTGTTTCGAAGGGTCATTGTGATGCGAGTCCCTGGGTCAAACAAGAAGGCCAAGTCCGAGAGGGACGCTGCTGTGACAAATGTCACTCTAATTTCTCAGACCCAAAAGCCACCCATCAACACAACGTCAGCCGGCCAACTTAAAGCCATAGGACACAGCACTCCCACGAAAAATAAGGGACGAGTCCAATGTCATTTCTTCATTGAAGCAATCTAAGTCATTTTACTCGCTGGTTCACGTACATAAAGGAGCCAAATTCCAGTGGATTTCTTGAAATAAGTAATAAATTTTCTCACGAAAGCCATGATGAATTATCATTTTCACCATTGATGTGCGTGTGGACAACTATCTCTGAAATTTTAAGGTACTTAAGGTTGGTGTTCAAGCACGCGAATAGAAGTGTACATTTTCGGCCGACGCTTCGGTTTTGGGTCGGAGATTCAATTTGATGGGTGTCTCGTACAGTATCAGGAGTCAGATTCGTTTCTGTTAGTTTATAATGAACAATTATACGAAATTAACAGTAAATAACTTGTCGGTAACTGGGGTATTAGGGCTTCAATGCCATTGAAGTAATGGTTTAATGCCTTCGCAGTGTTCCCCGTGAAAACAATGAATATGTGAGGTGCCATTGCCAATTACGATCGACCGCCAAGCCAGGCTCACCATTCTTGGCAATTCTCTACCTTCCCTCAATTTCCGCATTCATTGTTTCCCATCTCTCTGTTTTATTATTGGCTATCTTTTCTGAGTTGATTACTGTCCAACTTTCGGTCAAACAGCTCCTATCTCGTTCCTTAACTGGCTGGTATTTTGATTGAAAGGAGTTTCTTCGCGTAGATTTCCAGCGTCCGACTGATTATATGTCTTCAGTAATACTTTCAAGGGGTTAGATTCGGTAAAGTCAAATGGTCAAGTTGTATGCATCAACAGTTACGGTAAATACTATTAATGAAGACCATTGTTCAAAGATTGAAAAGATGCGCCTTGGATTATTAAAAAAATCGATTTTTCTGAAGAATAAAAACATTTTATCGATGAATCATGATTTGATCATCATCAAGATGGATTCGCTCAATTGTTTGAAGGCTCTTCGTTTATAACGGCGTTGATCGCATTCCGTTATGAGGTGTTTATATGATAGGTACTTGATTGCCGCAAATCTCTCCGTTTGTCTCACCAATACCGCGAGCCGTGTATGTACTTCGCTAGACCAAAGAGCTGAAGAACCTTCCCATATATATTTTTTCAGAGCAGCTTTTCCAATGTTCAAACATCTCCTGATTTTCTTGAGTTTATTGGAACATAGCCCCTCTGACCAATTACGTTCTATGGGATGTATTTCAAATGGCTGTCATAAAAATACATGTATTCGACCTAATTTTGTTTATTTTCGGAAGTTTGTTCGTAGCAGCATTCGTTTTCATGGCTGTCGGCGGCCTCGTTTTCCAAAATGCCAAAGTGAGAGGGTACTCTGAAGAAGACGGGAATTTTATCCATGGAATTAAATCTGGTGCATATGAAATCCGATGAAATTGTGCCGAAAGGAACTTTGTATAAATAGCCTCCGAAACGTTACTGAAGGAGTCACCAACCGGCAGAAAACACGGTTGCCTCACCATGGCCTTCGAGACTATTATGATGGCGTACAAACTCTTTCTGAACATCTCACTCTGGTGGGGAGGCAGCTTACGTCAAAATGTTCAACACATACTTCCACCCCAGCGCCTTCGACTCCGCAATAGGTTGAGTGATGTCAGCAGAGATGCCGCAAATGCGCAGGCTCAATGGCAGGATGGTGTACAATGAAATGCTATATCGCATCATGTGGAATGCTCCAACGGGACAATGAGTTCCGCAGGCGGTCATTATCATGCGTCAAGGAACCATCGTCGAGTCTCGCTCGGTTCAAGACTCTTTATTGATTCTCGAGAGCACAACTCCTCTTCCTAACCAAAATGAATTGATCTAGCATAAGTCGGTGCCTGCTGTTTTCCCGAAAAATCATTTTCAGCATAGAAACATATCTCACCCACTCATCAAATGATGCAAGTATTTTGAGGGAAGAGGAATCTACCATTTCATTGCTCACTGAGTTGAGGGATGTTGTTGAGTTCAGGAGGAATCATGCGTATTATTCCAGCCGTTTTTACGACAACAGAATTGTAAGTATCCTTGTACCCACCAAAGGACACGTTGCTCAGATGCTAACTAATGAAACTACCTCTTCAGAATCGCTTAAGCATTAATCGATCGACGGGAAAGAGTTCCGAAGTGTTTGGTTAATTTCAATGCTTTATGTATTCAAATACTACAGAAATAAAAAAAAATACTTCGTATTTTATGGTATTGTTGTGTAGGCATTTTTTTCAGTGAAAATATTGAAGTGATCAGTAAATAATCGTAGTAAAGAGTGCTTTCGTCCAACTTTTGTAAATGCGCTTTTGTCTTTATAAATGGGCCTGTTTGATGCATTAATGCTAGCGCAGATAATTTCGTAGGATGAGGATATGGGAGGATTTTATCTCTTACAAAGGGGCGCTGGAGGAGCGAAAAAACAACCGAGAGTGGCCTTGCGTAATTTAAGGACGGCCGCTTTCAAGGATTGGACTTGACCGACGCTTTCAATGGGAACCTGGAATTGAATAAGTGGTCTATCTGGCCTTGCCGATGATCGCTCGCAGCTTATCGGATGCATGTTTATTATGCATGCATTTCGTTTAATTTAAGCGCGTGCCGAGTAACGGGCTCTTCGGGAAAAGGAAATCCGGGGGAATGTATTGATGGAAAACGTAGACTAATTCCTACCTTATTTGGCTATGAGTTGGATCAGCGTAAAAAAATAGTCGTATGTCCAACTGAGCCCAGGAAATTTTAAATAACTTCGATATTCGTTAGGCAGAAAGAAGGACATGTCTTTCCAAATTATTCAAAATTTTGTCCGAGTAGGACACCAAAATAAATATTTTGCTTAGGGCTCCTTTCTTCGAAAATAGTAAATCTTACCAAGGAGAATATATTTTTATTTGAATATTAGTTTTGATATTGCATTTGGAGTCTTTTTGAATGAACCGGTTATTAGCGTGTTGAAGAGGGATGTATCCGTTGTGAGCAGACAAGAGAGTCCGCTGTATTGAAGGAAAATGTGACTTTCGAGAATTTCCCCAACACCATGTGATAATAAAATTCTTGAGGAAATGAGAAGTCGTAATTCGCGAGCAGATTTACAATGTTTAAAATTCCACTGACTCCCATCGTTTTGAGGTATCAGAAAGTGCCTCTGAGAAAGTTACCTCGAAGAATATTCGTATGCGTTTTTCTCTTGGGGTGTATTCATTCGCTGGGAGACATACGCATGAAGTTTACTTATATCGAGGTGCTCACGACAATAAAAACCCATAGCATATTATTTCCCGAGAAAAATTTTTCCACTACGATTTTGTAGACTGATGTTTTGTATTGTACAGCGCGCGTGGCATTAATCTAGTTCCCAGTTTAATAAAATAATGAATTCGAATGAATTATGCATATAAATTAAATAGATAACAATTCAATGAATTTATTTCCTCAGGAGAGATTTCATATTCGGTTTCAAGAACAGCAGCTTTAGGGTTGGGTTCTGCCCTGCTGCAGCCAGCGTCAATGATCTTTCCGGAATTGGTCCATGCTGAACTTGTTATACTAATACATGTGAATTCGATAATCCATTTCAGTCAATGATGATAACCGGGTATTCAAACCCAAGAATGAATCTGCTCCCATTTAAATGAAATGATTTTGATACAAATAATAGCAATTCCATCTACGGAACCGGTCAACTGTAATTAATCCTCTTTAAGTGCCTTATTCCAAGTCCAAGATTTAGCCCTCATGGCCAAGAAATATTATTCAAAGAAGAGGAAGACAGCAGAAGTAACGGCAGCTTAGCCAATGAAAAGTTTGGTTAAATAGATCTGGTTTCGTTTGTCAGCCATTAAATAAGGCCATAAAAAGACTAGCCTCCTGCGTCATAATGAAAGAAGATGCCTCTGGGTCTGTTTTTTTTAAGTCGCACAGCAGAGATGGGGAAAAAATGTTTGCCACGCCTTTTTCCCACCGGATGTTTTTACTCTCTCTTCTGGGATCCTTTGAAATTGTAGGAGCGGCCTTTGTTTACAACCCTTCCCTTGAGGAATATATTTGAGAAACCTAAGAAAGCACTCAATGAAATGCTTGCGAAACCTAGACTATTTTCCCTTTTCATTTCGTTTTTGCGTAAAATTTACAGGTCTCATTCTCAAGCCCCTTGCTGTTTATGGTATCCAACACGTTTCTATTTGCATAATTTGAAACTAGAGCGTTTTTAATACTAATATTATGCATACGTTATTTCTATTGATTTCCTTCGGGCACGAGACAGAACTCTCATCAAATATCATGAAAATCCATTTTTCGGGTGATGGGATAAATGCGACGGTCTCATAAGAATCTTTTCAAAATCATGCGAGTTTTGAAGTTGAAAATAACATAAATAAATGATTAATTCATTTTTACGCGCATGCTAATAACTTTCCTTTGATGTACCCTGTATATGTCTTCCACATTTAATCATTGTAATTAGAGAGACTGAATATGCGAAAATAACCAGGCGCTCCGATCACTTCGCAGAAAATGTATTCCACGAGAGAATTATGTTCTAGGTGGTTATAACAGGAAGAAATGATAATTCAAGGGAAAGCGGAGGAAATTGCAGGACAAGGAAAAATGTGGGAAGCTGGCAAACTTTCGTTTTTTTTAGAACGACCATACGGCTAAAATCGCACGGCAAAAATGTACTGTCCGTTGCAAATAAATTAATATACTCCCTATTCACTTTTTCTAAAAAGAAAAAAAAACTCATCATACTGGTTGGTATTCTTTTAGACAAAGGCGTATTATTCACAATATTTTCACGCCAAGTTTTCTTGTACTTTGCATGCCATGTTTTTGCTTTTTCTCTTCGCGCTCTACCTTTAATTTTACTGTTGTCACAAATTATTTTTAATTTATGAATTGAAAGATGCTCAGATATCAACGAGTTACTATTGTGAGTATGATGAACATCTTGAAATACATGTTGAGCGATAGTTAAGAGTTGTTTCAAGTGATATCTCAGCACCGAGTAAATATTTTCTGTGCTTTGTGATCAATACTCAAAGAGAGTGACGAATAAATTAAAGATATCCTCTTTAATCACACTCTTGAGTTATCCTATTGAACGCTCAGAGCGTGATAAAAAATTTCTTTCATTTATTGAATCTCGCATTTTTCACTGGACTAAATTTTGGATTCCGTCTTTCACATTCATGATAATGTATGACTATCCTGTTGAGAGTCTCCGTAAAATCACTGATTAAGTTTCTTGGTCATGTGTCCAATTATGATTGGAGAGGATGCATCTGACCCCAGGAAGAAGAAACTCAGTTCTCAAGGTCATGAGCCTTAGTGATGCACTCGAGTCAAAAGTTCATGGTGCCAGCAAACTGTGTGGTTATATTCATTCCTAAGCCATTGTTACTCATTGGCAGTTTTATGCTGCGTCCAGAGAGTCAAGAGTCAAGGATTCCGTTATAAGCTTACGCTAGAGGATAAATGGCACAAATGTTCTATGAGGGAAAACCAATGTTGCGGATGAACATTAAACAAATTCCTATGCTTGGTATGGAACTCTCGTGTGCCCTCATGGTAAAATAGGTTGGCATTTTGCTGTAATGTCGAAACTGTACCAGCATTACGATTGAGCCGTTGTCAGAATAGGCATATGTTTGTTTTTGTAAATTCTACGGCGCAGATGGCTGATTTTTATCGTTCTCCCTTTCCGACATCACAGGAATCTTGACAACAGAAATTGCCAATGTACAGTCTCCCTAATGCAGTCCCTTGTACGAATCATTCAAGGTATTCTCACCGCTTAAGGTAGGCTTTGACAATTTCCTAACGATTATTGTTTTTTACGAATCACCAGAGCTGCCTCTCTTTTGCGCATAAAATTATTTCCTTCTTCATTTCTTCCTATCATCACCCTGCCTTCATGTGGTCTTAATAGGAGCCCATTCTTTTCCTTTCCCTATCTCGTTTACCCAAATTACCCCTTATATCACGGCCATCTTACTACTACTAAGCGTTCAATAATTCCTCCACCGACTTTCTCGGTCTTTTTTAGGTTTCCCACTGTAACTTCCTCTCCCCGCCCACACTATTTAAAATCCCGGCGTTTGTCTACCCTCCCTCTGTCGAAATTATTTTCACAAGTCCTAGCCACATCCATACCTCAAAATCTACTTTCATTTTCTTGCCACAAACATCAAGTTTCGGATCCATAAAGCGCTACATTTCGGTCCACATCACCATTGATTAATCTTTACTTATTGTTCCTGCCATCAATTCTCTGTGAAGTCTCTTATTTTTGCAAATTATTCTTTTGCTTACGCAATTCTTCTACGGTCTCCATTACTATTCCAATTTCTGCTTCCATGCCCAAATACATGAATTACTCAACGTGCTACGAGCTCCTAAATCAAGCTCCTGAAAAATATATTAATGTTCAAAAAAAATTTTAGTTTTCCGCTGGAAGTATTTCGGTATGAAGCATCTTATTATATTAAGGAATCGATAAGTAGAAGAACTTAGGCATTAGTTATAGGTACGGAAGTTTGAGTGAGGGTCATTATTAAAGCTGTGGATAACATAACGGTATTTAGCTCACATCAACCATTGCTACACCGTAGAAGGACCTCATATGACAGAATCGGGATTTCAATTGAATTTGCAATATGAAAACAGTGAAACAAAGAGGAAGGGGTAAACAGGTAAATCAGGTTGGTAGCTCGACTGCATTCCCCGTTACGCCAGTGTTTAGGGTGTGGGAGGGAGCGAAAGGTGAAGGGGCGGAGGTAATGCAAGAAAGGATAATGAGTTTTGAAGTAAGTTAGTAAAAACCTTACCTTGAATGCATTATATTTTTTATCTTATGACTCCGTAGAACGAAGGAAGATAATTTGCTCCAAATTATTTACTCTATGGGATTAAGCGACTTTTTATTAAAAACGTAATTCAAAATTTCGACGAAGTTAAACCGATTGTAGTAGAAATTATTCTGCATAATTTGCACGTATGTATACTTATTTTATTTATTCACTTGGTAGGTAGGACAAAATTTGAAAATCTCAATGAATAATTTTTACGAAATAACATGCTTTGATTACCACTCCTAGTGTGGATTTATTACTTATTTGTGATACATGATCCGTCTTCGTGCCAAATTTCATCATCCTGTATGCTCTATTTGCTATTAGCACAAACACAATCATATTACGTACGTACACACGCACATAGTAATATATACCTGTATATATATATATATATATGTATATATACAGGTATATACTATATTACATATATATATATATATATATATATATATATATATATATATATATATATATACATTCAAACACGAAATCCCGCCAAACGGCGAATAAATACTCATATATACAGAAACATATATAAGGAAAAGGGATAGGAACACGTATAAAGGACGAACACAATAGAGGTGGGGAAGGCGGAATCGAACGGATCACAAGAGTAAAAAGTCTATTTCTCCTTTGGTGGGTGAAACAGCCCCCTGACGCCATCTCTTGGCTAAAGAATCGGGGCGCTTGGCGACATATAAGACCCACGGATCTCAGGGTAAATTACATATCCTCGATATAGCTCAAGTGGTTAAGAGCATCCGCCCGGAAAGTGGAAAGATTCGGTGTTCGAGTCCCGGTTGAGGAAATATTTTTACTCTTGTGATCCGTTCGATTCCGCCTTCCCCACCTCTATTGTGTTCGTCCTTTATACGTGTTCCTATCCCTTTTCCTTATATATGTTTCTGTATATATGAGTATATATATATATACACGAGGGTCATCCGGAAAGTAGTACCCGTTCGTGCCGCATGAAGTGCTGACGACGCGAGTAGCCACTGGACGAGGTCAGATAGCTTCAGTGGCTTGTCTGCCTTCTCTGAGCCAAGTTGCGTGACGCTAGCATTGCCTGTGTTGTTTCTGTGATTGTTTACAATGTTTAAAAAAATTGAGAACGCCGCCAGTTGTGAAGTGAGGGCAGTGATTAAATTCCTCAATGCAAGAAACGTTCGCCCATGTGATATTCATCGCCAATTAAAGGAGGTGTATGGAGACAATGTAATGGACGAGTCGTCTGTTCGGCGGTGGTGTCGCAACTTCAACATGGGGAGGGGGAACACACACGACGATGAGCGTTCGGAGAGACCGTCTGTCATTACAGACCAACTGGTGAGCTCAGTTGACGAATTCGTGAGGAACGATCGGCGCGTCACAATTGATGACATCTGTGAGCATTTTCCCAATGTTTCTCGAACAATTGTTCATGAAATTGTTAAACACCATCTGCATTATGCAAAAATTTGTGCAAGATGGGTCCCTCGCGTATCTCAATGAGCTGGCGGCGAAGGACTATGCAGCAGGAATACAGAAACTTGTCACACGTTATGACAAATGCCTTAATTTGCTTGGAGATTATGTTGAGAAGTAGTTTAAAGTATCCTCTTTCAAATAAAATTTTTTATGTTTGTTAATATTTACTTTTGTGTCTTTATTTCACGAACGGGTACTACTTTCCGGATGACCCTCGTATGTATGTATATATATATATTCAGGTATATATTACATATATATATATATATATATATATATATATATATATATATATATACAGGTATTATTATATATATATATATATTGAATGAAAGTCTCACGGATGTGAATAATAATGTACACCAATATAGCACCAGCGCACAAAAACACAGAGAAACACACAAATGAAACTCACACGTATTCCGAATTTTCGGTGGTAAGAACACCTTTCCAAGGGAGAGAAGGGACTGAGTGTGTGTATATATACGAATATAAGAAGGTAATTTGCCATAAATTATTTACTCGGTGGGATTTAACGACTTATCTTTGAAAGCAAAATGCAAAATTTCCACGAAGTTAGGCCTATTATAGTAGAAATGAATCTGATTAATGTGTGTACATGTATGCTTATTTTATTTATTCGCTTCGTAGATTAAGATATAATTAAACAATCTCACGGATGTATGTATATATGTATGTATATATATATATATATATATATATATATATATATGTTAATATATGTATATATATACATATATGTATATATATATGTATATATATCTGTGTGTGTGTGTTTTGTCTTTTCCTGAAGAAAAGTTGTGAACACAAGTAATAATGACGGTAGGGTGCTTTAATATTGGCTCTGAGTGTCGGTATTAAGACTCAAGTGTCGAAATTATTACTCTCCTATGTGTACACAGGCCAAAGGTTTGAGCCATAATTTTATAAATTCGGGTCAGTGACCGGCTACATTTTGCCCACGTGCGACAGACACAAGCAAAAGCGAACCTCGCTTCGAGTCCAGCGAACGTGATAAAAAATCCTCTCAGGGATAAGCCCTGGGATGCAAGAAAAACACTTATTAGCAATAATTTCCCATAATTGTCCGATTAAGGATCCGTAGGGTGATGAGACGATGCTGGGCGCCGAAGGATGCGGGACTAAACCGATGAAATGTGGCAAAGTCAACGCCCCCAAGAGTGGCCAAACAAGGGGGCGGCCCCGTTTGCCGTCGCTCCGGGAGACACCGGCACGAAGGGGGAGACCTTTTTGTGTATTTTTTTACACTTATTTTGTTTCGTTAACGATTCCACGCCAGAGCGGTTGAGGGGCATTTCCGTGTCCGGCGCGCTGCAGTCTCTCCATGAATTGAAGTCGGACCCCAGGTGGTGTTGGGTTGGTGGGGGAGAGGGGACGAGGTTATCTCCCGAAGATGAAGATGAAACGTGATCGAGTGCCCGAGACTCGGGATTTCATGTATGTACATTGCATATACACAATACCACGCAAGCCGCCGTAATGGCGTGTGGCGGGAATAGTGCACTGTAATAGTGCAGTGAACTTGAAATTATTAGGTGAGGAGTTACTTTGGATCTCTGGAGTCACCAGACCATATGCTGTAACCGGAAATGCGTTGGCTTGCGTGTTGTTAACCGATTATTGGTAAACGTCTCGCAGATCAGCGTAGGCGGCATAATCCAATTATGCATTCCCTATCGTTTTTCCTATTTTCGTCGAAGTGCTAATCCCACTCAAACGGCAAGCCAAGATGCAAGTCAGACGAAAAAAAACCGGCACGAGAAGATTTTCAACAGTTCATCAAATAATGACATACTCGCGATTTCAGGGGATATGTTTAATTTATTCATTTTTGCGTAAATTCTTAAGATGTAAAATATGCTTTTCTTAATCATATGCTTGGGTTTCTTGTAAAAATCAAAGCCATGTATCCATTTGAAACGGCGAAAGTTATTAACCATGTTCATAGTTTTCTGATTTATGAAAAGCATATTCGAATTTATTTCAAGATTCACGAAAACGTTCAAATAGTTTTCCTGTACAAAAAATCCAAAGTAGCCTCATTACATTTTTTTGAAATCCTAAAAGTCCTTTCAAACATTTTGTTATAAAATAATATAATGATGATCTAGCAGAAAATCCTGCAATGGAAAGAAATTCCTGTGAATTTGATTCTCTTTAAATGACAAAATCATTGAAACGAGTACAGCAAAATATCGACCGCGAATCGCTAGAAAGAAGAATATTGGTTTTATATTGCATATGGGTTTTCCTAACGGAATATGGCCTACTCTATGAGACTTCTACTTTTACTCCGGCTTTTTTCCAGCTAGCTGGGGTCGAATGCTTGGGCTGTTCTCTTACCTCTCGTTCTGCCCAAAATGATCCTTTCATTCATCCGGATCAGATTGAATAATAACAATTGCTAATGCTTCATTTAGAGGTCGGTATTTCCCAAGGTTATCCTACTGTTATTATTATAGTTTTACCTATTTAAAAATACTTGTATGTCAATGTTATCATATTTTGAGGGTATTTATGCGCCAAACGGTTCTTAAATTCCTTACCTCTGCGCAAATTGAAGTCGGATATTAAAAAAATCACCATCCTTCTTTTATTCTGATATTACATCGTCATGTTTACTCTTTTTCCATAGAGAATTCGGTATGATTAAGCGTCAAAATGTGAGCTCCATTACAGTTCATCTTAGTATAAGAGTGATGATCATTTATTGAGTCAATTGAAATAACTGAAGAAACCTAAATGGTAAATTTGGAAAATAATTGTAGAACGCAATTCCTTACTCTTTTTGTGTGAGGCTATTCAGCACGTAGGAAAAAGAAATGGATTTTTAGAAGTCATTCATATAGGTAACACGAAGTTAGTAACTGGCCGTTGAGCAAATTATTAAAGGTTCATTCTCACAGAACAATGCCTCGAATGTGAATGAGATCGAGGAGCATCAGATAAAACTAATGGCACCTTAGAGGAGACAAAGCAGAGCTGCAGCTCAGCATATGTATTTGCAAACGAAATTATCAAGCGTAGCGTGAAATCACGCTCGAGGAAAATCCTTCATAACGAGAAAACTGAAACTTTCGAGAATTTCTTCCGAAGTGAACAATGTGAAGGCGAAATGAGTCTTTGAGTTTCTTATTAGCACGACGCAATTGTGCTTCATGTAGTCTCCTTAAGCATGAAACCGTGAAATTCATGTCTTAATTTCCGTACCAGTTCAATTGTCTCCTTCCACATTTATCTCAGTTGAAGTTAGAGAGAGTGATTTATGAGAGAATTTTAGAGATTCAAGTACGATGGCATTATTCTTTTGCGAACACGTCTCGCTGTCCATTAATTTGTATTGTACAACATGAACATGTATTAAATATAATTTCGTTTTGTCTGTGGTTCAGTTTACATGGATGAGCGAGCCTCAAGCCTTAACGTAAGCCTTATTCTCGCTTACAGATTATAGTAACATTATTTTTAAAGAAAATACACACAAAATTTGAAAATAAATCTAAATCATTTATAGGAACAGAAAAGGAAGAGTTTGGCATCATAGGTTTTTGGATTTTCAGTGGTCTATGGGTGAGGACTTTCAGTGGGCTGTGGATTTATGACATCATAAAATAATTACATAAGCCATGCATACATGCGTGGTCGAAAGCAGGTCAGACAATTGATTTTAACCAAACTAAAAGTGCTGACTTGAGAAAAAAAAGCTATTACCCGTTACTCATTAGAGAGGCGGTAGAAAAAATGAAAAATCTAATTAATTTCGACGGTGAGGATGGCTACACCCTGTCTTCAACTTGTAACAGGGTAACTCCACCTTACCGCCAAGAAACAGCTAATCAGAGCACTCCGGGCCAGCCAGCGTCTCCTATACATATATAGCGGTCAAATTGCAACGAAGATTATTTTCCGCCCCCCGCTACCCTCTTTCGTAGCCTTTGTTATATTATTTTCCACCCCGAAAAGGAGTTGATCCTAAAGCGGGGTTTCCATATTGTTTTATTAAGTTTTACATAATATTTTATATATCTATTGTATCTTTTCTATCTTCACCGGAAAAAAAAACATTTGAAACTAAAAACTAAATCAACGAAGATCACTTTGACCTTGAAGACGCCTCCAGGACTGGGGAAGAAACTGTTGTCCGACAAGCCAACCTACGCGACGGCAATTTTCGAAAGCAGCATGGAACATTCATCAGATAGATGTCGTGGAAGCCTTATAGATTAATTACATAAGTGTTGAATCCTAAGCATGGATCCAATCTGCATTGAATTAAATTAGACAGAGCTTAAACATCTATTCTAAAAAGTCTTGAAAATAAAAAGCTAAGATCCTTGAAAATATCACGAGTAAATTTTTCAAGTTACTTGATCATGATTCCCGTAAAGATATGTAATCACAAATATGAAAGTTTAATTTTAACTTCAATTATTAATTTTTACTCATTTGAAGTTTGGAATTAATTTTTTTTTTAACTGAACTCATCGGGGCAGCACGCGCTATTGAATCCATTAAGTTGTACCCCTTCCATGGCGTAATATAATTTAATATTATATTTCCAAGTCAGGTAGCAGCTACATATCTCAACCTGAATGAATTTACTATCCCGGTTTTTAATTTATATTAATTAATTTATCACCCTATTGTTGCTCCTGGATAGGTCCTCTTTCCATTTTCCCTCTTACAGGATGACATTTTTATGGAAATTCACAACGGGGTCGGTAGGGCGATTTTGGGGCCCTCCTGCTGGGGAATTTGCGCTTCTACCTGCATCGCCGAAAGAACTTTCTGGCGACCAGGAAGTAACTGGAATTTCGTTGAATCCATTAAATCAGGCAAGAACTTGCAGTTTCCTTAATACATGACCTCAGAAATAAGGGAGAAGGAAAGAAAATATTTTCGAGGAAGTGAGTTGAGGGAGTGGGTGCTAAGAAATTAAATATTTCTCCGGAAAGAAATCTCTCTCGACGTGCTGTTCCGTCTCTTAATTCAACCGCTTTGATCAGCAGCAAGTCTTTTGGGTGACGCAATTAATAAGCAAGTAAGTAAACAAGAGGACGAAATCAGACGGTGGCTTTATTGACCCTCCGATTCCAATTCAGACCGGTGTTCGCTTTGCATCCGGTGCCATCAATTAGGGCTGAAGCGTCCTTTACAGTGTCGTGGTGAAACTTTTTGATCGCACCAAGCGTTTTGCCATTTCGAAAATGTACTTCACACGTCTCGGCTTTCCCCGTAAATGTATCACTTTACAAACTCGCTGGGGACGTTTTTTTGGTCACTTTTCACTCGGTCCATAACTCGAGAAAACTGGCCTTCCAAACTATTCAGCGCCCCAACCACTGCGACCAACTTGGCGAAGTTTGGGCTCGAAGCGAGCGTTTTATCTGATCAAGTGTTATGATTGTGGTGGCTCAGGAATCTGGCTGAGACTTGTTTCCTGTAATTTATGGGGCACGGACATCTTTCTGGCGTATACTATATATAGTGCTAGGAGGAAAGACGTCAGCTCCATAACTTCGATTTGATTATGAATAGTCATGAATACAACTTTTAATAAAGATCGTCAAGAGACGAAATAAAAAATTTACTCATCAGAATACGCCCAACCCAATGTACATTATATAAGTCCTACTGGTAAATTATAATTAGAGCATATAACTCCACGGAACTATTAAATGACCTCAATTCTGAATTCGTCGGGTTTTCAACAAATTCAAGATCTAACTTTGTCTCACACTGGTATTTTTACGTCCCTAATATCTCGTCATTGGAGCAGTTATAGCTTTGTAGATTCCCTTCATTTTTACTGCAGGTATCGAGGCTCGGTAGTAATTTGCAATGTTTATGAGACTTTCGACTTTTGCTCAAAAGAGGACAGAAAGAGCCCCAATCAAAAAGAAAAAAGACCGCAAGGAGTACATGAGATGGCAGAATCAGCAGCAACAGTTATTTCAAAGTCTTTGAAAGACGTTCCGCTCAGAATGCAGAGTACATTGATTCACAACGTGCTTTTTCCTCAGCTGTACTCTTGGCAGCGTCCGATCGCGGCAATATCTGCTCATCAAATGATCCTCCCAGTGGCGCTCTCCCATGCATTCGATTAAAATAATGTACATTGAAATAAGATCAAAACTAGCAAAATATAGGCACCCCTACACCACAGCCTTATTTTTCATGCATATTATTCTACTAATACTCATACTTGGGTTTATCGTTGACAAGATTCCTCCGGGTTGCACGACCAACGGTTAATAGAGTTTCCGATCTTACACTCCCACGGTAACTTGGAAGGTATGTGTAACGAGAATCGCAAAAATTGTGGATATTTTATGGAGTTCTGACGGATTATATGGATAGAAAATTGATCTCCTCGCGAGTTTAAAAAGTGCAGTATTCATAACGCCATATTTTGCATTCGGCGTTCAGTGACGAAATAAAAGGATTGGGGTTTTACAAGCTGCTGGCGATAATATATGCTAAAACCTAATGAACTTTGTAAACCTAATGAGCTAATGCTTTGTCTTGAACCTAATGAGCCTTTTAAGGAAAAAAGTTTCCGATAGGACAATTTTCAACGAGGCATAACATTTAATCGAATTCTGAAAATTTCACATCTAAATAAATTTGTGGGAGTACGCTCATGCGATTATAATTACCGCCAACTGTTATTGATTTGTGATAACGTAACTTGTGTTTAATTTATTCTTCATCTTTTAAATCATCTATGTCTTAGGATTGTGAGAAACCGCTGTGTTGTGAATGTTATTAGGAAGTGAGCAGGAATAAAGCCTCGTTCGCCGTTGCATCTTTATTGGGATGGATCTTTAAGATGCTTTAGTCAGTTTTTGTGGTAACATTTTTAGGACTGAGAAATTGGCTCTTAGACCTGATTTATGGTGAAATTTTGAGAGAAGGCCTCTATGGTGTTCACACGTCTGGTTTAATAGACTGACACCTTGTTCGAAGGTGAGAGAATCGATGTAAGATGCGATTCTAGTGAGACTTCATTTGATTTCTTTCGCTCTCTCCTAAGGCTATTATGCCGGACTATAAAAATATTAATAAAGTAATAAAAGAGGAAAGGTGAGGCTTGGAGAATGATTAATTCGGGTTCATTCAGACGTGACAGGTTTGATTTCTTGGATTTCAATGGAACTATAGATTTCAAATGAACATGTCGAGTCAATTTCAGACTCAGTTAAAAGTTCGTAAAAGTTCGTCTCAGTTTCTTTACGTTCAGGAAATTGGGGAAAAAATACGTACTGTATTGTTTAATTAATTACTGTGATTGGTAAAGAAGCTTGTCCAAAATTGCTGTAAGTTTGGTGTGCCTCGTGAATGGATCCCTCTCCCCACATAAGTGTAAGTGAGGAAGCGCCTTTTCTGAGTGGCTAGTTCATCCAGTGAAATGCCAAGCATTTTTGCCTCCCCTTAGACCTCGTAAGGAGTGAGTGAGGTGGGTAACCATGCAGGCTAAGAGGAAGGGATGGAGTGGGAACGGGGACGGTTTATGAGGACCATAACATGGGAGGACGGCCGTAGAATTTAGGGCGGGTCATTTTTTGTGAAGATTAAAAATGAGAAAGGCGGAGAAATGTTTGCCCCAACCCTGAATTCTCGGCGGACGACTACAATGGAAATGAAGTAAGGAAGTCCACACGATAACTGCCAGGCATATTTGATCATGCACCTAACGCATATTCTTCATTTTTTTCTCTATTGTCAACAACAATATTTGATGTTGTCGTTTACATTTTCAAACTAAGAACTACTGCATGCTAGCGGGTGGCCAACGCAAGACCGAAGGGTAGGTAGGTAGGAAACGTAGCATTGGACAGGCAGTGGAGGAGGTTAGTATTAGGCGGGGTTGTTTCAGAATCATAACCGAGTCTTTGTTTGCAATAAAATTATAACTATAGCGTGATAGCAGAATGATCATTATAATCTATATTAGGAAAGATGTTTTAACAGAACAGATTTTTCGGCTTTCCAGTCGGCCTTTAGAGCTCAGATGTCTGCCGAATTGCATCTAGGACATTTTGAAGTCCATTTTCCTGGGAGTTATGCGAGTGCCTTGTGCAAAACATTTCAGAGGAAGAATATTGTTGTACTGCAGCATCATTCATCGCTAAAATTCAAATGATATCAGTGGGTTGGTTGAAGGAAGCGTTGGGTGATGGGTAAGAAACAAATTCCGACGTCTAGGGCGTGGATTGGTGGAATTTAAACATATTGATGACCGAAATAATAGCAATTTTCATGTTATGAATCCTCCTGCTGGTCAAAAATTGCAATTGTTCGGGTCTAATGTGGACAAGGCAATGTTTAAGCGATTGAGAACAAGTACATTAATCAATACTGAGGATATGAAAAAAATCAGTGCTCAAGAATGTCATGAAGTTGACAGGAAAAGGTTTCAAAGTTTTGCTGTGATGGCTAGAACCACGAATTGCAATGGAGAATATACATATGCATCATAGCTTTTTCGGATTTCTTAGCTAAAACTCAGCCGGCTTGTGAGGACGGAATGTGACGAAACTTTTGACCTTCCTGTGAATTTCATTAAGGAGGTGGCATGATGTGAAACGTTTTCCCTTTTTGAAATTTCTTTTCTAGTGCAGCTGAGAATGAGGATCCGTACCTTCTGGGATTTTTTCCGCGTAGGTTCATATTGTTGACCCAGCATGACCTGCACATTAAAAAAAATCTCTGAAGATGAAGGAAGATCTTCTGCAGCATCACACCTCGAGAGTTTTCGCAAGGAATAGAAACTAAGTAAATGCGAAAAGTTTCCTGAAAGAGTCGACAGTTATTAGAATACCGGGGATATTCAAAATCATTAAACCTTTAATTTTTTTAAATTTGCTGGAGAAATACTAAGAGTAGGTTGTCCGTTTGCGCTGGAGTCTGTTTCAATCAGAGGAACGGTTAGTGAAGTTTCAATTATAGCCCAGGGGGTTTCGGAGAGGCCGGCTGTAATTAAGTTACTCTGCTGGATATTGGTTGACGTAGGCATCCCATCTTAACGGGGGTTACGTCTGATTTGCGACTGAATGGTGAAAGACTTTAACCTCAGGATTTTCTTCCTATGGTTATTTCTCAGAGATCCTTCATCGGAGAGAGCAGCCATTCAAATCTTTAAGATGGTATGTAATTTTTTTATTTTGTTTATGTTTGGAGAGTCAATTCATTTATCATTAATGATCCTCAGCTCAATTTCCACAATGTTCCAAACGACTCCGTGATCTTCAGGGACATATTTAATTCAGCATGTTTGAGCAAAGAGGAGTTCATTTTGTGTGACCAAGTCAAAAGTCAAATTCAAGGGTTTCTCAGGATGCGTTGGAGGATTATGGATATACTTCACATGATGCAGGAAACTTGCAAATACTCTAGCCTGTCTTCGCATGGTCAAAAGGAATCTTCACTTCTTCTGAATGGATGGGTTGTCGTCTTTCCCAAATTGGAGCCTGTCAAATTTAATTAAACTTCTGTGAGAAATTAGGAGTTGAAATATTTTCATAAGTTTAAGTATTGAATTCTGGAATTTTGTTGAGAGGTAGATTCAGAATTAGCATCAGTGGATAGAGTTGACAAATGAGTTTGTAATTATTTAAAATTGTCCACAATCCTATGAAGCTTAAATTTAAATATTGTTGACATTATAAACTAGGAGCACGTAGTACTGCATATTACAGTCTAGAAAAAATTCTATAATTGTTTAACAGTCAACATCAATTGTTTTTTGGAGATTTTAATGCTGAGGGACGGAGATCAGATGCAGAAATTTTCATCTCTCTTAGTTCTACGGCTTTTAGATTAAAGAAGCATCCACATTTTTTCGAGGTTAGGGCATAGCCCCAAGGCATATTCCTTCGTCTTTATGCTTGTGATGAATAGTGCTATCTTTTTTTGAGAAATGACCCTTTAAACTTTTCATTGACAGATCACCTGACAACATTTTTAATTCTGCTGGAGCTGAAAAGAGCTTTTAGTTAAAAGATGTAGAGAAAATGCACTTGAAATTTATTACCGGCTACTCGGACGAAATACAAAGAACATGAGTTTATTCACTTCCGGAAGAATTTGAGTTTAGTTTTTTCTTTGTGATTAATATTTTACGACTGGTTTTCGAGAAGGAATAATGAAGGCCTCGAATGAATGCAAAAGGTCGCGTGGCCATCTTTCAGGCGGCGCTGACAATGAGATGAGATTCATTGGACCAGTTATTTGGTGAGGCTTTTTAGTTCGCTGGTGCAATAGGTTAGTGACATATTTTTATCAAAAGTAAAACATATTTTCCATATAAAATTTACACTCAGAATTCCAGAATCGAAGGCTTGTGTGAGTTGCATTATATATGGAATTTTATTAATAAGGTTGATTTTGTGAGTTCCTATAGATTCCTAAGGCTATGAAATATTTTCTTCGTAACTTTTTTCGATAGTGATATTTAGAGTCATAAATATGCAAATAATTGGTGGATGACACTCTTTTGGATGTTACTCGGTGGAATTATTCCATTGTGCATTTTACAGAAACACCGCAATTCCACAATTGATATTTATTGCTGCCACCTGATAATTCCACACAGTTATAGAACCATGATCTTTAAAAAATGTTAATTCTTGAATTGCTGTGTTTCCGTTTTATGTGCAATGGCACCTGCGTATTTATTCAGAACATCTAGCTGCATATAGCAGAGCGATAAGCTTTCAGAACAATTACCAAGTGACAGGTTTTCGAAGGGTAATTCGTTAATAGCTAAAAAAGTTTTAAAATGTCTACTTAAAGGATTTATCTGATTTTTACTCTGTAAAACTAGGCATTAATAAGTTGTATTTCTAAAATTCTGACAGTACGAAGGCTTGCGCACGGCTTGGTTACATTCCTGTATATATTTCTGGCAGATGAAGAATTTATCTGCGTATATCTCATGATATACAGTGCCCAATTACGGTTGCTTTGGTTGTGCATATTTTCGAGAATTTTATATCCTGTATATTTTCTTATATCACTCAAATCGGAGTGCATCTCGTCGCCCATTGGCTGTAGAGAATCCGTTACTTTTATACACGAGACAGCACAAGGGTTCTAGCACTTAGAATCGCTCGAATAACTTAAACGCATGTATTCTTTAGTCGACTTTACTACTGCTGCAAGCCACAACTTGACCAGAAACCTGAAATTGAAAAGAATGCGTTACTTGTGGAATTCACTTCTCCACTCTCTCAAAAAGAGGACTGCGGACACGCCAGTCGTCTGTCTGCATCGCGTATGTCGGTATCACTCTTCATTGTTATTCCTCTAATGTCTCAGCTATTACGACTATTGAAAGTTTTCTTTCGACTATCTAAACAACAGTCCCCTTTTCAAGTGAGACGCTTTCTGAAAAAATAAGATTTAATTGACAAATTCCTTCGCTGTGGACCCATCTTGAATATAGATCTTAATCGTCTCTTTCACTGAACTGATAAAACCAGCGTATACTCCCGCTTCCTTGATTCCCTGGGCGGTCGGAAGAGCTAGATAATGGACTGGAGTGGATTGGCTAACATCGCCTTAGACCCGGGGTTCCCAAACTATGTTCCGCGGAACACTGGTGTTCCGCTGAACTTGAATAGCTGCTCCACGACAATTCGGAAATATTTTATACCCTGCAATACATTTTAAGGTCTGCTATTACCTCCTCCAAGTAATAAATGAAAATTAATTTTAAATTACCTGCTATATACATGTGTGCGCGTTTGTGAATATTTTAAGAAACATTGGTACCGTGTAAATAATGCTTCTTCCGACTACCAATATACGGACCTTCGCGCGTTCCCGCGAGTTATAAGTTACTTTTGTAACTTACTGCTGGTCTCCCTAAGCTATTGGTTGAACTAATAACAAACACACATCTAATCTTGGGTTATTATTAGGTAATCTACCGGTTAAAGCCAGTTTTGGATGGGCACAACTACCAAATAAATATTTTGTTATTCCTAATCAAACTTAACCTAACATCCTACTCTACGACAAGTCTATTTTCATCTCTAGATATTTTAGTGGAATTATAGAGCACTTTCCATCTATGCATATTTGGAAATGTCTGAAAAATGAAATCACAGCTGTCCTCCTCTCCTTATCAAAAGACAGTCTTCGTCATCAGTCCAGTCTGCGGAAATTTCATTAGTAAGTCCTTGTTGTTTTTTAACTTTAAAATTTGGTTTGCTTTGAACTGAAATTTTTTGTTGATAAGTGTTCCCTCATTACAAAATTTAAACATTATTTTAAAAATACACGCGGAATTTTTGTTAAAAACTGGAACTTTGAAAAAAGGAAGACCAAGTAATTCTACTGATACGTCCAATGCGTCTATCATTGAAGAAGAAAATTGAAAAGAAAAAAGACCCGTGGTTTCTTCAAAATCTAATATTAAAGAACAAGTGTCATCTATGAACAGACCGAAAAGTAAGTACGATTTAAGTTACTTAAACTTAGTAATGGCAATTTGGGTGTACTTGATGCAATGTGTGTTTTATGTAATAAAATACTCGCCAATAGTTATTTGGCACAAGTAAAACTCCGCAAGCACTGTGAAACAATACTCCGTGATTATAAAGGAAAATGCATGGAATTTTTAAGAGACAACGTGACTCATTAGAAAAATGGAAACTTCAAATGATTACAATGTCTAAACCTGAAAATTCGTCGTCTTGGACTTCTCAGGGAACGTGCACTGCAAATGGATTTATCTACAATGAAGCAGGACTAGCTTTGCTACTAGTGTTTGTATGTTATCCATATGGTAAAGGTTTTTAAGAAGATTTATTTTTGTGTCAATAATTACATGGAAAAACCACTGGAGAAGTTATATTTAACCGTATTTATGATTACATTATAGGTCTCGAAATAGGTTAAGAGAAGTGTATTGATATTTGTACCGATAGTGCTCGAGCTTTGGTAGGAAAGATGAAAGCTGTTGTATCATGTATCCAGAGAGTAGCCACAAGATCCACAAGCAGTCATTGTATTTTGCATAGCCAAGCACTAAAGACTAAAAGAATTCCAGAAATTTAAAAAAATGCTATGAATGAAGCCGTACAAGTGATTAGCTATGTAAAATCAAGACCGCTTAAATCCAGATCATTTAAAATTTTGTAAGATGAAATGGGTAGTAGACACAAAGCACTTTTATTATATATTAAAGTAAGATGGCTATCCAGAGGGAAGGTACTGTTAAGACTTTGTCAACTTCGAAGTGAGGTATTGGGCTTCCTGAAGACACAAAATAATTCAGAAAAAGTACAAACTGTTGACTTTACAACTAGTCCATCATGGTTGATAAAACTTCCATATCTGTCGGACAGTTCTAAGTCTTATCAAGTCAATTTATCATGACAAGGAAATATATTAAATTTTATATACAAGAGAAAAATTGAATATTTTGATAAAAAAACAATATTGGATTTCATCATCTGAATCTGCGTAATAGTTTTGATTGCTTTCCTGGAATGCATGAATGTTTGAATGAATTGAATTTAAAGCGAATTAAGTTGCCGAAGCATTTTTAGAGCGCCTAGATAGCTTGAAATCAACTTTTTTACAATATTTTCCTAAAACTACTTAGGATGATTCCTGGGTTCGATCCATTTTCCGTAACAGCTATACCAGTAGGCTTAAACGTAAGTGACTATGAAAATCTAATTGATTTAATTAGTGACTCAGATTTTCAAATAAAGATACAAAGATCAGTCTTTAAATGATTTCTGGGCGAGTTTGTCATAAGAGTACCCCAATTTATCAAAACAAGCTATTATTGTTTTATTTCCATTTCCTACAACCTATTCATGCCAAGTGGCATTTTCTTATTATGCAGCAACGAAGCCAAAGTGCAGGAACAGGCGCGACGCCAGACCAAATATTAGAATGCAACTTACCAATATTGTGCCTCATATCCAGAAGACAATAAAAAAATTCAAAATCATTAACGTTATTAAATGCTTTATTTATTCATATTCTTATGTTTTTATTATATTATTATAGTTTTATATTTAAAGATGCTTACAGAATAAATGATTTGTTTATATAAAATGTTTATTAAATATTTACAATTAGAAAAAACCAACCTATAAATTAAGTTAAGTGTTCCGTCTGACTTCCAGGTTTCCAAACCATTGCGGGAAAAGTTTGGGAAACCCTGCCGTAGACCAACGCGAACCCCTGCCTTTCTAGACCAATGTTGTGCATTAGTCAATTCACTAGTCTTCTAGAAACACTTATGAAATACTTATAAAAAATCGTTCCGGTGAATCGCAGATAGCTTATAAGAGTTTTTACGGCTTTACCATCACGAAAATCCCTGCGTGATCAATATCAAGGGCTTGTAAATTTACTTGTGTAGGCATTTGAGAAATTGGCCGATAAGTACGCGGCGAGGAGTATTCTCGACTCATTCGAGTATTTATCGCCAGTAAAAAGCTCCGATTTGTCGTCGTTTTTCTCTCCTTATGTTCAGTTTTGTTTTAGTGGAATAATGTATACTGTGCACACGGTATGCATTGTCTCTCATCAGCAGAGCCTTCGTTGGTCCCCATTATTTATACGTATCCTAAAATAAGTTACAATTACCAGAATGGGGGTATTATGTGCATATAATACGGGATCTTAAAAAAAACAGGAAATAAATTTATAATTATTAATCGATTTCGAAGATATCAGATTTTTAAAACTCCATTGCCGTCATAGTTGAAAGATACCTATGTATTTAAGCAAATAAGGAAAGCTATATAACTGCTGTAAATGGGCATTTGTGTATGTTCATGTTAGTTATATGGCTGAAATTCTCTGCGTGGCAGTGGATATTCACTAGGGCATACCCGCTCAACATTTTGAAGCGATTGCGGCTATATTTGGTTTGTGCCCGTTATATCGAATGTGAACCCGATGGCAGGTTATTTCAATTTGAGGCTTCAAATTAAGTTATTCAGTATGCGTATGTAGGCATTTATGTGGGCTTCCTATTTGAAAAAGCTAATTGCTGCGTAAATTTCGTAAATATTTCACCATAATCGAAACACGGAATGCCATAAGTTTCGAGCCCGCATGCGGTATGGATGCGACGATGGTTTGTCCTTTTTTTATCATGAATTGAGACAAACGGAGAAGAATGCTGATTTAAGAATTTGACGAAATCGCATGGAAATTGTTTAGATATGTTAAAATAATTACCATAAGAAAACAAGTTTTAGTGCTAGCTTATGAGACAAACTGTCTTCTCTTATATTGGCTTCTCTTCGGTCTGAAATAGTAAGCACCTACCAGCCAAAATAAAACATATAGTATTAGAGGTAACTCGAGTGTACTTTGGACTCAATAATTCTGAACATTCGGATGTAATATGGGAAATAAAACTTTCCTAATCATAGATTTAGTAAATCGTATCGTCCAACAATTCAATGGATCGTATTAAATTGTTGGAAGTTATTGAACGAGGACAAGGAAAGAAATTGAAATGCGCTTGCGAAAGCGACCTCCATATTGGTATTCATGTTTGAACAGAATTAATTAACTTACATTTATAAGCATTGCGTAACGTAGTTAATAACATTTATACAGATCCGGAATTAATCAATTACTTTCCCGTTTGGTAGCGCATTATACTCTGGAATATTTGACCACGCACTTTTCTTTGATAATTAAGGGAAACAATCACTGCCTTGTGAGTTACAGGGAAATCACTGCCTTGTGAGTTCTCTAAAACTATTACTACTTTTCCTATTCTTATCTCAGTCCCATTACTACTAGAACTACTCATCTGCAAAGGCAATAAAACTGCTAAAATCACTGATAGTTCTTTATCATTTTCAGTGTTTATCTATGAAATAATCATTAGGTATTTTCTTTTGGATTAGTACTATGTGAATATTTATGAGAGTAATAATAATAGTGACCGTAGAAGAATCTTTTGAAATATGCTAGAAACTAATTGCTCGTTTTTGGACCTCATAATGTTGCCATTCCTTTCTTGTTCAAGTTCTTGAAAAAGCCAAGTGATTATTTATGATTGATTTATGAACTTTTCCAAAATAAATCTAAAATTGGTGTTTAAACTTGCATGTACTTACTTGATTCTCTGTCGCGTGAGCTATGTAAGCCCAGTATCTAATTACTACAAATAATAGACTTTGCCTCCGTTACCCCAGAAGCTCAGGTTAAATTGAACTTCCGTGCGTATGTTGACTACAACCGGTTTCTTAATGAGCCATCTGATGCCAGATTCCTTGAAATGATTAATATGAGATCAAACAGCTTTTAATGTTAATGACGCTTGAGGGTAAGGGTTGTGCCATAAGATTCCTGTTATCATTTCCGCCGCCAAGCCTTGATGCAATTAACTGGTCCAGGGCTTGAGGAAAAGGGCATGGCGGAGAATACTATATAATGAACGGATTAGAGTGTAAAGGGAAGTTGATGCATGAAAGGCGCTTCCTTAAGATCGGAAGAGGATTTGACTAATATTTTGTTGTAATCACTGCCAGTAGCGGAGCGGATTGGAAATGAGAGGTTTAGGTGATCAAACCTCCGATTACCTCACAACTGTTATTAAAATTTATATCAATAACATCAGGCGAGACAGCATAGAAGTTGGAGATATTGTAAATATGGTAATTACGTTTGATATTTCGTGTAAAATAGATTAATGCGTAAAACTCAATGGTAATGCATCACCATGACTGTCATTCGTTCAATTGTTTTGCACAGCCTCTACTCATTTTCCCCATCGGAATCCTCTTCACGTCTGCATATTTCCTCTCTTTGGCATCCGTAATTTCTCGTTCCATGTATCTCATTAGGGCCTTTCTCTGTAACTCTCACCGTTCGATTTTCCTTCGGTGTCTGCCTTAATTAGACCTTCTTACATCAACATTTATTCAATATATTCTTGGCTAATCTGTCTCGAGTTTTAATCAGATTTGTCCCTTTTCATACTCTCTTAATTTACTTGCAAATAACAAATTATGAACATGAACGCTTTCTATGTGAAATTATTCAAGGTGGGTGTATAGATACAAGATATTATTAGTAATAATAATAAATTATTGAATAAGAAAACGGGATAGGAGCGCATATAAAAACATACACAGGAATAATATATATATATATATATATATACATATGTGTGTATATACATATATGTGTATATATATATACAAGAATAATAATTATATATATATATGTGTATATAATATGAATCTGTTATTTTAGATCAAGGAATTCAAAAATTAATTGGATGAAATAAAAATATGCACCTTTCCCGTACCATTAAAGAATTAAAGAGCTACGAAAATGTAAATTTTGTCTGGAAGACAAAATTATCATGTATTATAGGCCCTGATCCACCTGATCCTGATAAGTGCCCAAATAAAAGCATAATACGAAAGGAAACTAGCAATTGGGTCACACGTAAAGTGCGCGAATAAAATAATCATAATATTATTTATTTATGGGTCGATGGACGTTGCAGAAAATGAAATATACTTACATTTTAGATCAAATTACTCTGTTGAATATGTTTTTGTACTGTAGTATGCTTTGTCGGATTTGTGTTGAAAATTCAATTTTTCCAATTTTATGCAAGCTGATGTCGTGATCACATACCCATTATACAGATTCTACGTTGGTATGTATGTGGATAGTGAGAAATCTACTTATCGTATAGACCCTTGATAAAGTAAGAAATCCATGAAAGGACAGTTATAAAATCCTTGTCTTTTTTAAAATTATTAATTAAAAATACACATGTGCTGATAGACAGTGTCAGGTGGCACACAAGTCCCAAATAATCACAAAAGAAAATAGATAAAATCAGACTTCAAAACATGAATTATCTTTATGAAACTCTTTAACAAAACAAGCGAATCCCCATCCCATTCACATCCATCAATCAGCAAGAAAAAAAAGATAAATTAAAAAAATTAAGCTATTACATATAATACAATACACCACACATCAATCACATTATTACATATGTTATTATCCTTCTTCAATTATTGTTCTTGGTTTACTAGCCACCCCACATCACAGCATCTACGTGTCCCATGTGTGTTGTTGCCAAGAAGCCATTCTTCTCTAACGTCTATTGCGGTCTACTTTCATCAAATCACGATTCGCCCAAAATGTAATTTTTTGTATCCAGATCAATTTGTATTTGTCCCGAAATAACTTAGATAGACCGCCTCCATTGTTATCACCCGGAAATTAAACTCAAATGACCGCAAAAACAAGATATTTTTTTGGAATTTCGGGCATTAGCCCTGATGCTAATTTTGTTAAAGTTCACTTTATCCTCAGAAGTAGATTCAGGTGTCTATGTAATAATAATATAGAGTTCATTAGATTTCTCGGTGAGTAGTATATCATTTGGATCCTTCGGTCTCTTTTATATCTTTGGCCAGAATAAGAATCATCAAAGGTCTACGAATAAATTTTGGTGTCCTAATTTTTTTTTGGTGTCCTCAAGGGTAGGGCTTTAAACTCTGCTCTCGACTTGTTTCATGTGACATGGTTGGTGGGCCCTTTTAGAGCTAGTGACATTGGGGACGTAGCGGGATTTCGTTCACGTAACGTTCAGGATTTAATGAAATATTATTCAAAAAGTTCTCGTCCGTGATCCACATGGACCTTTTATTCATCGCTAAGTGTCGGAATAGTCTTCTCTGGTGCAACTTAGAACGCACCGCGCGGACTTCACGGAGGTTTAGGAATGACCTTTCTAAGCTTTAAACTCAAGAAGCGTGTAATGTAATCGAGTGTACGCAGGCAGTCATGAAGAGTAGCGCAATTATTTCCTGGAATGAATGTTTCGTTATGAAATCATTTCTTAATATATGCGAATAGTTATCTGAATACGGGTTAGCCTATCCATTATTTTGCGTAAAATTTGCATTTTCATATATTAGTATGCGATATAGAATACCAATTGTGATTTGATCATTTCTATTATGGATAATACTAACTATTAATAGCCAATAACCAATTTTGAAAAGACTGGCCAAGGATCTTTGGCAATATTTATATTTAAAAATATCATGGTGTGGTGTAAAAAAATTATAATTTCGTATTTTATTTAAATGTTGCATCCCCACTTCTCTGGTTTATATATGCATATTATACTTCAGTTATTAACAAGAGGATATTTGAGGAAATATTTGGTGCACTATTAAATTCAATAATTATTTTATATTTCTGACTCCATATTTTAATAGTAATAATTAGATTTTTTACAAAAGATGTTTTTACAAACAAATTTGAATTTGTAGGTACACTTCTTACCGTTATTTAAGGGGAATCCGGTATCTCATAAGGTTTTTGACCCAATATTGAGGAAACCTTCCCATGTATTCATTATAACACACTGCTAATAAAACAGACAAATATATAAGAAATTCTAAAAAAAGAAACAGTGACGACATCTTCATATATGAAATTTTAATGAAAACATATCCCAGAGAATAAATTCAAAATTCTATCTGGCCAACGGCTCTTTTTAAACCAAATTCAAGGGGCAATGTAATGCTTTTACGACTCTTTTAGTAATTTATTAGGATAACGATGGAGAAGTGTTCACGTGAGGGGTGGTGTTTGTTAGATGGGTCACAAGGGGGGTTGGCATACCCTCGTGGATTAAGCCTGTCGTCTGTTGTGGCCACTTGAGGAAGGTGAAGGAGAAGACGCCGTGGAAGGATGGCAGTAGAAAGGCGTAAACCGCATGAGGTGATGGAAATACGAGGCAGATAAGGGCTAAGAGTTACAGGTGGTGAGTGGGACTGGAAGGACAATAAAGAGACGAACGGAACTATTCCACCCGGAATGTCTCATTTCAAGAGCGTTGAAAGGGTTGGGCTCGTGGAAGTTACGGTCAGAAGAACAAGGGGTCCTGATGGTGGTAGGTGTCGTAACTTACGGGTGTGATGGCGATGGGAACGGGCGCGAGGGGGATGAAGGTCGGTGGTTTCGTGCGTAAGTCGTGGTGTTCATTAAGACCCGTGTGAAGCACGAAATCTCCGATCCTTCGAAACGGGCGGCTACTTTGTCTACGATGGAATGGGGGCGATGCTCTCCTCAGGAAATGACGGTGGCTGATTAAGGGAATGCGTGGCCCAACAGTTTGTCCATCCGAATGAATCCCAACTAAGTTTGGGAATCAACTGCGTTCTAAGCGGATTTTTGAAGCGGGCTTCACAAAGCCACTTCAGTGGTTTTGATCTTTAAAAAACCTGCAGGCATGAGGGCAAAAGTACTAATATGAGATCTTGGGATGCTTATAAATTGCTTTGCACTTGCCCTTCGGAACATGTGCATTTAAAGTATTCATGACATACTCTCATGGAAGAGTAGTTCTCGGATTCAGTTTCTTAATGATAGCTGGGATGGTTTTTAAAAGAGGAAGTTGATTGGGAGCATCGAGAATAAAAAACAGGGATTGTTCATCTCTTTTATCTTTTTTTTACTGCTTTTTGGTTGTGTTGTTAAATATTTTATATCGCCTCGCATACATGCATACATAAGTATGACTCTCCACAAGTTGGTTAACTATGTTATGAGAGTGAGTCTTATTTGAGTTTGCTAAATTTGCATTGGCTCAATATTAAAGTACATAATGTTTTTCATTGCGTTGAATATCACCTTTCATCATCTCTCTCCCCTTTTTGTTGAAAATTAGGTTTCCTTGTGATCTTTTCAGATATACAGTACTACGTTTCTCCAATATTTTACAAAAATGGGTCGTTTGCTGCGAATAAAAATCAGTATTAGGCTATTTATGATTATATTACCATGTGAGAGTTTCTCTGTGTAAATATCATTCGCCTTTCCCGAGATTTTTTTACATTAGTGCGACTATTCCTGTTTTAAAGATGCTACGGTGGGGCATTTCGGAACAGTTCCAATGAAAAAAAAATGCAAACGGAAAAGCAGGTGCACTTCGAGCAGGAAGTGAAGACTTTCCTTCGGGATTTCCGACTTAGTTGAATGGTCGGTTAGAATAATGACGTATTTTTAAGCTACCATAAGAAAATGCCTGCCCTGTTAATAGGTTTCGTCAAAGTTGGCTTCATAAATAGACTTAAAGAATCACCCGATTTTTTTCGAAAATTATCGAATAAAGAAATTTTTTCGATGGAATCATTTTGCGAAAGACATCATATCATACCTCTGTTACTTACGATTATGTGGTAAATAGATTGGGTTTGAAACATGAAATAGGTCAATACGAAATTTCTTTTTTTTTGTTGTTGATCTCACATCTACAACGAGGTGCTCAGAGGTGTTCACTGACGACACGGCTCAAAACAGATCTATAGCTGCATGGACAGATCCATCAAACGATTCCATTCATGGCATATAATCCTCGCTCATTTTCTTGATGTATAATGTTGAAATAGGTTAGCGGTCAAATGCAATATGCGGCTAACATTTCGGCTTGTGTGCTTGTCCTTAATTTTTACGGTTCTCGCGGTTATAGTGTCAAAGTTTGCAACTTTTTGGCTTTTTTCAAATGCATTCGTTGACCTCAGGAAAACTTTAAAAAAATACAAGTTAATCAGAGGGAATTTTATAGCAATTTTGAAACCTCAGTTAGTGTTAACTTGTCATTATCTCTAATTTTCCAAAAAAAATCCAGAAAAAATTGAGTATTTCACTGATGAGTTTTGGTATACCAGCGGGAAGCGGGTGAATCTGAAAAACTCTAAAAATCTCTTGATTCTTTATAAATATTATTTGTTTATTTATTATGCCATGCGCTATTAAAGTGCTAGTAAAAATAATTTCCCACTGACGTATGGTGAGCATAAGTTATTTCGCGGTAGCACTGCATTTCAAATTATCGACCTAAATATGCGTAACTTGTATAATTAAATTAATGATTAGAGAATGGATGGGACAAAGCATTTTGTCTCAGATTCCCATAGAAATATATCCACACAGCATTAACTCTGTAATGAAGGGAAATAACCGCGTTTTCTGGCAGCAAGTTTGTTTTTAAGTAACAGTATGGTCTTGGTTTAACGATAAACTGTATTTATCATCAGAATTTAGCAGGATATACTGCATACGCAACCAAGTGCCTCGGTTCTGTATTTTGAATTGTGATTTATTGGCTTCTGTTATAAAATTTGGCGAATTTCACCTATTTGCATTATTTTAAATTGAAATATGTTAAAACCTCATTAAATTTTTAAAAATATTAGTAGCGGATTCAAAGGTTCTCTTCTAAAAATGGAAAAAGAAGAGATTATATTGTATTTTTGACAAATTGTGGGTTAGGTTGATTTATCCACCATGTTTTACAATGGGCGAAATATCGTTGGTGAGTGTACAGGCGCAAGTCTTAATTCATCGCAAGAAATTATTGCGAGTGTACGACTGATTTCTTCCTTATTTCCATGAAACGTCGTCTTAAGACATCTCAACTTAATGTGCAGATGAAGTGTCCTGCTATGCAAATTATATTATGAATGGAAGTGATCAGGTGAAAGAAAAAAATGGAGGATCATTCCACGGAGGAGAGAATTTACTCTCAACTAGCTTTACTACTCTTCAAGCGATTGATAATCCTGGCGGCTGGTGGGGCGAATTGATCAGTTACGAATATCAAATGATGCCTCATCACGCAACTTTGTATGTATTTGTGCACTGCGTTCTTATAGGGCATCCATGGTGGTTTAGGCAGGAGAAATATGTTCGAGAAAGCGTTATAATTTCAACTGCTGCGGCAACACGACGAAATATTAACGTCGTGTTTAATTTTTTGGGGGGCGATTTTTAAAGGCTACGTATAAATATGTTTCAGCGGTTTTGGTGTTATAGCTTTCAAGACCAGTCCAAACTTTAACATGGCATGTACACTTGTCATTTGAAGGCCTTCGACCAGAAGCGGCTACCGAAAAAGTGAACATGTTTTAGTTTTTATGAGTGTTCTCTGTAACGGATTGGCTCGTTCCTCATTTAACAATTTGTTGGATAATAGTGGCGCGTAAAAAAGACCACCAGAACTTGCATTATATCAATGCAATAACTGGTTCATAGTATGAGAAAATCTCGGTACAAAGGTTGCCTCAAACGTCGTCAATTAATTTAATATAAATATAATGAACATACATTTCGGAGATGTAAATTATAGATGTTAAAGTCTGTTTAATAGTAGGCGCCGCCGAAAAAGTGAAATCTGTAAGGCGAAGATGATATTATCAAACTAGCAAAGCAACGGAGAAAAATTGAATATTTGACCGATATATTTCTTCCTGATTTTAATTCACAGTTCATTCAATTTATTTATTTATTAACAGTTTAAGATATGTGATGTTTGAAAATCATACCACTCCGCTCAAACATTGAAGGCGTGACAACTGTTTCATATTGATTCTGTACAAATTACAGATTAAGTACAAATGCTGTACTAGAACTTGCTAGCTCGATAAACGTCGAAGGTCTTGGTGTAAAACAATATTTTGGAAATATTTTTTCCCGCGAACCTTGACATTTAACATTTTCCTTGTGGTGCTAGTTATGAAATATGACTTTTATAAGTGTAGGAGTAAATTGTAATTGTGATTGGTGGAAATATTCAGATTCACGATGTGATTTCGTTTTACGAAAGCCTCTGTGTCCAAATGGTCCATTGAAAGGCAAGTTTGACGATTAATTTCCATAATAAGTAGAAACTACAGATTATATCACTGAGAATGGGGCTGGGTCGTGGATGAGAACATAATGTGTAAATTCCTTATAATGTGTGAATTCCTTTTCTTATTGATTAACTTTCCAAAAATACGTCCTACTGCCAATCTCTTCTTATTTCACATTCTATTTTATAACAAATTGAAATTGGCTACTGAGATAATGGATATGAGTGTAGAGGATACCGAACCTCTTTAAATTTTCCTCGGATACGCGTCCAGCGTTCTTATGGCAGCGCCGATTCGCTTCCTTGCCAGTTCTTCGTTATCTCCGAACTTCTTGCGTCTTCTTCGTATTCTTTCGGAATTCCCATCATTTTGATAAATTTATTCTTTCACGTTCAATGGAGATGCTACTTCCGCGTCTCATTAATTCGCTGTCGTGCTCTGCGTAACACGACTTCCTCTCCACCCTCAAAGCTTCCCACTATAAAACTGGCCGCACTTCCTCAAGCCGCTCCTTTTCTCAAGAAATTACCCTGACGTTGCGGTGTAGCTCAAATTTCGATAATGTAAAAAACCCTGCGTCTGCTCAATTGTATATAATTACAAAATAATTTGTATCTGCAAGTTTATTCATGCTCTTTTTGCCTATGATCGACAGTCCTCATGACTTTCTGAATTAACCTGAGTGAATGGTGATCGAAATAGACGAACAGATGGATGAACCGTTATTCCGGCGAAATTGAAAGCATGACGTCTTCTGTTAAATTAAAACCATAATTTAGTTTGATGTAATGGTTGAAAATGAATATAGGTGAAGATTAATCATAGAACACAGTTGTAAATAATGAATCTTGTTAATGCAAGCGCTATAGTAATTAAGCGAAAAGAAAAAAATGCATAGGTGTAACCTACGAGAGCTAACCTCGTATTTGGATTACAAAATGAATATAGGCATCATTATCCTAGTGTATCCCACGTAGAAAAACCCTTTACATCTTTGTGTGCAAAACCCGAGGGGTTCCATACAACAGTTCGTCTTTATGTACAAATTCAAGTAAAGTTGAAATTTAATATGCCAATTGAAATAAGCAATATATTTTGAAAATTTCTATTCCATCTAAAAACACCCTCCCATGTGCTACAATCGGCGTCCGACCCCAGTGGGGTGGCCATTGAGTGATGGTGTCATGTTTAAAACAATATTGAGGAAGGCAATGGGAGACCACCTTAATTTTCATTCCCAAGAATAAAATGATGGACACTATAGAGAATACGAGTTCTGACAACTACGGAGCTCGGCCCAATCGGCCGTGTCTTATATAGTATTGACAGATGTGTTATATTATTTCTCCATTTTCGTGCAGAGTCCTGTCAGTTTGTGAATTTTTTCGGAGGATTATTGAAGGATGTTGATTGAAAATAATACGAAGCGTTAAAAAGAAAATGAAAGGAATACTTCATCATTCACTCGAAATTTGACGAATAGAATCAGATTTGATTGGTGGAAAATAATTTTGTGAAAAATGAGTTCGCTCAGTTTATGAAAGTTAAACAAACCTTTCCCTTGACGTGATTTATAGAGCTATAATTGTGTGAATAAGGGATGAATACGTGTCCAGTCTTGATTGATAATATTTTCATGCTGTCTCAATTTCTGTTTTCTGATTGCGTGACCGATAAATTTCGTTGTTAGGAAAACATTAAAATTTGCTGTAATATGGGGAAATTCTCGTGTCTCTGGTACTTATCTCAAGTTTTTTTTCTATTTGAGAAAGCAAAAAGCGAGGAGTTTAAAAGAATATTTATTTTTTATGCAACTCTTACTGAATCACATAAGAATCCCTTTGAAATATCTGGCTGGAATGAAGCCAAAAGGTCGTGTCGATACTGAAGTCAGAGATGCTTAATGTAACGTGGAGCGACAATTACCTTTGTGATTATTTGGGACTTGTGTGCCACCTGACACTGACTATGAGCACATGTGGATTTTTAATAATAATAATTATATGAAGACATAACCATATTTTGCGTATTGATTAAAGGATTTGTTGGTGTTCATGAGTGTCTCTCCCTCGTGCATAGCATGCTGGTATATATTTAAGATAACTTGCGTTCAAACTGATTTGCCTGTTAATTTCTCATCCGACGCTTACCCGACACCCGATACACACTTCTGTCGCCAATCATTTCTCCAAGAATTCAAAATTTATTTGAAATTACTATGTTTTAGACCGAACATGGCAATGTATTAATCATTTAGGGTAAAATGAGAGTATAAATGAGACATCCGTTTGATTTCCACACAGTATCACATTCAAAATGCTCTTTGAACATTTGAAGCTAAAATCGATGATTAAAAATTGTGACTTTTCTACTGAGAACGTATTTCATATTGACGATCAGAGATGCAGTTCTCTACCAAATATGGAAAAATATGACTCTAAAATTCAATAAGGATCATGTTTTAATCAAGACTATACTGAATGCCATGATTTCATTTTTGCATGGACTGTAGAGTCTGAGGTCATGGTTCTGACATTGGTTGACACAAAAGAAGAAAATAACAGCTGTGTATAGACGTAAACGTCTCAACCTGCTACTCAAGATTGATGCATTGGCGGCTAATTGGGTTTTTCTCCTACATTTATCATCGAACATTTATTGCAGGCCTGCGTTTATTTACGTATGTAGAGTGTTTTACGCGAATCGAATAATCAGGGCTTTTGTGGGTCTTCATTCCCATCCGTTCCAAGGCAATTCGCAATGGACGTAAGCAGACAATACAAAACCTCATCTCATAATCAGACATGACGTATTTGTGTTTACGAGTTTGCACAGAGTCAATAACACTTAAACCATACCCATATTATCCGAATCGTTTGCATCATAGCGAAATGAGATTAGTACCAGTCATCCACTTAATCAGCTGACATACATTTTCGGAGATGGATTGTATTGAGGCTACACCGAAGAGAGGTTTGGTTACATTTATTCCCAAAATTACGACACTTACTTATCATGAGTCATGAGCGTAATGCCAGTGAGTATCATGAGCGGTGGTAGATGTTTATGATATTCTGCTGCCATCAAAAATAAACTTTAAAAAAAATCTAATTTTGCCAGGATTATTACGAATTGTAAATTTGTTTTTTTCCTTTTATCTTACCATTCTAAGTTGGATGTGCGATGCTCACTAAAAAGCTAGCGGTTATCCTGCTAGGTGGAACCTTATTCTGAAGGGTCGTTAAAAGCTACTCTTGGAGAAGATTGCGTGCTTCTGCATTAAGAAAAAACAGCATTTTTAGTCGTGATTATTGCATCGAAACCAAATTTGCGTTACAACTCCACTACGCATTTATTATAAACGATGAGGTCTCACACATTGGATTTAGCTGAGCTAAATGTAAGGTCCTACGCCAGCAAATGTTAAATAGCAGTCTGGAATTTTGCGCGGGTTCTCTGATTTATTCATATCTTCCAATACGACGCAAATACCACCTTCAAGAGTCATTTCAGCGTTCTCTCCGCTCCTTAAGGAGAGCTTGAACGCCCTGATCTCTGACGGGCGCGCTTCATGGGACGATGGAAGAGAGGGAATGAGGGGATTGGAGGAAGAAAATATGGGAAGGTGAACGGGTTGGGACGATTTGTGGGAAGTGAAAAACGTAAGTGGATAAACAGAAGCAAGGAGCAAGAGTGCTTTCGTTGAAGGAAGCCCCAAGTGGTTTTGGGATGGTTGTTTATGATCGATTTGATATGGTTACCGACTCCTCAGTTAAGAAGACTCCCCGCTCTCTTAACCTAGTCATGTTACTGCATGATTTTTTTCTGATGATGTGAATGCTATTTTTCGAGGATCGTCATAGAAAACTTTACTTGAACAGATTTGCTGGTTTATGTTCGATGTCAGCATACATTTAGTTCCTTGACAGTGTACATAAAGAAATCTGCGATTCGCTGATATATTTTTGAGTCCAATGAGAATGATAACTAGCCAGTGAAATTTTATGACAAATTCCTTTGCTACTGTCTAAGATAAAATCATTTTTTTTGTAAAATTATGCCACGAAACGTCCTCAAGGCAAGCGAATGATCAAATAATTAAGAATCATCCTCTTTGATATTTGCAGCAGTGGCTTTAGTGTTTTCTTCATTCCCTTTTGAGAGAATGGCTTGGTTTCGGATCCAGATGGCAATTTTTTCCGCCCTTCTCTTCCTTGAGAAAGGTGGCATGAACATCGAAAATTCGAAAACATGTGAGTTTCTTTTCTTTTTTTGTGTATGTATATATATATATATATATATATATATATATATATATATATATATATATATATATATATATATATATATATATATAACACAGTAAGCAACCCGAACGTCGGTTAGTAGGTGATGGTAGAGATCACCCAGTACTAAGCCCTATGCGGCGTTTGAAAATTCACACATCGGGGTAGGGGGGCCAGTTCCTTTCCCTGTGCCGGTTATGGTTTCCCAGGAAGACTGGTACCCGAAAAATCACTTTAACTTTGGTGGAGCTGCAGGTGCCCAGAGTGCCTTGCCCGGGAATCGAACCCGGGACCCAGACACAAAACCCAGCAAACAATATAGAAACACAAAAAAAGGAACACTCGCACGTTATTTCTTGATAATTTCGACGGAATTTTCCTCCGTCTTCATCGGAAGATAGAGACATTACTTCTCTATCTTCCGATGAAGACGGAGTAGAATTCCGTCGAAATTATCAAGAAATAATGTGTGAGTGTTCCTTTTTTTGTGTTTCTATATTAATTGTTGCTGTGTAATGTACTATTCGGCACTTCCGTGTTACGTCTACGAAAGCATATATATATATATATATATATATATATATATATATATATATATATATATATATATATGTAGTGTCCACTAGTGCTAAGTG
Source organism: Hetaerina americana (assembly GCF_022747635.1). Taxonomy (NCBI): domain Eukaryota; kingdom Metazoa; phylum Arthropoda; class Insecta; order Odonata; family Calopterygidae; genus Hetaerina; species Hetaerina americana. The sequence continues at coordinate 20,643,229 of NW_027287095.1, forward strand.
TTATACATTATATATATATTCATACATTTTATATACATATATATACATATCGTATACCTACATATATATACACACACACACACACATATATATATATATATATATATATATATATATATATATATATATACACACATATACACTCACACACACTAATATATGTGTCTACGGTCCTGCCGTACATTGAGTCAGTTAAAATTAATGAGGACTGGCGTATGGTTGATGACTTCCGGTTTGCAGCTTCGCAAGAAATTCTGCGGGGAAGAGTTAGTTACTAGGACATTAAATCGATGCAACGAAGGTCGCGTATTTTTTTTCCACACAGGCATGACAAGACAGGATTCAATCAAGCAGTTGACGTCATTTCAAAGTGAACGAGGGAATTATTTCCTATTCTATTAATTAAATTGATACGTTTTCTCTGCCTCCCGATTTTATTTAATAGTTCCGAATAATTTGACTAAGTCCATTTTTCATCAGGAAGAAATGAGAGGAACTCAAAAGTATTATACTTATCTATTTTTACTCTTTAATACTATTGGTGATAAAAATCAAATACGGAATAGAGTACAGATGAAAGAAACTCGAAGAGCAATTTTTAATTAGACATCGTGGTGGTCATCCATGTGCCCAAGCAACTCACTTTTGTTATCTACCGCCGTTCAATTAGTAGTCGACCCGAACTTATCGGAGAATATCTACTCTTAATATCGACAAGACTTTTTTTCTTTACCTTTCAAACATCAGATATTCTATCTAAGTTCCTATCGCATACTATGCATACGTCTTTACGGTCCACTCAAGATATAGGTTATAATGTCATTGATGTGGAGGCCAAAGCATTGCATTATATTCGACGGCGCAATATTTTTAAGTAAAAACGGGATGGTAAAAGGAAGGTGAGGCAAGAGAGACGTAAATGGGGAAGACAGACTGGGTATCGACTTGGTGTTCGGGTGGAAATGAGGCGATGGGGTCATATTTTCAATCGGAAACGGGTCTGATGTTTACGGTAACACGGTGTGGACGGTCGACGGTAGAAGGAGTCTTCCTAATATATTTCTTTAATCTTATAAGGCACTCCTTTGGAAAAGGGTATTTTGTGGATGGGAATGGTAGGAAACGAATTAGAGAATGGGATCCCAGGAAGGATGTTAGGGGAGGGGGAGGGTCGGTAAGAAGGTTCCTTTAAGATCGGTCGATGGGGGCCAGACGGGGAGTGAGGTTTACAACAGGAGGGTGCGAGGTCCTAAAAGGGAGCGAATTGCTGGACCTGGTGAGGCGGACCCGGGATCGGGAAACAGATAGAAATTCCAGAAAAGTGAGTTGGTTGGAGATGCTGTCGGACAAGGTGATAAATAAGTCGGAAGTCAAGGGCGTGGTATGGGGGTCAAATCGCTTGAGGTTCGGGAGTGAATGTAAGGTAATGTAGTTGAGTGGGAAGGCAGGGAAGAAAAAGTCTTGGAGTATTTGAATTCTCCTAGGCTGAGGAGGCCGGAGAGCCAGAGACACCTTACCTTGGTGTCTCTGGCTCTCCGGCAATGCACAGTTCAAATTAGGTTCCAAAAAAGTCAAAGATCCCTAGGGAAGGTTAAAAATTATACGCAAATGGCATTTCCTGGTGTATTTGAATGCTTCCATTGGCAATTGAAAGACCACTCTCCACGTTACCAATAAAGGAGTGCTACGGATGTAAAGTAATGCTACGGAGACGCTTGTCCGAATGACTAAATTTGCCCATGTTTGTCTTATTCCCGGAGCGAAAACTAATGTAAAAGCCCATTTCCGTGTTATTGTACGTAAGTTCGAAAGCGAATCTGTGCTTATTTCCTCGCCATTAGTTATTTTAAGAGCATGCTAGTGAAGCTCAAGGTTATGTAAATAGTCAAACTAGTCAAACATCCGCTCATAGAAAACATAAGGATAATTTGGTTGGGAACATCGGAATTCACTTGCCTTATATTTTTTATATTAGATTATATTTTTAATTCTATTATATTTATATTATATTTTTTATATTATATTCATCGCATTCGAATTATTTCAGGCACATTTCTAGCGTTAGCGTTAATATTAAACGGTAATGGTTTCTCAGAGGAAACTCGAGAGACATTTTGGGTGTAACAACGGCACAAAACGAATTATGAATCAAGGTCGTGGATTTTCGTGACCTCAATACAATCTTAATTCCCATCTCACTGAAACTTTCAAATGTTTTAAGATATATATATTTCGATCGTACATATATGTAGATACTTGAAAGTTTAGCATAGAAATGCGTCAAATTAAGCTTTGATGAATTGGGAAGGTGTAGTAAGGACACCAGGACAATATAAATTCATTATATTTACATATTTCGGACGAAATAGTACTTGAAATTTAGTTCTATATTTGCGCGACTATAGCTTTAACGGATTAAAATCAGTTTTTTTATCAGCATTGTTGATTTTAACCAATTAAATCATTGCATAATAAAATTTGCGTATCATTTTTTATTTTTAACGTAGTTTGCGGCTACATTTTTTATAAGTCTTTCTTTAAGCAAATTTTAACTTTTCACAACCTTAGTGCTTCAAGCTTAGTTCAGAGCCGACATCTTGTGCGTGCATATAGCTTTTTAGTGTTAATATTTATTTGTATCCATCAAAGTTTGTTTATCCTCATAAGCTTTCGAAGTAACGTAAGTAAGAAAACCTCTTTCAGACTTCAAAATGTTTGCAAAGAGATTAGTTTCAAATAAAATAATTGGAGTGTGTTAGAAATATGTATATGTTAAATCGTCTGCTGGATTTTAATGGTTGAACAAGAGTCAGTTGCGAATTTTCCTTTACTCTCGATGCATCCTGTGTTTACTGCTGATTTAATAGTATTTTTTTCTTGATTGAACTTCGTTCCAAATGTTTAGTATTGCGCTTATCTAAATATTCTGTAATACTCTTACTTTCACAGATCGAGCCAAATTTTCCCGTTTCGTGACATATTGCAGCCCTAATTCTATCTGGGTCATCACTAACAGAACTTTTAGAACCTGTGGAAAGGTAAGAACATTTAAATTTCACTCAAATATATATATACATATATATATATATATATATATATATATATATATATATATATATATATATATATATATATATATATATATATATGTATATATATACTAGCTGAATACCCGGCTTTGCACGGGTTAGGGAGAAACAATAATATAAATATACTACATAAATAAAAAAAACCTTATAAAGTACAATAATACACTACTTCATACAAATTTAAGAATCTTTTTTATTTAACACCTGTCTATAAACTACATTTTTTGTTTCATATCCAGGAGAAAGAATATATAAATTTTTAGGCGAACCTACTCTGGAGCAAGCAACATAAAGTTGCCCGTGGCGAAAACATGGCGATCTTAGATCAACACCACAAAACTTTAAAGACTGTCCCTGTGATTTATTAATGGTAATTGAAAAAGCTAGCCGGACTGGAAACTGTAATCTTTTAAAGTTGAAGGGAAGATCAGTTGGGATTAGAGGTATCCGTGGAATAAAAATTATTTCACCTTTTCCTTTTCCAGTTAAAATGACTGCCTGGATTATATTTTTCATTAATTTTGTCGCTCACAATCGTGTCCCATTGCAGAGTTTTGGTGGATCTACATTTCGCAATAAAATGATTGGAGATCCTACTTTAAGTATAAGGCGATGTTGTGGCAATCCAGCTGGATCAAGTGAATTTAGGAATTCCGTTGGATAATTGACGGCTTCGTCAGCATCCACTACGGTATCAACCGATTTATATTCAATCACGTCTCCTGGCAGCATGGCTAGTATCTCCTTGTTAATTTCATTAACATCATCGTTCTTCGGAGCAAGAATGGCTCTTTCTCGCAACCATTCTAAATTTTTATAATTTTGATTAACGTTAGGATAGACTGCTTGTATCATATCGCGGACAGTTTTCACCGATACACATAAATCTGATGACAATTTTATCATACCAGATGCTTCAATAACTAATCTATCTTCTCCAATCTCCAAAAGTTTATTTGCAAAATTTTGAGCATTCCCATCTCTAAAGAGGATTCGCATGTTTTGTTTAAGGCTAATTTCTTGGACATGATTCCATAGAACAGAATGTTTTAAACAGGCATAAATTTCATCGGCTGGAACCGATTTTGGAATGACAGGCAGAGTTTGACGGAAGTCTCCACATAGGAGTACCAGAGCTCCTCCCATTAAACTGCAGTTTCCTCTAAGATCTTGAAGTGTTGCGTTGAGGGCCTCAAGAGATTTTTAATGAGCCATCGTACACTCATCCCATACTATCAATTTACATTCTCTAAGAACTTGTGCCTGGCCGCTTGTTTTATTTATATGACATGTGGGATTTTCTTGTCGGGAAATATTAAGTGGCAACTTAAGGGCAGAGTCTTAATGTCGCTGCAATACCTGAAGATGCAACGGCGGCAATTTCTCCATGAACCCTGATTTCAGCGAGAACTAAATTAATTAAAAATGTTTTTCCCGTGCCACTGCAGCATCAAGAAAAATGATACCTCCTTCTTGTTTATCTACTTGATCCATTATTGTTTCGTACGCGAATTTCTGATCTTTATTAAGAAGTGGCTTTTTATCCGCGATGTATGCTTCTAAGTCTAAGACATTGTGGCTAGTTTCACGTATATAATCTGGATAAAATACACCCTGTTGATCTTGTACAGGTGCAAAAAGACCGAGTCCCCCAAAAAGTCTTGTTAACCATGGTGATACACTTTTCCTCCAAAATAATCAAAGTTTTATTAAAAATGTCGGAGTTAAACGTAATATCCAATGTAGGATTTTCACTTCGAACTTTAGCCAGTATATCCTCACTCATTGATTCTTTATATTTTTCCCATATTGTTTTTGGGTTAGATGGATTACAGGAGGTTATTATGATGGCAAACAAAATTCGGATTTGTCCTGGAAGAGAAATCAAACTGGCCTCTCGCAATGAGTCATCCCAGTGTTGATCTCCTTCTAGCAACCCTAAATTCTGGCAAGCTTCTCTGAATGTCTCACATATTTCTCCGTTTACCGTTCTTAATTCTGCATATGAGCGAGGTCCTCTAATGGTATGTAGAAGCATTCTTAAAAAATAACATTCGGCGTTGTTAGGATGGACTGTGTAGACTCGGCCCAATGCGTCACATGAATAAATATTATTCTCAGGATCAAAGTTGCCCATTTTTCTTCTACAAAAGACTTTCCTTGATGTATTCCACGTATAATATCTCGGCAATTCTGAATACAATAGTGTTCTTGCCAAAGTATCCTGCTGGCATAGTTGGAAAAATGCTGTTTCTATGACAGCAAAAAAGTAAACAAATTACATACATACAAACAAACACTCTCCTTTATATATATAGATATATATATGTTGCTTTCGTAAACATTTTCGTCAAGTAAAACTGCACTTCGAATTGAAGGGAGTTAACTTCTAAAACAAATTTTTAATGACAAATTTTAAAATGTTTTCAATCGTAGGAATTTTGCTAAAAAACTTGCTTATTTATATCTTGTGAAAGTTCATGTTTGAGACCAGAATTGGAGATTTTTAAATTTTGAATTGGATATGCATAAGGGTTTTCATGTGATCTCCGCGAAACTTTGAGTGTATAATTTCACTTAGATTATTAATATTTGTTATCTTAAGTGATATTTGGTGTAGGTAAGCGTCGAAGAATTGCTTGTAAGTAGGAAATCACATTTTGAGCTCATCAAATTATGGCAAAATATGCGCCAATTATTTACAAATTGCTTACATGTTTAACCTTAATGGATATTTCATCCTACATGATTTTCCTTTATCACGATATTTAGGGCCAATGAAGACATTCTCACCCATATATCCTATGCTAATTTTAAACTGACTTCATTGATATTTTCAGAATGCCTTAAATTCTAAAAATATTATTAATATTTTTCAACTTTATTGACTTTGTACGCCTCGGTATTGATCATCGCCTCGGTTCGATCCCAACGAAAGAGTCAAATTCTTTACATATCGTTTTATTTACGTGGTCCACGATATCCACGGTCGAAGCAAAATGAAGGACCAAAAAAAAGCTCAAATTACGATATTCGATTGCCTGTCACCTCTCTTCGTTCTCGTTTCACTCTTTCGAATTTGTCTCCTCCCTTTGATATTCTTCTCAAGACCCCGCGTTGGGCACCTCACCTCCTCCTCTCGAGTATAATCCTCCAAAATTGGTCAGCGAACGCGACTCACTTTACATTCAAAAACGTAGAAAAAAAGTCCTCTGAAATATTTTACTCCAACCAACTTCCTTATAAGGATTCTACAGTTCATACTGGATCCATTTTCTGGGCGAGAATTCGATGTTTCTGGGATAGGAGGGTGTGGCCGCTGGTTTCCGAAGAAGAGCTAAGGTCGCTTCTACATCCTTTTCCAAAAAAGGCGTTTCATGATCTAATTCATAATTACAGAATCCACGGGTGGAAGCATGGTCATGATTTATTGATGATGGAAGGCACCTTAATACTTAAATACCGCTTGAAAGTTATGTATTTATTCATATTCGAGTATCTAGTCATATAAATTTTCATCAGCCCAAGTGCCCTCCTTACGTGATTTATAATGTGAGAACGGTTTCTATTGATTTCACGCCCACATCATGACGATGTGCTTGTCTCTGTTATTTATTCGCGAACTTTGACCAATCTTTTGCTGTTCGCTGCGCTCCTACGAGTGAATCTCAAATGGCCTACATCTTGCATAAACTCAAATGAAATGAGTTTCATATGTCTACGTTATTTCATGCATGTACGAAACATTTGAATATGTTAAGTGCTATTTTTCTTTCTTCGACCACACATATACAGGCCAATTGCAGGCAAACTGGTAGTTTTGAATTGGTCAGCACGCTCTTTAAAAGGAATTAATCACAATCTGAAGTATACGCGGTAAAATAACTGGCATAAGGAATAAAGTCAATGGCAATAGTTACTTCCAGATTCCTTTCGTTCGACAAACGCAATATTAAATTGAAAAATTATGAGTACTAAATGGATATAATCCATGATTTGTTTCTTTGGTGATTTTAAAATGATACGCTTTAATTTGCACCAAATGAAAATGCTGCAAATAAACATATTGAAAATTAAACTAATTGAAAATTGAGTCATCCGTTAATATAAACTATTTTTATCTCAACCTTTAATTATAAAGGCCCAGTATTATTTAAGATTAATGTTACTGGTTGAATTGATACATTTTTCACATAAAACGACGTCATTGTGTGTAATTAGCATTGAATTTGCCTTAGCTAAAGATCAAAATTCTGATTAAATCAATGAAAAATACTTGTAAGAATGTAAATTGTGTAAACATGCATTGGTATTTCAAATCACCAATCTTATAGAAAACTAAATGATGAATGAGTTGTATCAGTAAATAGTAAGGATGATTTGACGTCGCACCTTTTAATTTACATTCTGTCAAGTAAGACCAAAAAGTGTGTGTAATAAACTCACCGCTAGGATTTAATGCTGTTTTATGACACGATGTGACATATTGGCGTTAACGATCGCCACTTCTGGACCTGGAGTGAGCTTTTGATGCACTTGTTGGACGTTACTAGATGATTGCCAATGTTCTCTGTGTAATAAGACTTTCAGATCCAATGCTTATGGTAAATTAATGTTGCTTAATTTATTTTATAAATGAAGGTAAGTTTTAGATGCAGGATATTAACATTTTCTTATGAGAATCAGACATTTTTAATGGCCATATTAATGAAATTTCATAGTGATGATGTTGTCAAGGTATTCTACAATAAAAATAATGCTATCATTCAAATTTTTTAAGGAAGAAAGAGCTTCATGGAAGATGGATTAAAATGGGTAGGGACCAATTGCAAAAGATAAAATTTTAAATTTCCTTCCACCTTTTCTTAAATCTTTTTTTCCCACCTAACTAAATCATTGATTGTTAATAGTGGAATAGTGAGGTGTCACTGAAGAATCGATTACATATAGAATCTCTTCGTATGTTTTCACAAAAAATCGATAACAATAGAAAATTGATAATGCCTAGTTATTGTACCCTGTATATAAAAGAAGAAACCCGTTTACAAGGGCTATGATCATAAATAATTTCTTCTCCGTTGCTCGGGTCGTCTTTTTGCTAACTTTTTTGAACTTCGAATAATAACAGAGAGGAAATTATTTGCCAGTAGTTTGCCAAAATTTTATCACGAGAAGCATTACTTTTCCCGTTAGGCTTCACCTCTATGGCACGTCATTCGGTAGCCTTTGGAGCGAAAGATGGGATATCGGATAAGGCCCGGTATTTGGAATCCTCACGAATCATTTTACAGTTTTTATCTCGACTTGTATTTCGATTCCACCCGCCCCTTATTGGAGGTGGTAGAAGAAGGCCTTCCTGTGAGACGTGTCACTATTACGAAGCTGTGCGTAGAGTAGAAGTCAATCTTTTTTGCAACTGCGTGGGGAAAAAGGGGAGGAACCGCTTTAAACTTTTCCTCCACGCATCAAGAAGGCCTTGGCGAGTTTCTCCATTAGCTTCGCTTAAGTTTCCCCAATTCTCATTCCCGCATCATCAGTCAAATGTCCTATTTAAAACTTCTTATTTTTTTCCCATATTAATTTTATTACGCAATCCAACCATTTCCTCCCTATTCTCTCCGGTAACATCTGCCCCACCCTTTTCTTTTTTCCCGTCCCTCATCTCTCAACCACTTCGATGGACCATTTAAAAAAAAATCTCCATGGAGGACTTAATTTCGGGGTACTTGCTCACCGACTCGCATTGCGATCTTCGGATATCCTCGCAAGCCATTACGCCACAAATTCCTCACGGCGGTACAAAAAATGAACCGGTGTGAGTGTGCTCATGCGCTTTCTTCCGCCCTTCTTAGAGTAAATCACTTCTCTCTCCTGAGAGAATTCTCGTTTGAGTTTTCGTTTTGTTTCTCTTCCAACAGCGCTCGTTGGCTTTCTTTTACCTTTCACTCGTTCATTCACTCCCAATTTCCTCCCGCAGCGCGCCCCAATCGGACGCCCTGCGGTGTGTTTTTCGATCAAATGGATTGATTCGGGAGTCGAAAGAACGCCGGAGGCGTGTTTCTTGGTGTTTTTACCGGGAACTTCCCTTCGCCTACGGCAAGAGGGATAATGCCTTAGGTTCTCAAAAGACCGGAGATGCTGAATGGCGTAATACCCTATATTTCTTAAATGCATCAACTAAGTTCGTATTCGTGTCCGGAAACTAAAGTAAATACGCAAAACAAAATGTTTGTGTGTGTATATATATATATATATATATATATATATATATATATATATATATATATATACATATATATATATATATATATATATATATATATATATATATATATATATATATATATACAGGGTTCGTCCGGAAAATAAGTGTACTGAGCTCAGGAAAAAAAATGTATTACACTTTTACATATCTTAAGCTAATATTCCTCAAAATAGGACCCTTGTGAGTCGATACACTTGTTCCAGCGGCGTTCCCATTCCTGGAACGCTCCCGCGAAGGCATCATCGGGAACCTCTCGAAGACTCGTCGTCGACCTCTTCTCTGCCCTCCACGAACATCTTGTGCCGCCGAAAGATCATGTTTCTGGACATGGCTGACTCCCCGTAAGCCTGGTTAATCATACCGACAGTTTCGGTAGACGATTTCCCAAGCTTTACCGCAAATTTGATGGAAGAACGCTGCTCCAAAAACTTCGGCATCGCGTTCCGTGACGTGGGTCGAGCGTGGAGGTTCGCGTTAACAGAGCTCCTCACTACACCACAGCTCAGAGCCGACTACCTTTTTCAGCGTCGCTTGCCAACATACCCCCCTCCAATCGCAGCCCGTCACAGCGGTGCTGGGCGCGCCTGGAGCGGCGGGAAAAAATCAGTAGTCAGTGCACTTATTTTCCGGACGAACCCTGTATATGTATTATTTCATCGAAGTAACACGGAAGTGTTGAATAAAAAACCACGGCCAGCAACAAACAATATAAGAACACATAAAAAGAACACTCACACATTATTTTCGTAATAGGTTCGACGGAATTCAGCTCCGTCTTCCTATATATATATATATATATATATATATATATATATATATATATATATATATATATATATATATATATAGTCCTTTATATGTGTTCCTATCCCTTTTCCTTATATCTGTTTCTGTATATATGAGTATTTATTCGCCGTTTGGCGGGATTTCGTGTTTGAATGTGTATATATATATATACATATATATACATACATACACATATAATTATGTGTGTATGCATATATATGTGTGCTTGTGTGTATATATATATTATTATTATTAGGTAATCTGTTTGTATGTATGTATATATATATATACATACATATATATATACATACATACACATATATATATGTGTGTTTGTGTGTATATATATATATATATATTATTATTAGGTAATCTACCGGTTAAGGTAGGTTTTCCCAAAAAAAAAATATATATATATATATATATATATATATATATATATATATATATATATAGATATATATATATCGATTATGGAGAAGCAGTCTCGAGGGCAATATAACATTTGGATGGCACAATGGAACTCAAAATAAAATAGATAAATAGATAACACGTAACATGTGATTGTCCTTCTACGTGCTATCCATTTTATTTTGCGTTCCATTGTGCCGTTCAAATGTTATATACGTATATATATATATATATATATATATATATATATATATATATATATATGTATATATAATATATGTAAAGGAAACATTTTCGTGAGTGTTCTATGATATTAATTGAAACTTCACCTCTGTGGCGTTTTAAAAAGTTTGAGGGACACAGGAAAGATATACTCGTGTACCCGGGAACTAAATACACATAATAGAATAAACGACTCATTTTAATACTTCTGTGGTCTCAGCCACCATCCAAAGCTCTTCTCGAAATAAAGAAGGTGGCCTGGACCAACGGAATATTAAAAATAAGTCGTTTGTTGTTTTGTTTGTTCCATTTATTTGCACATATTTTTTCTCTGTGATCTCAATGTGTCCGAATTAATGTGTTGATAAGTGGTGTTTATATTTATTTATTCCTGAAAAATAATTCCGAAGGCAATTACTTAAACGTAATGAAATGTATCATTTTAGTTCATTCAATGGAGTTTTCAAAATGCGGCCTTAAATGGTTTCACGAAAGAAAAATTGGATTCCTAATCGTTATCTAATAATTACCTCCGTAAATATATGGATAGGCGTAAAAAAAAAATGAATTTGGAGAGGTCATTGATGATAGATCATTTTTCCTGCCGAATATCGTTTCCGGCAAGAAACATGTTTCATCAAATATCATCAATATTTCATCATACCTGTGAATTATTTAGTGATTCATTTGTTTAAGTCTTATTCAAATTACTTACAGATCAAAATCCATTTTTTTTAATGCAAGAAAATTAAAATATTTTCAATCGCCGTTTCTAAATATTATGATCTCTTTTGTATGATTTTCCTCTTTCACATTATTTTGCAGCATAGTTTAAGGAAAACCATAAACATGGAAACCAACCGGAGTAGTTTGATAGGGGATGGTTGAGTTGTTTACCCAATACTAAGCGGTTGTGTATAATTCACAAACCTGGTTAGGGCGGGCTAGTTCTTTTCCCTGTAGGCGATACTGTATCCCTGTGTAGGCGTCCCTTTGACCCCTATGGTTTCCCAGGAAGTTCTGGTATCCAAAAAATCGCACATCTCGGCGTGCCCGATATTGAACCCAGGATCTCCAATCAGTAGTCTAACGCTCTAGCGCTCACTACCACTCCTCCAGTATAGGAAAAAAAACTCTTGAAATATCAAACATTACTTTCCCCCCTACTGATTTCAGAAAAGTTAAAGTAACCTAATAATATTTATCAGTTATATTCTTTAGAAAAATTCCCCATCTTATGAAATCGCGGATATTTCACCTTTTAATTACATTTCATTTAGACGCTGTATGCAAATAGACAACCCTGCCCAATTATGCTATTCTCTTTTGAGACATTCGCTGGTTCTTCCCTTACCTTGGCAACGTGTATCCATAAGTATTGTTTATGTATCGTCGGTGACTGAAAGTAGTTCTTTTAATCAACCCTGATTCATTGTGCATAATTAAGCGATACTACATTCCATTCTAATTTGCATCATCCATTGTGTGTTACATTGCAGTTCCGGTAGTTTTTCCCATTTCCCAGTTGGTTGTATGGACTATAAATTATCCTAATCGTTTCGCTGTTGTTGCTCTTTGATAGGAAGCAAATGGTTTTAAGCTAAGCTTTGGTATGCTTTACGAATTGTCTTTAGATGCCATTGGAACTAGGTTGGGGTGTATCAAATCTCCTACGTCCATCAGAAGCAAGTCTCTTTTGTTACTATGTCGAAAACGTATTAGAAATCCCATCGCACGGAGATAAAAACATCGTGATTAATGAGATAAACTGTAGAACTTACTCGTCTACGTGTTCCCTACCAGTCTTACGTACGTCTTGTGTACGAAGAGTACTTGTGTGAGCAGCAGAACTTTGTGCTAGTAAGCCTATTTTGCCGAAGTTATTCTATGTAACTATGCAGTATAACTACTACTGGAAACTCGCCTCGCGTGTTTTAAGTGGAATGTAAATTTCTGAGTATATATATAAATAAATTAAATATAAATATAATTAAATATTACCTCAATTAGTTACACACACATATATATATATATATACACACACACACACACACATATATATATATACAAAAATTCAACACGGGTGTGGCGGTAATGGAATGAACCACTTCCACAAACACTCTCTGTATAACAAACGGAGATTATTTCCTTTTCAGGAACTCCTTGTGGTCTTAGGGGTTAAAATCACAAGAGCTATAGACCGGGTTACCTTGGTAACTGGTTCAAGGCCATTATATGTGCAGTGAAGATAAAATCATGAGTTCCTTTTTTCCTCCTCTTAGTTTCAATGGCATTCTTGGTTCTTCTAAGTTGTGGCCTCATCGATCCGACGCGTCGGCTCTGCACAGACGCGTAACATAATGACATGCCATTCTATTCCTCCGTTCTACCTGCGTGCTAGCCGATTAGGGGTATTGGAAGAAAGTTAATTCGCTTGAGTAAATGGACCGCAAAGGGTTAAATTCTTTCCGTCCCACCTCCCACTAGATTTCACTTCCAATTAACAATGGGAAAAAACCCTGACTGCAAATATCCAGTGAAGATTCAAAAGCCATTTAGTGTACCAATCTTAACTAGAAAGTGGATAACTTGGAAGAATAATCAGATGAAAACGACCAGCCAAATTACCGTCGTGAATATATTCAACAACACCACCGCCTCGGGACTTCCCGTACTTTCGAAGTGACGTTCTTCGAAAAAGAGTTAAGCTTCAGAGATGACTGGCAGACATTGTTGATGAGAAAAATGAAACGTGAATTCTTTAGTCATTCAGAAATTCGAAGAGTAAAAAATATTTGCACCCCCAAATGCGTTGGTTATTCCCTGTTTTGATCCGTAGCATAATCGAGAGTCCAGCGTTTTCTCTTTACTTTTTATCACCATAGTATCACCAGAGAAGAAAATTGGTTGATGCATCTAGTGAAATAAAATTGTCATTTAAATCAAGATTAAGAACTCTAAATTTCATTGAATGAATTTTGTAAGTTTTTGAGTTAACTTTCAGTCTACTAATTTAACGAGAACGCCTTGATAATTTTGGACTGGATAGAACGTTACTGGAATCATCCTACCGTCTCTCTCTCTCTCTCTCTCTCCTATCACATTTCAATTCACGGTTTCCCAATAAACTGATGATCCCACCGTAATATAAACGGCAATAAATTTTGTAAAAGTGATATATCTTGGTTATGTATGGCTTCATGTAATGACAAGGATCTGAAATTTCGCCGTTATTATTCCATGCTATATTTATTTATGGATGATTAGGATTCTCTGAAATATATTTGGAATCTCTAACCACCGAAAACGAGCATCACAACATGTACTTAATAATTCACCCTCGAGGTAAATTCAATTTTTCTTATCGAAAAGCTGGGTTACTAATGGTAATATATTGATAGTACTATTAGTACATTTTAATGAATATTGTGCCTTATATTTCAATAAATCGAATGGCCACAAAGTCAGTGAACAGAAAAGTTAAGGATCACAGGGAATTATGCTTCTATGATTTCTTAATAGTCTGTTATGTGGTTGAATGATTCCATCTATGATAAATCTTGCCGTAAAGAGAGGTGTAGCAAAACCTTAAGAGAACGTAGGAGACATTTCTCGCCAGGGTTATCTCTTAGTATTTGAAATATTTAAAACATCCTAGACCATCGCCCCCAGACCCTGTCATCTTCTCGAAAATGTTATAATTTATGAATTTCCCTCCCTTTTTGCCAGTTGGACTTGGACTTATTTTGAGGAATGTTAAGATATATACTTCAGTGTACATTTAAAGAAATAAGTTTATGTGTATAGGGTATTCCGTTTCAAATACTTGTAATTGAATAGGCGGCATTTTATAAAAGATTTTATTCTTTTATGCCAGACGGCATAAGGTGGGAAGACAGTGTGAAGTACTCCATCCGAGCTGAGGTAACTTTTTATTTCGAGTCGTCTTCTTTCTGAGAAGTGCTGATGGCTCAGATAACCTGGTGGATTAAGGGTGGTGCCTGATATGCGACGGAACGCCACTGGTTCGGATTTTTTAGGAAACAACAGGAACGTGGATGTTTTGGGAAACGAAATTGTTTAAAAGTTGAGTCGACGGTTTTCTCCTCTCAGCAGTTGGAGCATGGCGAAATAGAACCATACCGATAAAAGTAGAAGAAAAGACTGCTACATGAGGAAACTGGGGGAACTGCGTAAATTTTCCTTCAACTCCTCTAGAATCGCTTTTCGCGGCCATATAAACAATGATTCGTCAGATGGCAAGAAAACCAAAACTCCAATCATATGCAAATAAGCTGAATCCATGAGAGTCACCGTGGGGGGCGATATAAGAAAAGAGTTTCAAACCCTTCCTTTCTCAAAGAATCACAGCGACGGCCGAATTTTTTTTTTTATGATTCAACATTTAAAAAAAAGGAGGAATGAAGAGTAGAATTTAGCACCCGGGCGGCGATTCCGTCCAACTGCTAGTATAAAAAAATTCTGAAAGAGGAGATTATTGTAATTTGCCGTCATCAAATGGCGAGTGGGGGGGCTGAGAGGGAAGGAGTAGGAGAGGGAAGGGCATTCCTCCGATGGCCTGCGAGTTCTGCCTCATCCTCCGCTCCCTTCGGCTCTTTCCACGTCTTCTTATTCAGCACCTTTTACATTTCCTCCCTTTCTCCTTCTCATTC
The DNA here is from genome assembly GCF_022747635.1 of Hetaerina americana. Taxonomy (NCBI): domain Eukaryota; kingdom Metazoa; phylum Arthropoda; class Insecta; order Odonata; family Calopterygidae; genus Hetaerina; species Hetaerina americana. Next base: position 20,658,675 of record NW_027287095.1, read on the forward strand.
CTTATTTTCTCACCCTCGCCCGTCCCCATTTCTCACTTCATCTACCCCTACGACTCGAAAATCTGTTAAATCAAGTACAGTGAATCGTTTTGATAGCCTAAACAGCCAATTACAAACCTACCCTCATTCCCGGATAACTTAAGTGAAAGAGACAATCTATACTAATCGCTGAGTTATCACATACATATATATATATATATATATATATATATGTAATTCTGTTTCTTCCGATGAAGATGGAGCTAAATTCCGTTGCAATTATCAAGAAATAACCTGTGGGTGTTCTTTTTATGTGTTCTTATATATATATATATATATATATATATATATATATATATATATGTGTGTGTGTGTGTGTGTGTGTGTGTGTGTGTGTGTGTGTGTGTGTGTGTGTGTGTGTGTGTATAGATGATTTTGTCGAAGTAACACGGAAGTGCTGAATAAACGGCAGGGTGAACCATCACCTATCAACCCGACCTTCGGGCTGATAACTTAATTAGTGGCTTATGTATGTAAAATAGTCATCACACATGTTTACGTATTTATAATGAAAAAAATGAATAATGATATCTCGCTTGTGTCATCTTAAAACTTTCTCCTCGGATCCTAGATGATATTTTAACTCATTCGCGCGTCTTCTTGCTGCAGGTTTTTGGATTAGGATTAATGATTGGTTCGGTTTCCGGTTTCACTGGTTTTTGAGATTAAAACCGAAACTTCAGCCTAAAGAAAAATTATCGATTAAAGAACTGATGTTTTCATGGTGAATCATCGCATTCATTTACTCCGAATTTACATAATCCTCCAATTTATGTAATTTTTTACGACCCTAGTTCTTCATTTTCTTGCAGAGGTAATAACGTATTAAAAATGTTAAATTTACGTTCATGAATACGGTATTTATGTAAAACCTCACAGCCGAATGAAAATGACGATTCCATCTCCATCTCATTTTTTCATGGTTTCTATGGTAACCGTAATAATAAATGTTTACGTCTTTACTATTGTTTCATATAAATTAACTTCATTTATTAATGCATTAACTATTAAGGTCAATTTTGGTCAAATTTTTAAAATGGAAGATATATCTGCCGGCTCGTCAATATGAACAACGCGAAAACTTTTTTTGTTCACCTGAAATAACACAATTGATAGTTATCTATATTAATTGACATGCTATTCTATTTTGATTTAGATGAAGTTGAATTAGAAAGCCTGAAAGATGGAAAAAATAAAAAATCTGGTTGAAGTTGGTAATTTAATTGCGCCAAAAGTAGACGGCAATGTGGGTGTCATCCTGGAAGTTAACCATTCATATTTAAAATCTAAGGTCAGTCAAAAAAATCAATTCAGAATGTATGCTGTTCGTATTATATAACAAAAGAGGTATTAATATATTGGTTTAGTGTATTTGGCTTCTAGTTCTCCGTACTCGTTTTCATTCATTTACACAGTTAATGTACACAATTATGGAACATAATTGATACCTTGTATGTTAATGTGTTTGCAGTCTGTAAATATCTATGCCATCTCTTATCCTTACAATCCTGTGACGAGGAATTAGATTCTTTCGGAGACTTGTGAACTCTCTCTCTTCATTTGCGAAATGAAGACGTTATCCATCTTCATCTCTCCCGCACTCCCCTTTTCTCTTTATTTCTCCTCTCCTCCCTCTCTCTCATCTTCCCTCTGTTTCCCTCCATATATATAGCCATCTCCCACCTCCCCTTCTATCTATCCCCCTCGCTCCTCTTCCTATCTCCGCTCTAAAGCACACACTCCGCTCCTTCATTCGCGCGTTAGATTCGACCGCGGTGGAAAAAAAGTCTCGTGATTCATACCCCACTCGTGTCTCCGCCTACCGATTATCTTTCACTCCATTGCTAGCTGGAGTTGTTGGGAGGCAGGTGGAGTCGTGGCTGGTGGCGCTCGCCCTCAAGCTGCCTGTGCTGATAGGAATGAAGGATTTGTGGCCTCTTTCGTCACGGGGAGGATTTCACATTCCATTTTTTTTAAAACATCACATTCTCTCTGAAATCGTCTTCAAAACATCTCTCTTGCGAGCACTGTTCGAGGGAGCTGGAAAGTAAAATCGGCCCAGTTACTATTTCATGCCACAAGTAATTTCTGAAAAATAAATTGATTTCAGCACGACATTTTAAGAAGTGAAAAATAAAAAAATACCCGTTTTTTTTGGGACAATAACACCTATGTGCTCGTGTCCTTGATGTGTGTTGGTCTTTTTACTCCCTTATCGAGAGCTTTCGATCTCTCATACCATGATAGTGCGGCGTCTTAGCTGTAGCTTAAGTTTCTCTAACTGCGTCCATGAAGATCGTTTTCGACAAGTGTCAGCATAATGCCTGTCTGCGTTTTTGAAACCTCTAATTTTGGAGAAAGGAAGGTGAGAAAAAGTATTCAATCAGAGAGACGGAAATCCGCGAGCGTCGATGGCGAATGACTGGTGTAGACCAATGCAGCCTGGGCACTATTTTGGCATCAGAAGCTTTTAATGGGGGGGACTTCATCTTTCCAGACAAATCAGGTTGAAGGGGGTAATGTATCCATTTCCCTAGCTATCCCGTATATTTACCTCTATCATATATACTTAAAATTTTATGATACGGTCGCTTTGCCTAATTATCCATTTTCTCTCTTATTCGGTTTTATCATTATAAACATCTATTTGAAATTCATGACTCCCTTTAAAATTCATCCTCTCATTAAAATTAAATGATAGCATCAGAAAGCGATTGATACCATCGGTGAATTTTATCTCCCTTAATAAAAGGCTATTTCACAGGACAAAATGATCCTCGGACGAGAAGCGACGGTGAGAGCATGCTGTTTTTAAGCAACGACTCACCAACGTTCTCTATATACGTTAATTCGAAAGGCGTCTTCAAATTGTCCCTCATTCTAAGTAAGAATAAAAACACATTTTTCACGCCCATGGACGATCAAATATGGTCAAAACTGGTTCAGAATGCGAGAAAGAACCGTGGCATCCTGATGAGGTGGCAAATGAAACATTAGGAGAGTAATAGATTTCATTATTTTCCTCGTTTTGTAGCATTTCATTTGATGGATTTGTCTTTGCAATAAAAGTGAAAAACTCTACAGGTGTGAAAAATAACTTCACCCCATATTATTATTAGGTAATCTACCGGTTAAGGTAGGTTTTTGGATGGACATAATTGCTAATACAAATAGCAATTTGTGACCCCCTGCAAAACACAACATCCCACTCTACATCAGGTCCCTCTTCAGCTCTGAGTACTTTCTTCCTCCCTTCATCCCGTCCAACATCCCTATCCTGTTCCTTCCCTTTCCTCGTTTGCCTAACATTCTCCCCTCAATTACAGTCTTCAACATCCCGCTGCCGGTCAATACCCCCTTCATCCACTTTTCCTGCCTCCATAGGATTTCTCCCAACAAACCCCCATTTCTCGCCCACCATACCAAGTACTTCCTCATTTGTTTTCTTCTCTGTCCATTTCACCTTTTCCATTCTTCTCCACACCCACATTTCAAAAGCTTCCAGTCCACGTCTATTATCTTGCTTCAATGACCACGTTTCCGCGCCGTACATAGCTACGCTCCATATCAAAGTTTTTACGAGTCTCTTCTTATCATCCTTACTCGACGTCCCTGTCATCAACTCCCTCCTCCTTGTGAAAACCTCTTCGCCCAGCGCAATTCTTCTCCATACGTCCCAACTACTTTGACCGTGTTGGTCCAAAACAATACCGAGATACGTAGACTGTTCTACCTGCTCTAGTTTTTACCCTCCTATTTTAATGTTTAGCTTAGCCTTTTTCTTTCTAGAAAATCGCATAACCTTTGTTTTATTAATGTTGATTCTCATCCCATACCTGTCGCACTGAATTTCCAAGTCACTCAGCAATGCTTGCAACCCCTTGGCTGACTGACAAACTAAAGCTTGGTCATCAGCAAACCTAACTGATTTTACGAATTCCCCGCCCACTTTCATTCCTACCTCGAGTTCTTCCCATGCCTCTTTGATCATTTCCTCTGCATACAGGTTGAACAGCAACGGTGATAATGGGCAACCCTGCCTTACACCCCTTCCTAACACTGCCCATCCTGACTCCCCGTTTCCCACCCGCACCTGAGCAGTCTGAGACAGGTACAGGTTGCGGATTAGCTTCCTTTCCCTCCAATCTATTCCTATTTCTGCAATATACTCATTAGTTTTTCCCAATTCACTCTATCAAACGCTTTTTCGAAATCTACGAAACAGGCAAATACCTCCTGGTTGTGTTCTATATTCCTCTCGATTAATAATCTCATTACTGCAATGGCATCACGCGTACCTCTCCCCTTCCTAAACCCAAACTGATCATCCCCTAAGTAATCATTTGCCCTACTCTCTATCCGTTTGTTTATGATCCTGAGAACAACTTTAGCTGCGTGGGATATCAAACTAATTGTCCTATAGTCCTCACATGACGTGGCCTTTACCTTTTTCGGAATCGGAACTAAAACTGATCTCGCAAAGTCTTCCGGCCAGATTCCCTCCTCATAAATGCTACGGATCAGCCCATATAGCCTCTTCCTCCCACATTTTCCTAAGCATTTTAAAAGTTCCACGGGAATGTTATCTACCCCCACGGCCTTATTTAGTTTCATCTCCCTTAATGCCCTTTCTATCTCATTGTCTAGTATGCCTGGACCTAAGCTGTCTTCCTCTACGTCATTTTCTTTTTCAATGTCTAACTGTGTTGGTCTGAGTTCTTTACTATACAGTTCTTCTATATACTCCTTCCATCTCTCTTGGATCTTTCCTGCGTCAACTATTACCTTACCCGCCTTATCTCTAACTATTAGCATAGCTCTTCCTTTCTTACTTCCCGATAACGATTTAACTATGCTGTACAGCGCACCGATTTCGCCCTTCCTCTGGAGACTTTCCATATCCTCGCACTGCGTCTTCCACCATGCGTCTTTTGCCTTATTTGTTGCCCGCCTCAATTTATTGTTCAATTCTTTGTACTTCATTTTGCCTAATTCTGTATTTATATTCTTCCATTTTCGCCGCTCATCCATCTTTGTAATCATCTCATCCATGATCCATGGTTTCCTAGTCCTTTTAGCGTTAACGGTTCCAATAGTGTCTTTTGCGGCTTTAGACAACCCTTTTGTGATCATTTCCCATTTTTCTTCGATAGTAATAAGCCCTTTACCATCCTCCATTATTTTCTCTACCGCCTGTTTGTATTCCTTCCTTTTCAACCCATTTAATGCTTCTACATTCCATTTTCTAACTCGCCGCCCCTGCCTTATCTTTTTGAAACGTACGCTACATTTCATAACAACTAAATTGTGGTCTGAGTCCGCATCCGCTCCCGGAAAGCTGTGGGAATTTATCACACTATTCCTAAACCTGTGTCTAACCAGGATATAATCTAGCTGATATCTTCCTGAGTCACCTGTCATTTTCCATGTATACCTGCGTCTTTTTTGGTGTCTAAACCAAGTGTTGGTGATGACTAACCCCTGTCTCCTGCAGAACTCAACTGCTTTCTCCCCGCGGTCATTCCTCGTGCCTAAACCGTAGTCCCCCACCTCATCACCATCTCTTCCTTCGCCTACCGTCGCATTCAAATCCCCCATCACTATCAAATGTTTCCCCGCAGGAACACACGCGATCATGTCCTCTAACTGATCGTATATCCTATCGACCTCTTCTTCCTTATGGTTGCTCGGTGGCATGTATACCTGAATAATAACTAAGTTCGTCGGTTCTGCTTTTATCTCCACTAGTAGTATTCTATCCGTTACCTGCTCTATGTTGACTACGCTTCTTCCTAACTCTTCATTTAATACTATGGCAACCCCTCGTTGGCTCTCGTCCCCACCGCTGTATATTATTCTATACTTATCACTCCAGTAATCCCCGCTATCTTTCCATCTCACCTCGCATAGACCTAAAATATCTATATTTCCCCTTTCCATCTCTCGCTTAACATTCTCCAATTTCCCTGTCCTCATCATTGTCCTAACATTCCACGTTCCTATTCTAACTAATTTTGTCTTCTTCTCCTGCGTCTTCTGTCCTGCTGCTGCTGGTTTTCCCTTGCAAGGGTTTCGTGGGATGACGACCGCGGAAGCCTTGCCTCCCCCGCTGCCGGGCACGACACACGGCCGATTGGGCCGAGCCCCGTGGTTGCCAGGACTCAAAATATCTCTATTGTCCATCATATTTTTCTAGGGAATGATAATTGAGGTGGTTTCCCGTTGCCTTCCTCAATAGTGTTTTTAACGTGACACCATCACTTACTGGCCGCCCCACTGGGGTCAGACGCCATTGCAGCGGCCTCACTGAGGAACAGACGCTGCGTGGACTACCTTTCGTCTGGCTCCTAACCTTCGACCTATCTGGCATGGGTGACCCTACCAGGAGCAATAATTATTACTCCCGCCAGCACAGCTCTAGGGGTCATCGGAACGCACAAGCCCTTCCACCACGTCAAGGTTGTAGTCCGGGGAGGGGCAGTATATATATATATATATATATATATATATATATATATATATATATATATATATATATATATATATATATATATATATATATAACATGGAAGTGTTGAATAACAAACTTGGACAGCAACAAACAATATGAGAACACATAAAAAGATCACTCACACGTTTCTTTCTTTTCTTTCGATGAAGACGGAGGACGGAGCTGAACTCCGTCGAAATCATCAAGAAATAACGTGCGAGTGATCTTTTTATGTGCTCTTATACCGTTTGTTGCTGCCCAAGTTTGTTATATATGTATGTATGTGTGTGTGCTTGTGTGTTTTATTATTATTATCCTAATTATTATATAATGTTCGGTAAACAAGCAAAAGTTTCCTATATTATGTTTTTTAAACATCAAGTATTTTGTGTGCGAGTGTTTATGTATGTGACCTTCATACCTGGCTCCTTGAAAAATGTTCTCGGGTCGAAAAAATGCTCGGTAGAATAAATTAAGTGCAGAAGTATAACAAATAATTTCAATTTTCAAGTTTTTAAAAAATTTATCACGCTAATTTATATCTTGGATATTATTTTCAATAACACTTGACTGCGTAAATACTAAATGTCAATACTATGAGTGTAACCAAGTAAAATGTATTCATTTGAAGAAAATTTGTTTTTACTTAGATGTATCAGTTTCCGTGTTGCTTATATGAGGTACGTTTAATAAATACAAGTATTGATCCCTTTGTATTTCTACAAAATTGGTTAAATAAAGCCTCATAAAACATGGAGCAATTTATTGGATTAGCTAATTTATCTATTCAAAGAATTATTTCTTGTCCAGATTTTACTTCTCCAATATGTTGTGGCCACACGCGTTCTCAATGTAATTTTTACTCACAGTTCAATTCAAGCATTGTCCGTCTTCGGCCGTAGGTTCTCAGACCGGCTACTAGGTCATGCCAAAAGGCTGGAATCATGGCCGTAGAATTTATCTCCCGCGAAGGACAGGGTAGATGATATGCTGTTGATAGCGGAGACTTCTTCATCACCTGCTAATCCTTGGAAAAAGGATTGCTCTGGGCTAATGGATTGACTTGAAATCTCTGGGTTCACTGATTGATTTACGGACGAAAAATAACTCCCGGAATCACCTTTGCCGAATCAAGGTGCCGCTGATCCAAACCCTTCGCTTACTTCCCCCCCCCCCCACACACACACACAATATCCACAGGAAATCGGACACCGGCAGATATCTCTGTATTACGAATCTTAAGTGACTGAGCTAGATATTTATCGGGCAAAAAAATAATCTGCTCGGTATACCTCTTTAGAGATCGTGTAGAACATCTGATGGTTCGCTGAAATGCTTGGAGATTAAAGAACGGAAATGAGATATTATAGCAAATATGGCCAAGATGTGATTAGCTCACTGAAAATGCCATAATGGCTTCGGGTGTCGATGTGGTGAGCAGGAGTTAATTCAACGATACTGCAATGCTTTAAATATATCTCTCGAAATATCGTTTCAGGGGGTCGGTCATTATGAAGTAAATGGGTGTGTGGTTCTCGATCATTGGCTTGCTGGCTTAGAGGTGCTATGTACGGATGTAAATTGGTCCTCTGTTTAAGACATAGAAGAGCTATGTTGGGTGGCAGAATTGCACACTCAAATCAGTTCCCAATAACTTGATTGTTATCACTGGAATTAAATGGTTATTAGAGTTTTTAATTGTGAACTTAATAAATGTTGTGCTCGATGCCTTATGTGAACCTGAATAAGGAGCTTAACTTTAGCATTTTAGCATCTGAAAACTTTCTTTCAAGTACGACCATGACTCACGCACATGCCCAAGAATAAATACGTCGTATCTATTGAACTTATAAACATTGTGAGATTGGACAGTATTTCTTTCAGTAAAATCCTTAATCGTGAAGGTAAACGTTTCGGGCGTCCATTAACACACTAGTAAGTGTAATGATCAGTCATTATGATTCTCCTTAAACAAGTGAGTTATCAATTAAAATTTTCTTAAAAAATGCTTATGAAATTTTACGTTATAATAATGAGAAAAGTATCTCATCAACCTCCAGTATTCTGTGAGTGATGCAATGCCTGTAGGCTCAACGTATATTATGAATTATCATCTCAAGCAGTACTCACATCATGAATCAAACCGCTCCTATTCAACTTATTTCATCAGGCTTTGAGATTGAAAACGCATCGGTAGACCGAAACATTGTTAAACTATAATCTGTTTTCCTTGTTAATTATAAACGCATAATAATTGAGATTTCGTGGGCGCCGCCATTCGGAACAAGCTAATACTGCGTATAAAATCAGTACTTTGTCTACGTTTTTTATAGCTAAATCTTCAGTGATCACTTATTTTTTCTTCGTCCCGAGGTTTTTTTCATTTATTAATTTTTCCTTTTTTTTATATGGCAATGACGATTGGTTTTTTCACAACTTTACAGTTTGTTTTCAAATTAGCAACCATCCTACACAGGGAAAATTTAGAGGGTATTGATTATTTACGTATGTTGGACTCATTTTATAAATGAATTAATCATTGATAAACTATATACATTGAAAATATGTCCAGTGTGCCGCATTTATCTCCTCCAATTCATGAAAATTCGGAGACCCACCATTTTCCTTTCGGAAGGCAAGTCATATAAATTTTGGGAGAGGTGTACGAAGGGGAGAGAAACGAAGTGGGTCGTTGTGTTCGTTCCACTTTCGGGTGCCCTTTGTAGCAATTAAATATCAAACATCCCGAAAGGAAGCCACCACTTTTTGGTTATCATGGAGGATCGTAACCGTAATTGCTTTTGCCAGAAGCGGAATCGACTCTTGATGAGAACACTGAGCTGGCTGTGAGAGGCAGAGGAGAAGGGAAGTGGGAATTCCCTAAGCCTGTTCAAGTCGCCATCGATTCATTGAAAACCGATGTCGTCATAAGGATCATTATCCATTTATCTGCACATCCTTGTATTGCAAATGACGTGATTAGTCTTGTTATGGTGGACCATTATAATCGGTTGGTGGAATATGCACCGAACCATCAATGCAGCAAATCAGGATAGTTAAGGAAAATCGCGTAACCTTTGTTTTATTTATATTACGTCTCATTCCATATCTATCGCACTGAATTCCCAATCACTCAGTAATGCTTGCAACCTCTTGACTGTCTGACAAACTAAAGGTTGGTCATCAGCAAGCCTAACTGATTTTACGACTTCCCCGCCCACTTTCATTCCTACCTCCAGTTCTTCCCATGCCTCTTTAATCATTTCCTCTGCATACAGGTTGAACAGCAATGGTAATAATGGGCAGCCCTGCCTTACACCTCTTCCTAACACTGCCCAACCGGACTCCCCGTTTCCCACCCGCACCTGAGCAGTCTGAGACATGTACAGGTTGCGGAATAGCCTCCTTTCCCTCCAATTTATTCATAGTTTCTGCAATACCTGTATACTCATTAGTTTTCCCCAATTCACTCTATCAAACACTTTTTCGAAATCTACGAAACAGGCAAATACCTCCTGGTTGTATTCTATATTCCTCTCGATTAATAATCTCATTACTGCAATGGCATCACGCGTACCTCTCCTCTTCCTAAACCCAAACTGATCATCCCTTAAGTAATCATTTCCCCTTCTCTCTATCCTTTTGTTGATGATCCTGAGAACAATTTAGCTGCTTGGGATATCAAACTTATTGTTCTGTAGTCTTCACATGAATGGTTTTTTACCTTTTTCGGAATAGGAACTAACAAAGTCTTCCGGCCAGATTATATACTAGATATACAGATTACATACTGCAGTTTTTCAGCTGCAAAAGCTCTTAAAAGATGGCCAAGAGAGTGTAGAGGACGAGTCCCTTGGTGGGCAGTCGTCGGCGTCAAGAACCGTCGACGTGCGTGTGAAGTGCTGAATGCAGATTGTTGGTGAAGTGTGCGCATGATCGCAGATCTTATCGGCATTGATAAGATGACAGTCCACACCATTATCACTCCTTTCTTCATATTAATGGTTAATATGAAGTCATTTTTTCAATACATGTTTATCAGTTATTATCGGACCTAAACAAAGAAAATGGTACTCAATATTTGATAAACATTCCCTTAATCTATTTTAAGTCTGCGTAAAAATGAGTATAGGTAAAGGATACCTTTTCTGCTTGATGTATTTGATTTGTATGGGACGTATTCTAACTTTAATTAATTGGTAAGAATATTCTATCAACTGTATTAAGATAAGGTTTATGTAGCGAAATAAATTTAATTTCAAAACCCGTTCCCGTTCTCAAAACCATGGGTAACATTTCCTTTCTTTTAAAAAAATCTTTGTTTTGTAGCGTCCAAGCTAGCAAACCATGCTGTACTGAAGACTAGCGTGACAAATCCAGAATCCTTAACACCTAGTCGCTTCAGCTGCGTGACAGCTACTATTTTTTGGAATTTTATTTATTAAAAATAAAATTGAGATTCAATCTCAACAACTTTTCCAGGTTATTTTTTTAAATTAGAGATAGCTCTATTTAATTTGGCTGTTAACTTTTGGTTCGTTTTGGTAAGATAAAAAAAGATCACTTGAGGAAATGATGGAATTGATTTTATGTGATTTGTAACTGTTAAAATAAAAGTTGAAATTTTTGTGTGAACTGATAATGATATCCTAATGAAGCCGGCTACACATAAGGTGGACTAACGGAGTCTTGCCCGCTGACAAAGCCGTTATTTAGAACGTAACCTGTTGTATAGATTCCATACCCATTACTTAATACCCTTCAATCAAATTTAGAATGTGAAACTACGTTCAGAAGATTTGAAAACAGCCATCTTTTCAATTTTTTCCCGATCTTTATTACGAAATATCCGTAAGGGTAGATGTGGACGATGTCCTCAGGCCATGGGTGGTCTGGCCTGCGGATTTTCTGCACGAAATTCCTGTCTATCGACCAATCGCTCTGAAAAAAAAATTCCATCACCCGAATTATCATATATATGCGCGGACAATCGAAAAAAATTACGAAACCCCAACTATCTTGTAGGCATGGATGGCTGTAAGCTTTTTCACATCTGCCATATTTCTGCAAACTTGTTTCTGCCTCAATGGTATGCTCATTAATCGGGTGAGGCTTTTGCTGGCGGGTAACCAGGTTCCCCCTCAACCTCCGGGTTATCATTCTCTTAGGCCCTTGGAAACCTACCCGCTAACCATCCCACCCCACTCCACGCCCACTCTCCCTTTTTCTCCGCCCTCTCCCGAAGCGCGGAAGGAACGAGGATTGCTCATCCTCGCGGGCTGACAGTACCCGCGCACTCCGCCCGTCCGACCTCCGCAGCGGCAACGAGATTGGTGAGGGGAAAATGGAGCTCGTCGGGGGCGGCTATCCCGCGGGAGCGGTCTTATATTTCCGGAAGACATGTATCGCTCCGGTTCCCTGGCAACCGATTGTGTCCGCACGACTCCAAGCCTCGCGACATCATCATCGCGGAAAAATATAGGAGATCCCTTCCTTTCTTCTCCAATCCTTCCCCCCCCCTTCCCGCTAGCCGTTCTCTCCCCACTCCCCTTACCTCCGCGGCGAAACGACCGCTTCATCATTACCACCCTCCCCTTCCCAACCACCGCTTACCCGCCCTCCTCACATCCCCTCGCGCATTAAAATCTCCCCCGTTCCGCTAAACCTGGGCATCGGAACACACACACACACACGCACACACTAACCCCCCACACGTCCCATTCCTTTGTAATTGGTCGCAAGGGATGAGAGGCGTCGGGTGTCCGTCTGTGAAAACCAAAAATCATCCGTCGTCTGCCGAGGTAAAAAAAGTGGGGGGTTGGGCGTTTCCTGATCGGTCGAGGGCCGAAAAACGGCACATTTAGATAGCTCAAGGGATCTTTTTTCGTGATGAAAACTCCACGAATTGCTTGGGATCTCAACTTTTTCCCCAAGGTGCTCCAGTGAAAATTGCAACCAGATGTTGGGCATAATTTTTGCGTCTTCGTCACATTTTATCTATCTCCGGATTTACTTTGCTACAGTTATTCAGTTTACCTTAAGGGCAAAGATATCAAATTGAGTCAAATTCCAGTAGGTTCCTACTGTTTATTAATAATTTTTATAATATGGCTACATCAGTTCTGATGTCTTCACATTTTTCATTTTTATTAAATACACCGGGGTATAGATATTTACTAAACATGCAGTGAAGCGTGGTGATATAATACGTAGGTTATCTGAAAGTAGGAATAATATAATAAAAGGAAATATTAGTAGATATGAGAAATGGTCGTCAAGGAATTCGGCATAGAAATGAATGTAGACCGTGAGGACAGCATTGAATTAAGGCTGTCAATGAACAAGGAAAAATTATGGTACAGTGTGGTCATAATTTTCTTCGAGTCCAAGGCACATTGTTTCCTAGCCTCCACGAAAATAATTTTTTAATGCAAGATTTCCAACTTTCACAAATAAAAGATTTTAACATCATGAGGTTATTTTGTGCAATCAGAGGAGTCAAAGAGCGTAATAGTTACCAGCTGAAGAATCACGATCAAAATTTTCCATTATATTAACTACCTTTCTCAATTTTAATAGCATGTAGATATTGTAAAAGTAATATTTCTGTTATTGGTCTGAAATTCTCATCCTGAGGACCAACATTTATGGGTAAATTTATGAGCTCTTGCATAATATATTGTTAAGAAATGTAACAGTAAAATTTCAAAAGCAAGTACCAGCACAAATATTTTAGTGTTTGTAAGAGATTTTGTTATAAAATACACATTATTTTCGCGCCGTTTCCCTTGGGGGTATGCACTGTCACCAAATGCCTGGTTTTAGGTTCATCGCCGAACCATCTCTTGCTGACTTATTTCACCTCCGTCACATTCATTGATCGTTTCATTAGTAGCCTTCTGTTCCTTGTTGCGAGTAATCGGTGAATATCATTCATCATGTAAATGTATGTTGTCATGTCATTATCTATATCAATTTATTATTTTAGTGAGCTATACATCATTCATTTAGAATATTTCGAAGAATTATGCTTAAAAAAACTATTATGTCAACGACAGTCAAAGTCCATCTCTTTCTATCATAAATATTGTAATTAACCCATCAAAAATCGTGTTTTATTTTCTAGACATGTTCCCACCTGTGAAGAATGGATTTTGGGTTCGATGAGGTCACCATTCACGGTATTACGCTAGGTATTTTTTTTGTTCTGTACCTTAAAATCTCTCGACTGAAATCCAGCGAGGCCTTGAAAATAAAAAAAAAATAGGTTACACCGAAGGTGCCCGACGTGGAATTGCAGGGTATCGAACTGCTCAGTTTGCCAGTGGCAGAAATGTGTCCCATTCAGTTAGTTCCCTCACCCTCCTCGAACTCAGAGGTTTGCCGCCGAATGACCTTCAATCTCATGTATAACCGTTTATCACGCGCCTCCAATCTACATGGACTGGTGATTATCCTGAAAAATAAAATTGAATATGAAAATGAAAAATAAAATTCGAGGTGTTGATGTTTTGAAATCAACCGGTATATCCTGTATTTAGCCTGAACTGGTCCCCCTCGCGGTATTTTTTCATGATTTTCCGAGGTTTTTCAAATTCTTACTCTTGAAAGGGTCAATTCAATTTAATCAACTTACCGTAATTTTGGTTCGCAAATTTGATCGAGTTGAAACTCATGAATTCCAGGAGACACACTGGCCCGGGGCTCTTCAGGTGCCCATGGTTGAGGGAACGAGTAGGTGCAGGGAAGTAAATGAGGAGGCCGGAAATTTCTGGAGCGGCTGAAAACATAAGATTACATGGAACCTCTTACGGAATGTAGCTTGACGTGGGGTGAGTTAATCGAGAATACGGAAAAGAAAAAACCCGATGATTATTAAGTCCCCAGAAGTTTACCGAGTACATTTTTTAAAATTTGTAACGAAAAATGGGAGTTTATTTGGACCTAAGCAGATTAATATTTAGTTATATAATATGATAGATAATGTGGCCTTAAAATAATTAGATATTTACGGAAACTTTTGTTCCTTATTTAGCAGTTTAATAGCATCAAAAAAGACTACCCAATGCTAAAAATAATGAATTTTGCCAACGTCCTTACAAACCTGGGTGTAGCCCAAAACAATGCGTTATTAAGTTGGAAAGCAGCTCCAATAACAAAGTTGGAAAAGCAGCTCCAACTAAAATAAAAATAACCAAATTTAGCCCTTCTACAAAATTGTATACAATATCATATGCAAGTACTTGATTGATATATTGAAATAGATTATCGTATCCCAGTCGGAAATAAGCATCCTGTTTACAATCACTAATACGCGGCTTTTTGGTAAAATTTCGGTATATATGTATTTTTTTTTATAATCTGGCGTTAGTTTTGTTAATAAACTGAATTTCTTGATTCTAATCGAGGTAACTGTATTAAATTCAATTTCGGTATTAATAATGTTCTAATTTTACTCATCTACATTTTAAATAGATTGAATTTCTTTTTATTTAGCAATCATATTTTGGAATTCATTCCCAGGACAGCTTAATCCGATTTCCTTCAGCAGAGTTTTCCTTTCCCATTTCAAGATTGGGACAATAAGGGTTTCCGCTTAATATTGTGAATTGGAAAATATAAGGCTACTCGTTGTTTCTTTTATAATTTATTCTAAAATACATTTAATTTGATTGTCTTAGATATTTTACAACCAATGACTACATTTAAGTGGCATTCACTGCTCGATCAAAAATTAGTGTAATCTATTCTTATATTGAATTTTTCTCGCGACAGTTTTAAATATTATTTCCGATTTTTGCGTATAAAAGTCGAATTCACTTTGTTTCCGGGATGACTTTGATAAAGCATTTTTCCTCTCAGTGCGGGAAACCCGGAAAATCTGAACCGGATTTCCGTTAATTGCTTGTTCCACATAATAACCGAATACGTGAAGGGTCATACTGCACTAGAATACAGGAATTCATAGCTAACGTGATTACATTCAATAAGTTAAATATTCCTCAAAGAAAAATTGTGTTATTTCTTCATGTAGGAATTTATTTTTTTTATCACAGAATTTCTTCTTGTCTACTGCTGTCATCACAAATTATTTTTTTCTTGATTAAACCTTCGTCAAGATCTCCCTTGCAGCTACAGACTCCTTACCTTAAGTTGGCGTCTTCATGATTTCCTTAAAATTAAATTAGCGCAGCAGGTCCATGCTCACGTGTTCATCGCTCAGGTAGTGTAATCAGTAACGATTAATTTTTGGTTGAGGTAAGTTGAGAATGTTATTACACCATATCAAGCGTCCAAATTTTTGGAATAATTTTTAATCTATCTTCATTTTTAACTCGTGTTCTTTTATGTTGAAATGATTCACGTTGAATTTGAATGAAGCTTAATTGATACCGGGCATAACGTTTTGACAATTAAAATCGCGAGCGTAGACGTCAACATCCTGGTTCTCGTAATCATATTTTCTACGTTCACGCTGAGTTTCGGGATCATTCATGGGTCAAAATCTTGTAAGAATCGGCTACTCAAGACTTCCTCCCAACGCAATGAGTGACAACATAATTAGGAACAAATTCTCTCTTCGAATCATGTGCTCGCGCTTCCTCAAGTTTGTACCTTTTTTCTAGAGGAAAAGAAAGAGCGAAATTGGCAGCATATTTTGTTAACGCAGCTTTCCTTCTTACCTGATCGCAAAAAGACTTCTGGTCTGATAGCCAAGTAGCTGGTTAATCTGAAAAATGCGTTCAAAATATCATTTCAGGTTGATGTATGTAATAAAAAAATGTTCACAATGTATTGGTAATCTTTTTCGTTGGAATTGAGTCAAAATATGGTTGTTAATATAATTCACTTTAAAATTCAAGTTCCATTCGATTTTTTCCGGAAGCTAAATCAACGCTGCCGTTCCAAACCACCACGTAATTTTAAATTAGTGCTGAAGGTGCTAGCAAGGTGTGCACCCTGTATTCATGCCGCTCTGCCTTCCGGCCTGACATCATCTTGATAGCATCCATTATATTTCTTAAATAAATTTCCACGAATTTTGTTTTCCTGAAGTTTGCAGCTCTGGAAGAACGTACGATCCGCGATTTATCTAACGGGCATCTCTCATACTATATATAACCATTGTCGGAGAAAGGGAGTGTATTGCCCATTTCTTGTGTCGTGGCGATCTCCATTCAGAAGCTCAAGAAATCCGAAGCAGTTTAGAATTTTTATTCTCTTTTAGGGAACTTCATCGAATCGACCTTATTTGTCCTCTTTTGCCCTTGATCGACATTACTTCTTCGAAGTTGACTCTTTCCTAACTCGTCATCCTGCACCTATCATTTTTCTGGTGAAAGGAGAAAGAACATAGTAAGTTAGCGGTTTTCTTATAACAAGGTCGAGGAGGTAGTATTGACCTTGCTACATAAATTTGAAACAGAATTGTGCTCGTTTGGGACAGATAACTTAATCGCGTATTCGGAAAAGCATTTGAATAAGATAGGTAAATTATGCGTGAAATAAAAAAGGTTGTTCCCATATTCTGGTATACCTGATGCTCGGAAACTATAGATGTCCCGAGTTCTTTCACCTTTCTTGTCCTCCCTCCGAATTTGGAATCTCTTTCAAGATCGTGCGTGCGAAGCGGTACGGTTTCTCAATTGTTATCGGAAGTGACCGCATATTACCTCCGTCTCCACGAGACCGCTCACCATCTCTGAATGTTTCAACGGAAAGAAAGGTGGTGGTGTTACGCTGGAACGTGTCTTTTCTTTCGTGTCTCCTTTTTACGCCGTTTGGGGCGTTGGGAGAGTAAATGAACCACACAGTTCTAAAGAAAATGTTGTTTTTTCTTTCTCTTTGATGTCCTTTGAGATAAAACCTTTGTCTTAGTCCATCACATTTTTCTTTGCTTCTCACTCTGTGGAACCACCTATAATCTCCACTTTGCTCTTTTATCCTTTCTTCTTTGACTTGATTTTTCTGAATTTTCACTCGCAGTATTTCGTAGCTGTGTTTTGGTCTTTAAACGGTTGTGTGTTGGTCTTGCATAATTTGATAGAAGGTATTATACGATCTCAATGCCAAAATCCAGAACCATATGCTGAAAATGATGTATTTGTATCCAAAATGAAATCTGTAGTGCTGAAAAATGCAAAATTTCAACATTCGACTGGGGTTTTTCCCGTGAGGATTGGAGTAATTTCGCGAAATAAATTGCCTTATGAAAATTCCAATTTCTGGTTGACTCCATAAATGTTGCCTATTAATGATGCAAAATTTTAAAATTGATGAAAATATTTTTATGAAATCAATCATTGCAGAATCATAAAAAATAAGTGTTCCAGAAAACCAATTGATGTAGCAGCCGTAAAATTACTATTCTTGTCCATTCTTGCCCAACCAGTCTTTCTCGTATGTACTATAGCACCTTGTTCGAACTGGTACGCCTCCACCGTAGGTGAATTCAAGCGAAGGAAATGCCCTTAAATTTTTACCACAGTCTTGGAAATAATTTGAAAATACGTTGATATAGTGATACATAAATATGTTCTCTAAGATATATCCCATAGACTATGTTGCAGAATAAGATAAATGAACGGTCGTCTTTGCAGAAACCTCCTAGCTTTCCTCTTTGTTAAGGCCTGGGATATCGAATTAAAAAATATATCTACATTGGTAATTGTAGAACCTCGGAAAAAATTGACAAAGATGAAGTTGGGCATAGGAGATGCTGCTAAAAAAGGGATTAACGAAAGGAACTGATGATAGGGACGAGATTAGAACGTTCTGTCAAGTCTTGAGAAATGAGGATAGGGTTAATTTATTCAGTTCGTCTTAGAGGATAAAGGATGAATGTACGAGGGTTCGGAAACTTTTCAGACCACCCATGTGTATTGGAGGATTTTGAAATGCGGAAATGGAAAAGGTGAGAGAAATAAGTTCCACTGAGCTGAACAAAATTGAATAAGTGTTAGAAACTATTCCGGATAAGAGCAAATCAATAAAACACAATTGGAATTGGAAAAAGGGAATGGAAGATTCAGATAGGTATCCGAAGGTTGAAGTGTGCTACAAAAGGAGAAATACTAAGCTCTATACATATCTTCCGTTCGCTTTTTCTGGATCCGAATTTATTTTAAACCCTTCTTGTTTTCCTGTATCGTATTTCTGGGAGTTACTTGTTTTTATTCCATGAGATGAATATTTTCTATTTCGCCATATTCATTTCTACATCTCAGAAACCCCCAATCTACGCTCATCCTCTGCCTTAGTAGCAAGAGAGGAATATTTGACAGCAAAAAAGTATTTAGATTACTTGAGGGACTGAAAAAGATAAGTTAGTGAAGGGAAGAATATTTTTAGGTTAATACTTATGTAGTTGTAATAGTTTTTGGAAGTAGGCGGAAATCATTTTCTAGAAAAAATAGAAAGATGTTAAATGACTGTTGAGACACTCGGAAGCACTGAACCTCGTATTTCAGGATAAAATCTTTGTTATTCTGGTTCTATTAAAATCTATGATTGATATACTTCGTGTCCTATAAATACTTTAGTCGGTAACGAGGCCAATGTACCACCTACATCCTGAATTTAATCCCGGACTACCTGCTAGGAATGTCGCTCCACCAATCATGACTATTTCATTATAAAAAAATAAATAATGTTGAGCTATATCTCACTGCCACTCATTGGAGATTACAAACGTGGTAAGTTCCTCTTTTATTTTTAGCTATTGCTGAATAGAGAGACCCGGCAGATCCTTCCATTTCGTTATGGCGAGGCGAAAATCTCGTTCTCCTGCGCATCAAATGTGCGTGTTAAGATCCATTTTTTCCTGGTTGACCTTAATACTCCAGCCCCTGTAGTTGCAGTGATTCTTGTCGTTCAATGGCTTTCGCTTGCCTTACCGGTCATCCCTTGACTGGAACCTACCACATCTCCATCCCCACATTCCATTCACGTCTACCTCAACATGGAAGATAAATAGGTGCAACCAAAGCCAGAAATGATATAGATGGGTAGGATTCGTTGATTTAAAACGTACCTTCACATAGAGTTTCACCCGGCGCCTCCACAAGTGGAGCTCAATAGAGTGCATGTCAACTCTAGTGTTGGGTTTCTCTAAAATATTTCCGTTTGAACATGCTATACGGGGCACAAGTGTAGGAATAATGTTGAGGAATTACCCTCCAGACTGGCTAAATTCTTGAAAATACACTCTTGGCCAGGTTGTTGAATTAATATTATAAGACATTCAATCGATTTACCAATTTAATATCTCCTGCTCCCATATCATTATTCGGTGTGAATATTATACACACATGGATATAGGCACGTATACTTGTAATAAAAATATCGCCAAACAATCACAACACATCCCATCCTATGCGCATTATCTAATTTTAATCGTTCACCCATGCTTGATACTGAATATCCTCGCTCTTTGTTATGTATTTATTACAGTTTCATTTAAAAATGAATGGGACGAAGAAGTTTCAATGTACATCGCTAAGATATACGCATGCCTTTCAGATTTACGCTACCTTCTTAATAGATAAATTGGGACATGGTAGCCCAATGAGTAGAGCGTAGGGTTACTGACCGGAGAGTACGGGTTCAATTTCCGGGGACGCCTCAGCTGTTTGATTTTTCGGCGCCAGATCTTTCTGGGAAACCATTGGTGGCACAGGGAAAGGAACTGGCCCGCCTAACCTGATGCGTGAATTTCTCACGCCGTTTACTATTGGATGAGCGCTAACCTCACCTATCAAACCAGCGCTCGGGTTGATTACTGTTGTTGTTATCAGTTACAACTTTTTTCAATACACCGCACTTTAATCTTTCATATTCAATTTTATATTTTGCAGTGTAAAGTCCGATCAATTCTTTTTCCATTAATTTTCAGCAATTTAGATTAACTGCTCTGTCAAATCGCTCAGCGTGCTTCTAACGTTTGCCATATGTCAAATGTGTAATAATGTAACTTCCCTATCACGTGTGTTTGTCTCCTCGGAATTATGATATAGTTTCAAATTGGCCGGCCAATGATGTTCAAGGCCTATTGAAAGATAAAAAAAAACATTTCTCCCGACTTTTATTACATTCTCAAGGTGGGTTGATTAACACTACTCGAAAAATCCCAGATGCACTGGCTGAACTTGAATTTCACGAGTTATTTCTGGGAATTAGTATACTATATGAACGATGAATAGGCAGTTTTTTCGTTGAACTTCAAACTAGAATCCTACCAATGATAATTTTCGAACTTTTTCTTCCCTTCTGTGGTGGTATTCCTTCCAGTATTTGAATGATGGAGACTTAGAGACGTCGTCGATAAGCCGAATAAGTTGTTAACTGGGCATATGTATCATTCAGGAGAATAAGTTAATTGAGAAGACTAGAATTATTTTATTCGTAATTTTGTGGCGGCATTTTGATAGCTACTTAATTATGGCTGTTATATAATGCCAGAAAAGTAATGTACCTATTTCAATTAATTTATTATAAAATAATGAGATAATAATATGAACACACGAAAATCGTTGTTATTTTGAATGTGTACCGCGTTTCTAATATAAGGCACTAAAACAAAGAATGTGCAACTTTGCTAATTTTTTTGTGTGCGCTGTAAGCCATACTGATGTACAAAATTTGTCTAAGACCGTTTTTTTCTATGAAAAATCGATAAATATTGATTCATTATGGTTTATCAAGCCCTTATTGGGCTTAATCAGACGTGAGTTACATTAAGGTATCAAAACAATTTTCATTCAGTCAATCTCGACGCTAGGTTTATCCCGTTTCATCATTAGTAATCCGTTCTATGTGACGCGAAGTTATCTGAATATCAATTAATCAGACGTCCACACGTTTTGAGAGTAGAATTTCTAGTCATGAATTGAATACTAATGCTTCCAAATGATTTCGTTCCGCTCTTGAATAGCTCCGCAGTCTACGATTAGCGCGGAGTTTTCAATTTTCGTCCTAAGATTAACATCGGCTCAGCTCGACTCATCGATAGCCCTCTTCCATCATGCTCTCCGAGGGACAGTTTTATCTTGGCATATAGTGGAAGGGGATATGTTTGTGAGAGGGAGAAGATGGGTTGGAGTTGAAGGGAGGTGTGGAGGAAATCGGGAAAGAAGGGTGGAAAGCGTGTGGAGAGGGAGAAAGTATTTGTGGAAAATGAGAATTGAAGGGGGGGGGGAGGTTATGGAAGGGGAAAGGTTTGGAAGGAACGATTCTTCTGGACACCGAATCAGACGGACGCGAGCCGTTGAGTGTATTTTCCCCATCTTTTCTTGGAATTCTGCTCCTCAATCTTTTGAAAGGTTAGAATGCGTCTACTTCCGGATGGCTCGACGAATCGCCCGTCTTCAATTTTTCTTCTGCCCCGCCTCTGTCAGCGGTAGGAGGATTGGGATCCACCCCGACATAGCAATCAAGAGCGGCAAACCCTCCAGAACTCGTATTCGTCCTTCTAAACGGTTGCAGGTCGTCTGATGGATCCCGAATCCCGCAACGTCGAGATATCCTGTTCCCTCATTCCCTCCCCCATGCAATTTAAGTTACGAAAACATTTGAGAAAGATTTTCGGAGTTGATCGAGTCGATTTTGAAGGTAATTGTACACACAAATGCCGTTTGTGGTTCAGAGAAATGGTATAAATCATTGAAATTCTTCTCGCATTGACGCAAAACGGGAACTTGATCCATCAAATGAAAGAGAGAAGATACTCCTCCACAGAATTCATTTGGTGTGGTTTGATTCGTCGTTGATCTGTTTCATTTGATGGATATACAAAACATCCACGAAGTGAACCCTAATCCTGTAAGGTTTATCGGAGTTTTATCGTTTGATGAACGTTATATTGGAGCGAAAGCGTTTGAAGTGATAAGCAACAAACGCGTAAAATTCGGGTTGATATATTGCGCGCGTAACGTTATTTTGACAGTATCGGAGAAGATATAATTTAGCTCCGTTATTTTATTGCCACTGTGGGTCATAAAGAAAGTTCTGAGAGGTCGAATCAACCACTAGTCGGCCATCTTTACGATCGACCACTTTCCGCTTTCCGTCGCAAGTGAGAAGGTAACAATCGGAGTTGGATACTGGACCACGAGAATTCTTTTCCTGGCTGCATTCCAACTTGCACTGGTTGTGGCATCGAACGTTGATTTAAATTGAGTGTTAGAGTAGAAAATTATAACTGTCGCTTTTGTTCCGAATGTGAGTTTCGGAATGCAAAATGCTCTATGCACTCTTCAAACGTTGTCATCTTGGATGTGATTGTGATAGTAATTAAAATACATGCCCATAAATTAATAAAGTGTTATAATTTTTATTTGATGATTGATTGTGATGAAGGATCCTCTATCCACGAAGATGAATCTTATTTGAGACACTTAGGAATGTAACTTGTATTTAAGTTAAATCTGTCACCGATGAAACTATTAATTCCATCTCTATATCGACAGACACAAACAAATAGATGTAACAAAAGAAACGGACTGAAGCATTAATTCCAATCTTACTTTGGTGAACAAATACAGCAATGGTAATATACAAGTCCATTACGTCGAATGTATTAGTTCATTTTACTCTATCTCCATAATTAAATTCCTTACTCCCAGTATTTAGGTCCGTGGTTCGATTCTTAATTCAGGACATATTTCTTTTTAATCTCCTTTCCATACCAATATATATATATATATATATATATATATATATATATATATATATATATATATATATATATATTGGTATGGAAAGGAGATTAAAAAGAAATATGTCCTGAATTAAGAATCGAACCACGGACCTAAATACTGGGAGTATATATATATATACACCCACACACACACACACACATAAATTCACTCACATATACATATAGGCACATGTGTATGCATGTAAAGTTAAGTTTCGTACAATTTGTTGACTGTCGTACTCGCCCGTTTCCTATTGTCTTACAGTTACAATTCTGTCATAATTGTCCATTACTCCATATAAAAAACCTGTCATTTTTCAATAAATCTTATTGACTCTTTCTTGCGCTGGAGAATAGATTTGATTTGTTTCATTTATTTTTTTCGTATTTATTGCCCGAAATTACATCATTCCACATCATTCAACATTCATGTCTCATCATGAAGGTAGAATTAAAGCCTTGAACATTTGAACGGACACAGAGTAACGCCGCTTGTTTCAAAGTCGGCTATCGAGGATCAGTAGCTATCAGACCTCCCACTGAATTTTGAATACCTGGACTGATCTTTTTAATATGACTATGATTGATCTAAACTTAACACGACTTTTATGGATTTATTTAGAGCTTCCCAATCCACATCATTTTGCTATACTTTCCACATAATAATCTTTCAAATATCCTCCTGCATTTAGTGGGCTCTTTTGTACTAGTTACGTGAAGAATAATAAATGGCCAAGGCCTAATGAATTCGAAGTCCGAAATTAAAAGTACTTTTACAATGCAAACGAAACTGTTGAATTGCAGGTTTGATGAAATAACATAAGCGTTCTCTCCAGCGAAAGTTGAGCTTTATCTTTGAATAGAGGAAATTAGGGGATTTCTTCCATCTTTCTCTGTACTGTGCTCGTCCTTAACTTAATTACGTAAGACCCCTTTCCGCTTTTTTCATCTCAAATTCCATTATTAAGGATCCGTAAGATGCGAAACCCAACTCTAATGTAGTTATCGACCATATCATTGTATCACATAGTCTTCTTTTGTTAAAAACATTTTAAATCTCTTTAAAGTTTGTCGAAAGCATTTTTCATTATAATTACCAATCAATTCAATTAATTTGATTGGAATAAATACAGATACCACCTGAAATTCCTTTTTTTTAATATCAGAGGAACTAGAATGACGGGGAGTGAAATGAAATAAATATTTATAAAATCTTTTAATAGGTTGATATGTGGTTAAACAATAAAAATCTTCTGGTATTCTCTTCTGTGCGCATTTGTACAGTACCTTATTTGATGATCCACAATATCTAACGATAACTCTTCATTAACAGTGGCAGTAATAAAAAAAAATCAATTCTTCGTAAGAGTCCTCACGAACCCCAACTCATCCCCGGCAAGGAATATTAAAAGGGCACACCCACTTCTCCATAAAAACCATACAACATTAAATGAAAGTCTTATTCCATTAGGAAACCTATTGCTTATTGTTAGCTTTATGATTAAATTCAATCGTGATCATGTCAATTCTAGCGAGAAACAATATTTCATGAAGTAACTTTTGTGATTGAGTGAAATGATTTTTTAATATTTTTGTTTTGTCTTCGCCCTTTAACCTGCCAACTCGGAGTGTACAGACTCCCTTCCGGCCAATTTTTCAATCTGCGGGGGGCGTCAAAGATAATACTCGGTCGTTAACATGGAGCCAAATGTAACGGGATATGATTCGTAATAGGCGATATTTTCGCAGCCAATTCTCTTGTTTTTTTTAAAGTGTACCTTATAAGCAACCCCCCCCCCATTAATTTGAGTTACACCTTGGTCAACGAAATTCAAAGAAAAATAAACAGATCGGAATGCTGTTGAATATGTCACTTAATGATACCCTTCTGGTTTTAATTCACGAATCCCTATTGCGTGTAAGAACAAAGTGGTCCTAATAGAGGGCTTGCCAAACTGTGCCTCGGATTTAGTTTGAATGAGTAGCAGTTGCAGGTGTCGGGAGCCGTTCAAATCAGCAACAGCAAGTATCGTAAAAATGTTTCGTAATATTTGGTAGTAAGCGTGAACCGTGGTCAGATATTTTCATTCTTAAAAACTAATTTAATGTCGACAGTTTGTATGCATATCACTCCCTTTTATCATGATTTATTTTAAAGGTGAGTCGATTTTTCTAGTTTCTTTATTTCAAACATTATTTAGTGCTGAATGAATTATTATTATTACGGACCCAAAAGTTCTTGTGACCAGTAACTTTTTTTGCAACTTGTAATGAAGAATTTTTTCGAGGAATTATATATTTGGGTTCACTTGAGTACGAACAAGCAGGGACTTCGTACGTGAAATGTCATCGTATTCAAACTTAATTGTGTGATGACAAAAGTTTACCAAGGTTTTTTAATTACAGAAGGATGAAATTTGTAAACCCAAATTTGTAAATATTTGGTAAGATAAATTATTTATATGATACATGATTTGAGGTAAATATGTCGTTTTTGTATCTGTAGACAATTCAAAATGAAGTCCTTGTCTAATATACATATATATATATATATATATATATATATATATATATATATATATATATATACAGAGAGAGAGACAGACGATACTAATATGATATTAAGTCACCACCAATGAGTCATGTCTCAAGTAGTATATTATTACTTGTTTGTTTCCTAAAAGTCTAACTCGTCAGGGTAGGTTTTCTGATAAGCCATGGTACTGTATACTCCTGAACCCTAACATGCTGTATCACTATCCTTAAACCCCATATCAATAACTCATTCTTCAGCTTCAGGTAATTTCATACAAAATATGTATTCATTTCCTCCGTTAACCTCGAGTTTTTGGAGAGATATTCTTAATTTTTTGACGTATCACCTGGTTTGCGCCCATTGTTCGAATCCACGAAAGATTTCCTTTCATGAAATAAACCAACTCGATATCAGTGTTGATACCAAAAGAGGAGAGATAGGGAAACGAGCCTTTCGAGATTTGCTGTGAGAAAACTAGTGAAAAGTATTAACTTTTCGCCTTAGTTTTTTATCAACCTGAATTTTACTCGTGGAATTCCGGATTTTACGTTATATTCCATTGGGATGAGATGGGAGGAATTATTTTTATCTCGGGTTTTTATCTTGCTGGCAGGGCTTGCAAACCTGTTGCAAGGTTTGAAATCGTATCAGAGCACCTCAGATACGAAATACTAGTGCGCTGAAACAGGTCTAAAATAATTCGCCTGGCCGTCGAAGGTTTATTCCATCGAGTATTTCATTAATTTGTTCCTTTCCTGATCGGGTTGCTCGAATTGCCAAGTATGATCAGCACCCGAGATACACGAAATGAGCGAATCAAGCTCAGTCGAGTTGTTTAGTGGTTCATTCGCGTAACTAGCCGATGGAGATAACGGTTCGAGGAAATTCCAATACTTTAATATATCTTACAGTTTGCATTTCGCACAGTTTAGATTTTTGCACAGTTCGTACAAAATGTTTTACTAATTTAAGGCATAAGAGTGGAATATGTACCTGCCTATACTCTATATTGTTTGGACTTAGGCTAACTCAACTTCCGTCGGCGAAAGTCGATTTCGGATTTCGGTTTCTTATAATTATTTTTTGTCCGAATCCTATGAAATCTAGGGTACGACATAAATACCAATTTTTATAATATTATATCTTTAAAATAAGAAAAATGGGAGTAATGATTGTATATTGATCATGAATGCCCAAGTAGTTGAAAATTGTTTCCTTTAATCTTGTCGGAAATTAAATAATAATTTAATTAATCGGAATTTTTCCAAAATGTGGTACCATAAATATAGAGATTGAAAAAGTCTTAAAAATCCAGGAAAAAGGTTTTGAAATGTTTGTGCATTACTTTAAAAGATTTATGCTGGACTAAGTCAGGGGTTGACAACCTGCGGCTCCTGAACCACATGCGACTCATTGATGAATTAATGGCGACTCTCGAAATAGTTTTCACTGTAGTGGAATTTTCGATTGGAAAAATTGACCGATGATGTGAAAATGAATTAATTTTATCGAAACGTGGCGATTCAATTTATACATTTACTCAAAAGTCGTCGCAGGGACGCACCCTTGTGCGTCCGCACCGCTGCCAGCGGGTTTTCCACGCCTCGTAAGCCTTCTGGAAGGCGGCGCCCGGAATGCCGCTAAGCTCCCTCGTAACGGCCAGCTGTAACGCTTCCACCAAGCCGTCATGACGTCCTTTCAGCACAGATTTGAGGCGGAGAAGAAGGGGTGACATCACTTTGAGGGATGCCAAGTTCACCAGAAACCATGCAAACACTTAAGTCCCTGTCCAACAAAGCCTTAACTCTTGCAAGATTTTTGTAACTTTTTGAGGTCGAAGGGCGTCCTGAACGTTCGGCGTCTTTAAACACCTTTTCTACTCTCCTAGAAGAACTTGCGCCACTCAAAAACTCCCGATCTACCGATGGCATTATCACCATAAGCTGATGTGAGCATACCATGAGTCTCTTTCCCTGTTTTCCGCAATTTCAAGCAAAATTTGAATGCGTAGCGCTGTTCCAATAACCGGTTCATGACGGGGCGTAAAGAGGTCCTAATTATGTCAGAGATGCGTCATATAAGTGTTGTTATTAGGGTTACTTGAGGAATGCTTGGAGTAAAATTAGGTGAGGTGTGCTGGGGAACCAGTGGCTTACGAAAGAATCGGAATTGTATGTACAGGGAATTGATGAAGATGAAAGGTGCGCCAGGCTAGTTTGGTCATGCTTAGTGAATGGATGAGAGTTACCTCATCACACAGACGTATGAGGAAAGGGTGAATGACTGAGAGAAAGGGGTGGACTGAGAAAGTCATGGGTGAATGCAATCGGACAGACTTTAAAGGCAAGGTCTATTAGAAATCTCAGGAACCGAAGGAATACACACATTTGACATATATACTAGAAGTATCCATCGACAGAGAAGCATGGAGAAAATATTAAAATGGAATGTTCCCTGGAATGACGTAACATCAGGTCTTTTTGACTTTGCCTAACCCGAATGTTGTTGGCGTGAAGACTGCTTGTAAACTTATTTTCAATTTAATATATCTTTATCGAAATAAAGTCATTATGCTTAGCGGGGTCAATTTTTGTCTTTTTGTATTGCTGCTTTCATAGTTTTCCTCTTCTCGGCATATATAATTCTCTGCTCTTTTCATTTAGCTCTTGGTGCGTACCTTTTGTGGTCGTATTAAAGGTTTATACTACTTGGGTTACCGATATCTTATACCTTTGGATTTCGTACGCAGACTCTCCGAAATTGTTTGACTCCACTTTATAATTTTCTGACTTAAAAAGACTTTTACACTTATTACACCTAGTATTATGCCTTATTATTTATAGTATTTATTATATTTATTTATAGTATTATACCTTATATGCCCACCTTATTACACCATCTTCATCGTTGATTTTTTAAATACTTAAATCTTATTTCACGGGATAAGAGAGGAAAATTCAAAGGCCTCTGCTTTCCAACGGTGTCGGTAGAATCTGTGAATTCATCCCTTGCATTCATTTCATCATAGAAAGCTGCATGGAAATGTTATATCTTTATATGGTGGACGAGATGGTCCTTCCGTCATCCCTCCTGCGTCATGAGCCTATATTATATAATGTTGCATAAACTTTTTAAATTTGCAATGCAAATAATCGCGACATCATGAGTTTGGTTTAAAGGAGGCACGGGATCATGAGAAATTCAGAGTAAGATTCCCATTAAATAGACCTGGTGTAGTAAGATATTCATGCGGAAGATCTCTTTCTTGAGAGCTCTCAAGGGGTTTATGGCACACCTTAAGTGAATTGCATCTGCTGATGAACCGCTGTCCACCTCATTATCCCTCGTGGATTCAGTTATAAACGGTATATTCCCCCATGCGAGGTGCGTAGTCGACTAGGGAGGTTGAATTGTGCTCACAGTTCTCGCGATCTGCCCCGGATCATCCACTTACGAGACCCGATACCCGCGATTCACTCATATCGTCCTGTTTCGACCCAGCGATCACGCATTCTCCCCTGGCCGGATTCCGCTCTTTGTTGGTGATGGTAGGGAGGGAACCTGGTGCTGGGAGTCAGGGCCAGCGGCTGCGCATCGTAGCTGCTTCATTCCTCGTCCGTCCCATCCAGCCGCCGATCGGTCACAGTAAAATGAAATGCTGGCGCTGGGTCTTATTCATCCGGTCAGTTTCGTACGTACTCCGCCATCCAACCGTTAATGTCTCCCGTCGCTGTTACTGCTCTCGGCGAGGCTATATCCGCCCGAGAGAGAGAGAGAGGGAGGGAGATTCGCGATTGCTGTCGGGCGTCCGCTTTATTACCAGCCTTAACCCCTCACGAAGGGGACAGTTGTTGGAGGGAACGAAACTGTTTCACAATTCCGGTCGCTCGGGAGAGTGAGGTGCATTCTCCGCGAAAGATGTGGTCGTTCCTTTACGCGGCAATGCAATAATAGTCCCCTCGTGTATCTCCACCCCGCGCACATGTAATGGTGGTGCTGTAGAGCGCGTCCTCCGGTGATGGGGGTTCCCCCCCCCTCATCCTTGCTTGTTTACTCGCCCGAGGATTTCACGGATCTCAACCTCATCGCGTTATGCGACAGCACGGCTGGTTCGCTCAAGCCCTCTCGGAGAAAAAAATGCATTCATATGGATATGTGCGCGAGCCATATTACGCACTTATATAGAAGTAAACATTCAAGCCTGGTGGAACACTCGGTAGGAAAAAAGACAGGTGCATTGCGTAAACTTCGTCGCACGTGTCTGCATATTAAAAACTCGAGGTCAGAAGTAATGTTTAGCTCTTTAACTTGACCCTGGATATCAGTCTGTAAGCATCGGGTTTTCGTTCAGGATTGCACAGATCTATAAATAAAGATTTAGACAACGTGTATAGTATTGTAATGTGTTGCAGGTATACCGGCAGGGATATGTAAACTTGTAAGATTTGAAATATGACCTCTTATCGAAGGTGATGAATAAATTGCCTGTTTTAAAGCTCTTCGTCGATCTCCTATCTTTATTAGAGAAGATGACCGGTACCTATCATAAGTACGCGAACAAAATCGAACTATTCTTTTAGAATCAGGAAAAAATAATTCCAACCTTTAACGTTGGAATGCGTTTAGAGACTAATATTTAATACTTAATTTTCCATGAATGTAAATTTAGGATTATGGCCTTTATGTAAATATACCACTCTATCTCTCTAATTTGTTCATTCAGTGTTTAAAAAATGAACGCGAAATTCGAAATCTGGTTTCGAAAATTAAAAATTATCCTGAGCAACTAAACTATGGTTTCACATTTTATATTTACTAATTTGGCGCTCAATAATACATATCACAAATGTATCCCTACTTTCTTTCTCGCTTCTTCTCTTCCTCCTCTAATTCCTGAAGTCATCACTCTGAGGAGGTGTACTAAAAGCCGAGCGCGCTGATACTGATTAATAAACCTAAAACTTTCGGTCACACATTGAATTAACCTTTTAAAATTAATGGCATACTTCCCATTCTTGGTTTTTCCCCTTCGGGAAACATTAATGCTTTCTCTTTGCCAAATGGGATCATCCTCTGCAGTGTGAGCTTTTGATATAAGTAGAAACTGCGTGTAATGAATTCCGTATTTATCAGCGTATTTTCTCGAGAATAGTTCCAGCGGTAACCAGCAGGTGTTTGAGTTTTTTGATTCTCTAAGATGTCTGCCGTTTTTTGAAAGAGAAAGAATTCTTCAACTCCGTTCTTCCGTTTCGTTGAAAACCATCGCGAGTTCGCGATAATCAAATGTGTACAATGGCATGAAATTGAATTTTTGCCGAAAATTCCCTTATATACGCTTTTTGATGCTCCTGTTCCTTCATCGTTTCCCAGTGAATGTATTCATGGAAGGAATCGTTTTTTGTGAATTCAGGAAGTATTTCCACGTAGCATAAGTTTACCTAAAGAAGACGTGATTATATTTTGTAGGCTAATAAACTCTTGGCCGTAAAATTCCGTGACTCCGCGTGTAAGAGGCGATTTATTCACTTTCTTCAGGAAATAAAAGATGAAAATGCTAGTGACCCCGGCGGTTAAGGCTCTTTGAGTCTGTCATTAATAAAGAGGTCAAGATAATTCATCGGCCGCAGTCCAGGCTAGTTAAAAATGGCTCGTGTGACCCGGCTTGCTGTGAGAACGACTTTCTAACGCTCTACTAAAAATACCCAGTGGCATTTTACTTTCAAAAATAGTGCGTGGGCATTAATCGCCGAGGCGTAAGCTCGTCGACCGCTTGGAGTGAAATTTGAATTCTCACGGGCCAGTGATCGCGCTTGAAGTTTCCGCCGACACAGAATGTAAACGAAAGCAATCAGGACAACTCGACTCGACCAAATGTGGCAGTGACCATTCACTCGCACGCATTCGAATTCGTACTTACCGGGCGTCCGTCAAAGGGCCCTCCCGCTAATTTACCAACGAAGCACCTCACTGACGCTTGCGAGTGAAATTACCAGGAGTAAATGATACCCATTATTTGAAGTAACGTCCACTTTCGAAGGGCGTTTGTGCCTGAAAAGCAAATGGAATTATAAATTTGCTGGGGAAACAACCGAAGAGAAATTTCAGTTTCTAAAGTCACATCTCATAATAATTGGCAGAACATTTCAAAGATCACGAAACTCTAATTACATGTACAGTAAACCAGTAAACCGGGTGTTAATTATGTTAGTGGGCACTTCCCACATTTATTGCGTTACTATTTATGGGAAAAATGAAATATTCGCATACCGCCATCTTTTCTTTATTTTCGTCTCGAAGGATTTTAAAAACTTACCTGGTTATACATGAATTATATACCATATTAATCCCCATTTGTAGAAATTATTCATGATAAATGCAAAAAAGCAAAGTTGTTGTGTCAGGTAAAAATGTGTACATTTTTAAGGGCACAGAATTCTTAACAAACGTAAGTATTGATGGATGTTATTTTTCTAATGTTACCAAAAGAGGATCATGAAAAACTAGACTTAAAGTGAGTAAAGAGTGAAAATATGCGAATACGCTACTTCTTGCACGTATTTTATGCATTCAGTCCTATTATTAGTAGAAGTAGTCTACCGTTAGGGTGGATTTTTAATGGAACCAGTAACTACATACTGCTGTAATTCTTAGTCATGAATAATATGATGCGAAATATCCTTTAACCCCAAGGAGATATTACATTAACTCGTTCTATCAGGTTGCATACGTCGCATGATTCTATCCAGAATTCCAATTGTTTTCCTCCATCCACCTCCTTTTCCCAGCAATTTCCCCTCTATTAACACCTTCAGCATCTCATTCTCCCAGTATTTCATGCATCCACTTGTCCTGCTTTAGAATTTCTTTCGACAACCTTCCCTCTTCCCTCGCCATGCCTAGAACATAATCGATTGTTTTCATTTTCGTTCATTTTATTTGCTCCATTCTTCTTCACACCTACAACTGAATAGCCTGCAATCTACGATTATCCTCTTGCCTCAAAGACCAAGTTTCCGAGTGATACAAAACTACTCTCAATAACAAAGTTTACATTTCTCTTATTTCACTCTCCTACCTGAAGGTCCCTGTCATCAACTCCCTTTTCTCGGTAAAATCTTCTTCACATATTGCTATTCTTCTTTTAATACCTTAATACATTGCCCACCTTATAAAACACTTTTGAAATAGATGAACAGTTCTACCCGTTCTAATAAATGTTCCTCAATTCTACTGTTTATCTTAGCCTTCCTATTTTTTGAGGACCTCGTTACCTTTCTTTATTTTAGGTTTGAATCTCATCTCATACCTGTCGCACTGATTCTTTAAATCGTCAATCAAAGATTGCAATCCTTAGGTTGACTGAATAATTTCTTAAATTAATTAAAAGCTTGATCATTCACAATCTGTCCTATAACGATGAACGTAGCACCTGGTTAGTATTTTCAACCTCGACAATCTATCTGAGGGCCAAGTAACATTTGACGTCTCGTTTTCTCCTTCATTCGTATGATTTCATGGTAAATTTTAATATGGGATTGCGTTAATGCATGCTGATTAGCATGTCGTGTCGCAAAGGAGGATTGAAAGAAGGTGCAGGGTTTCCATCTTTGGCATCCTCCCTCAGTTGGAGGTAAGAAGCAACTCTATGGATCTTCCCTTATCCACACATCGCGGCAGGCGACCGTTATTTAGTACTTTCAACCCCTCTGTGATGTGTTTATGATTTGCTGCGAAGCGTCCCGAGTCCGGCCTTGCGCTTATACGCTAATGCGGTCGAGACGTGGACGTCCGTTTTACCCCTCTCAACTCCTCCCTTAAGACACTTGGCTCATAATTTTCCCCACGCGCTCGCCTCTTTCGCGTATTAACTACCAGCGGACGCCCATTATCCTCCATAAATATGCATCGCCACTCCAACTCTGCGGATCTGTGAGCTCGTGAATGCGGAGATGCTTCGAATTTTCCTTTCTTGGATACCTAGAAGGAACGGCACGGTACCTAGCTCTTCGCCGCTTGCTCTAAAATTCCCGGGATACCTTTTGCGTGTTATGCGAACTGTAAAATCCTCGGCAAAAAATTGTTACGACATATTCACACGCTTAAAAGTCGATGGTTCGTAAAATCAACGCTTTCATTTTTACTGCGAACCTCATCCTCGTTGAACAGCAGTCGCACGAGAGACCACGACCTTTTGAAGGCATCAAGGTGAGATTGCCATCGGTCGGGTTGGGAATAATTTACACAAATCTTTATCATGCAGCCATTGAATGATACTTGATGTAAATATAAATCATCCACGAAGTAGATCGAGATACCAACTGCATTTACCTACTTATTCCAATGGCGATGCGCTCTGTATACATCTATTAATTTTCACAATTATTTTGAATTAATTGCGGGGTATACACATTTTCATAGGAAATATATATTGTAAAAATGCTGAACCTACTGTGTGAAACACATGACTTCTATATACAGTGATTACTAGCGCTGAATCACTATTATACGAGTGAATATTGTGAAAATATAGTTAGGGGTTCTTAGCAATATGAAGTCAATAGACGACGAGAACCGGCGTTTAATGTGTTGTTTGGTACTACATACCACAATTGTATTTTAGTCGGCGGATAGTGGTTTGTTCACAGGTTAGGTTTTTGAGCCCATCTTTATTTACTCGGAACTCTCATTGGAGTTTCATTTTTCATAACCTGGAGGATATTCACTTCATTCAGCTGTAAGCTCCATTTCAGCGGTGACGGAAGACTTTTTTTTTTATTTGTCAGGATGA
Organism: Hetaerina americana; assembly: GCF_022747635.1. Taxonomy (NCBI): domain Eukaryota; kingdom Metazoa; phylum Arthropoda; class Insecta; order Odonata; family Calopterygidae; genus Hetaerina; species Hetaerina americana. Next base: position 20,693,224 of record NW_027287095.1, read on the forward strand.
ACATCCGCATATGTTGCCACTATTGTTTGCTTTTTTCAATCGATAAACTCCAAGAAGGACATTGTTCCTCTGGAGTGCTTTTGGTGAGTTTTCCACCTGTATTGCATCCAAGTTAGGATGTCTTTTTGGGATAACTTTTACTATTTCGAATGTCTGGCTGCTTAAATTTATCTACGACCTTTCGAATGAAAGTGAAAGATATTGTGAGGTCAAGACGAGATTCCACATTTCCGACTCCATGTAGTTTCTTTTTATATCGACCTACTTACCAATGAAGTGAGTTTCAATTTAATTATTACTTTCAAGGAAAATTTAGACGGCCAACTTCGCAATGTTTACTGTTACCGAAGAGATGATGCAACATATGTGAGCATAAACATAATCGTAATAGTAATTGCCCTCTTTTATCTGTGTGGGTTCCTTTACATGAAAATGGAAAATATGCCTCGTATCAATGCATATTTTGTAGTTCTCACTGCGTAAAAAGTCTAAGTAATACGTATTATATAACCATGAAATGGAAAAGTTATGAATTGGCCAATTTTCTACGTAGGTGGCAAAAACAGAACTAAGGAGATATATGTTTCAAAGTCAATATCCTTCCATTTTTGGGGATATGTGTTAGAATGACTGTGAAATGTTCGTATGTCTAGACTGTTAGAAGAACAAATCCATAATTACTAACGTTATAAGACTACATCAATTAAGGGAAATTTTACGAAGGCTTAAGGCAAATCTTCAGGTGATTCAATTTAATTCGGAAATTATGGAATTGGCATTCTATACATATTTCCATAGGATATATCTTATACTGTGAACTGAACGTTAGGCCGGCATTAGGGTGAGCTACGACACTCGAGTTATATTTCTACAAATGCCTCGAGGCGATGCCTTTAAGCGAAGATAAGATTTGAGTATTGTCTTATGCGTCAATGTGACGTGAATCTAGAATCAAAAGGACGAAGCTGGTCATGTCTTTCAGATTATCAAAACCCTTCTCATGAAAGATGCTGAAATGGGGTGATAAACGCGCTTTACGCCAGAAATAAAACTATCATTCTTCTCAGGATTTCCTAACTTCATTTTACACAGCAAATAACATCTGTGTAACATAATTGCGTTTAAAATAAAATTAAACATCAAGGTGTTAGACTACAGAGCCTTGGGCCTTTATCACATGTCCTTGGTGTGCTAAATCAAGTAAATGCGTGCTAATCGGTACTCTTGAAGCCACAAACGATTTAAAAAAATCAAAATTTAAAATCATTTTGCGTTATTTAAAAAAATAATATTGTATTCGCCTTTATACAGATCGTAAATGGTAGGATTTTATGAGGACGCTGTTTGCCATTCTATTGGAAAAATATTCATAATCGTGTATTTATAGATTCTTTTATCGCATAGGTCGAGACTTTTCAATAAAATCATCAATGATATTCTTGTATGAGGACTTCAGCATTCCTTCAGCATACTTTTTGCACCTGAAAAATGTTACAATTGTTATTTCATAAGGTATTGTTTTGTGCTTATTAGTGATCAACTAAGATTATCTAATAATTTGCAGGTTGTATAATCTTGCCTTTTAATATAATGCAACTTTAATTAAGATTAATGATTGATAAATGGCGAGAATGGTAATTATACGATTGAAAGCTCCTAACTTAAATTTATTTAATCTCCGATATGAAATCTATGGAAAAACATTGTCATTTAGATCCGCACTTAGTTGGAATCTCATAGTAAAACCTTTCGCAAATGCTCGAACTGATATGGTCAGCTGGGATGTATTTGTCTTTTAAGAAGTATTTGATTTAATCCCAGTATGGGAGTAGCAAAGATGGTGTGCCATGGGGCTTGTCTTGTCATCTCGAAGTAAATAAAAAGTTAGTTGCTACTAAGGCGGGCCTTCTCCACTTATTCAATCGCAAATTTTCTCCTTTAAAGCAAATAATTCATGTTGATTGTGTTTAAATCGATAAACAGTCGGAATGAATGGATTTATTGTTTTTATTGGGTAGCATAAGCAAACTCGAATACGTTTTTGCTACATAGCCCCTATGACTGATGTTAGCAAGATCGAATCAATAAATTGATATTTGTAACAGAGACAATATATCCACTTCCTCACGTTAACTATAATCAATTTTTTAGTGTAAATTTCTCTTAATTTTTCAGTATGTTGGGAACTGACATAAAAAAAGCTGGTGAAGTTTATTTCCGACTCTCTCTTCTTTAGCTGGGGCATAATGAGCTTAGTACGATTTAAATATTCATTTACCTCGGTAGAGCCAGAAGCCAGCATGGACCGATTAATTTTACTTTGCTTAGCTGTAGTTCACAATTAATATCGGTAAAAATGACAATATCCATCATGCATCATCCGACTTCACTGTCTTACTAGACATTTTAATGCACATATTTCACCAATTCTGATGCGAAATTGTTTCATCCTTCAAATTCGAAGGATAAAAGACAGCGCCAATTTTATATTCCCAATAAATATTTACCTGTATGTATTTTCGTATTTTTTTCATGAAAAATCAGGTTGTTATCCGCCAAAAATCGGTTATTGTTATTCTTATGCATATTTCAGGTTTCTCTTGTGCTTTAGTGAAGGTTTAATTAGCCTGAGCCGGTTTAGGTAAAATGGGATGTAATCAATTATTATGCTTGTGTTTTTTCAAAGAAAGAATCCCGTTTCAAGCGAGTTTGCATATTTCCTTGGGCATTTTTCTGTTTTGCATATTCTACAGAGGCTTTTATCTTCTGTTTTACTATTTTTATTTCTCGTTAACACTGTACCAAAATTCTCTCTCTAACTGCGGATTACTTGCCGGCCCCGGCGGCGACGGAGTAATGCCTTCGCCTGCCATCTCAGAGGTCGCGGGTTCGATTCCCGCCGGGAAGGTTTTTCTTTCACTTAGGGCTTGGGTGTTTGCAATTGTCTTTACTGAATGTATGTATTGGGGTTAGATGGAAGAAGGGATTACTGAGTCTTAATCTCGCATCAACCAATGTCGTTAAATAAATAAAAAGATAACGGTTTCAAATTTCATTAATTGATGGCAGTGTAAAACTTCTTGGAAAGAAAAAAATAATCCATTAGGCAATCTTACTCGTTTGTCCAATAGCAATAAATACATCAGCGAATTTTTTTGATTGACCCTAGTTCTCAAATTAACTCTGTATTTTAAGCGTCTTCGTCAAAGAATCGTGCTGCCCTCGAAAAAATGCCGTCTGGAATGTTTATCACTTATTTCACTCGGATAACTTCAGCTGTATTTTAGGTCAAAACTCTGACACTCTGCTACGAGTGTGTTAGCAAAATAAATTTACGGAGTGCAGTGGAAAGATGCCGTTTTGCTCTCATATTATATGTCCTACGAGATTCTACATCGTTTGAGTTTTATGTTGAAACCGTTCCAAAGGGCACAAATATTACATTTATTGAAGCATATCGTGAGGAACGTTCGTTTATAATGCTAATGCAGTTGACGTCTGCGGCTCATTCTGCGAAGGTCGTTGAAGTAAACGTTGGAGGTCGGTCGTCTCCCTCCGACGTAAGAACACATTTCATTTATCGAAAAATCTGCCGGCACGAGAAAGTCGTCGATCCCACTGTCGGCGTCCTGAACTGAACGATATCCCCGGAAGTGTTTTGGACACTTATAAGTACTTTCGACCTTCTTCTTTTTCAGTTTCTTTTACGACACAAGTGGGGAAAATGCGCGGGAGGGTAGGGGGAGGCGGGAGGTTTTTAGGGAAGGGGACAGGTTGGCCGGGGGGCGGGGGGAAAGGAGGAGGACGGCTATCTTTTCGAGATATTTCCTTGGGAAGGGTTATCGACCGGAGGCAAGGAGGAGGGACGAGAGAGAAGAAGAGGAGCTGCCAAGTGTGAAACAGCGGTAGAAGTGAGGGGGTGAGAGCAGAGCGGGGAGAGAGAGAGATGAGTGGACACGCACTCTTGATGCTGGATTCAGGGAGTTGGGATGGGGCCTAGGTGGCACTTTGCGAGGCGTGGTCTTCGGAATCTCCCGAAAGATTCAGTTTCAAGAGGTGGGCGGAAAATAAGTCTGTTTTGGGCGATAAAACTGAGATCTTCTTTATGCGCGGACGTCCGTAGGGGGAACACCCGCTTCTTGTCCGGTGGAGCAAGAGACCGCCTAACCTGAAGTGTGGTTTTGTTTTGTAATTTTGCTTGAATGAAGAGGTCTAGTGTGGCGCTGTAGCAGCCAGGAATTCGTGCTAATTAAGAGGCAGCAATTGTGATTTTCGCAATTCCATTACGCCACATTAAGTTTTCGAATAACCCCGTGATTTTCAGATTTCTCCACCAGGAAAACCAAGGAAAAGTACGGAACTCGATTGAAGGAGGGGACTAAAGGAGGTTTCAATGATGTTTTATTTAGTAGTCTGCTCGTTATTTCGGTGCGGCATTAAAATAGCAAGCACCAATTATTTCAATTTTGTAATCTGCATTTTGTGTACCACATCTCTGGAGTTACCCCATATTAGATGGTTTGAACTTCAGAATGATGCAAAAGAGTATCATTATACAGTTTTATTTTAAGCAATAGGCGTTCTGTTTCAACTATTGTTAAATTAACGTATTGCATTTTGTGAAATCATGTTTTTCTGACTCCGTCTATGGGCATCAAAACTTTGAATAATAATCTTATATCAATTTTATATTATTTTAAACAATTTTAGCCAATTATTAACGGTTTTTTTTCCTTTTAAACGTGCATAAAAATACAGAAAGGTTACCGACAACATTTTCCCGCCTATTCAAATAAACAGGAGGTTAAATTTAATCCAAAACATTTACGCTATAGCTTCTTCATTAATAATGGTTACATTAACGTTATCATACAGTCAATAATTAATATCGAAATTGTTCAAAAACTTCATTAGATCAATCATAAAACTCATTATTGCGGCAGTATAATATATGTATTCATTGAAATCCCATGTGTTCTGATTTTGTTGACAGAAATACATACCCAAACACATGAAACAGGTAAACTCGTGACGCTAACACAAAATGTGCAATTTGTGCCGAATTACTATCGCTCATCGCAAAAAATAGCGATCCGACTCGGTGGCCCTCCACAATTTCGCTGACTTGTATGACTCCACATGAATTGTCCGGTGAAATCACCTTCGAGATCACTTTGAAAGTCAATAGCTCTCCGCTATATTCTTTTTATGGGAATTTCCTATTTCTTATGGGGTATTATAGCGTCTTTACCTCGATGCATTTTGTGCGATCAAATCCGTAATAACACTTTTGTGGCCCTCGATTCACTGTTGGAGGTGTCTACTCCACGTCATCTTTACAAAGATGCCTCCAAAGACGAGACATTTCTTTCGCAACATAACCACCGTTCTTGCCCTTCCTTTTGTCTTTCGCTCTTCGAATCCCTCCAATTTTACCTTCGTACGTCACCTTCGATTCATCTGGTCCGTTGCCCGCGATATCCTTCTTCGTCCACCTTGGATCTGCTCCGCTTGCATGGGAAGAGAGCGGAGAGAAGCCGCTTTCTCCACCAAGGTCGGGGACACGACGGCAAAAGGGGGCGACCCACGGCCCGGGAATGAGGGTGATCCGAGTTTGAAAGAGACACGCGCCAATTGCTCGAGAATATTGATGCAGCGAAACAAGTATTATTCCGAGGATATTTGAATGAGCTGCAAAAACACTTGCTCGAATCGCTGACCAGGTTAATCGTATGGGTAAACGCTCCCCTTGTAACTAAAATGTCAACTTTTCGAGTCCTGCCTCGTACACGGGTGTTCTATAAACCCCGGAGGTTTGACTCCTAGGAAATTTGATGACGAGCCGAGGGGAGGTCATCCTTTATGCCAAGAGTAAAACTCATTTGCTAGATGTTTCTGAAAAGAAATTAAAGAGAGTTAAATTCAAGTTAATATTTATACGGCTGCAGGCATTGAAGTCCCCCAGTTATCAAACACTATTTTCTTGAATATTTGTTTTTACAATATGTTTACATAATTTCTCCAATCAGTTATTAAGGAAGCATCACAAGTGTATTAATAATATTGCTTGGGCCATATTAAGACTTAACACTCGTAAAGTATACTGATACGTGGGGAAAAGTATTACAAGTACTTTTATTAGCTGACGAATGTTGTCTTAGCTTTGCTTTCCATGGTATTTTTGCTAAAAATTCAAAGCTTTTGCTACTGAAAGTTTCTCTCTAGAAGTACCATAATTCAATTTGTGGAAAGAAAAGTATTGAAATTTTTGGAAATCACTATTAAATCGTATTCTTCAACGGATTTTAAACTATTAGATTTCTCCCGGAAGGCATGCTATCATGCTTCATAAAATTTCCAAATCCAAATGCCCACATCCAAATTTTTTCGCTCTAGGCAGTTCCGAAACATTCTAGGGATCCAATTATTCTTGAGTGCTATTTAAGACATAATGATAAAATTTTGGACATTTTTTTCGTCAAGATCAGTTTATGGCTGACGCCTGTACGGAATCCAAATGGCTGAAATGGGGGCTGCGCTTTCTTTGCACTGTCCTCCTCTCCCATCTCCCAAACAAAGCTGTAAACCCCATACTTCACGCCCGTCGCCTTTCCTCTTTACTCCCGGCAGCGCGAAAATGCATTTCATACCCACCCGGATCCCTAGGGGGACGCCCCAATTCCTTCCTTCCCCCGGGAAACTTCAACGCCCGTGTATCCTTACCTTCAAACCCGTGGGTTACTTACTAACGCGCGCTGTACTCTCTTATTACATCGTTGGCGGTCGACATCATTCGTCTCCGTCGCGGTGTGAGAGAGAGGAAAAAAAGGAAATTAGGGTCGGATGTGATGGACGTGTGCCCGCAACAATTGTATCCCTCTGAATTACTGTTGCTCGACTCAGGTTTTTTCGCGATTTTGGGAAATCTAGGCGTTCATTCAAGCGGGAAACACGTCAACCCTCGGGACTCGTTCTCTTCCATGCGGCTGCAGCCCTGTGGTCACGTTATTAGCTCCTCTGACCGACTCTTCATCACACAAAACCCTCGAGTGTTTGCTAGCCTGATCAGTATTGATTTCTTCCATGTGCTTAAGGAACCTGTCTACGTTAGGGTGGGTTTCTTGGCTCCTCAGCCCTAGAATCATGGAAAAACCTTCGGTGTTAGGAAAAGAGATTATTTCAAAATCAAAACGTGCTTTTGAATTGACGTGATTGTGGAGAAAATCGCATGCGCGTAAGAATCCAATGTCATGGGAGGTCTTGTATCTGTAAGGTATTATTTTAGAGACAACTTCACAATTCCATCCAATTGAAAATGAAGATCACGTGCTTGAGAGTTATTGTGAGATTGAACCGTGTTTTCTGTAGCTATTACGTTATCTTTTTAACTGGTAGGCAGTGAAATTCTCGTAGCAGCATCACCTCGACGGCCTAATTTTTTATTCTGGAAATCCTATGCCAGTACATTTTGTATGCTTTAAATTATTTCTAGGGATTTTAAGAGATAGTTCTATTATTTCATTAGTTTTACTGGAAAAAGTAGAACATCTCCTTTTTTGTTTACCAGTCACAATAATTTATGAAGACAATGTCACTTCAAAGCATAATTGGTATATTATCGATGCCTCTCATTCGTTAAGTTGAATATTTTTTAATTATTTCATCTCTAAATTATGCTAATTTATAAAGGTTTTTATTACTATTCTTGGTGAGAAGTTGTTGAGTCTATTATTTTGTGGCATCTTTGAGTTGAGCAATTTCTAAATTAAATCTCTTTGTCTTACAGTGGGAACCTACATGCAATTACATTAATAATGCCAATGGAACATTTGCAGTGTTAAAATCTTGACGGACGGGTAAGCAGGACTTGGCAATCATTCTTATATTTTTTGGCTTCATTTTTTTGCGAAAACTACTAACCAGAGCAATAATTTGAAGGGAAATTTTAATGACAATGTTGTTGTGTGTAAACATAAAACCCAATATGATAATGATGTTCTGTTTATTATTACTCTAGAAACAATAATTAAGTATTATTAGCTAATTTGATCCTAAGTTTCTTCTTCGGTAAAGCGGTATTGATAGTTGAAAGGATATAACACGCATGCATCCATTTAATGCAAAACAGATCATAAATGTCCTAATGTGATTTTATTGTGTCATGCTTTTTTGTGAAATGTGTGTTGAGTTGACTCAAATCTCTCTCGCGGCACTGATATATAATGCCGTAATAATGAGCGGATATATTTCTTTCTTGGGGTTGAGATACGCTCCTTTACAGCATATATGTCTCGTCTTCCTCTTAAACATTTACGTTTGCAACGTGTGCACGTTAGGTGTATGTTAGCTTACTCACATGTTATAACTAAAAAACTAATACAAAACCTTTAAGAAAATTAGTGTTAGCATAAGTTATCTGTTCGTGGTTTAAAATTCAAATAACCATATGATTTAGGTGAAGATATTTTCTTTGAGTGAAAAGGAGAAAGTGGAGTTTCCTGAAACAAAATACTATTTATCTAGAACTTTAATGGCTTCCCTTTCACATGCTTGATTGAGATTAAATTTCCGCTCTTATAAATTGACTAAATCCTCAGCATAAATTTTTTAGAGAAATTTAGACTAATTAGAATTAATTATTTTAAAATGCAATTTTAACCTTTCGTGACACAAAATCTTTGGACTTAGCTGAAATCGCGGTCTCATAACCGAAGGTTAGTTTGATATGTGAGAAAATGCTCACGTATTACGACGCCCTATTCCTTATGAAATACGAACATTCGGGGCCAATCTTTTACTTTATCGCCTTAGATTTCATCAATCTGGAGTCCTGAAAATTTCACAGTTCAGGTTTATCTTTGTGTTCTAAGGTTTTCCCCAAGCTTTTAATTAACTGGTAACATCATGCCAGTAGCCGATTGCTTCGTCCATTATGTTATACTTTTCGTTTTATATTTTATTCTCATATATTTTTATCGATATATCTTTATATCTTCGACTCTTGTTAGTTTTTATAACCTTTTTCACTAATCTCATCTATTGGGAACAGTTAATTAGTTCTGATTGATTGCAAGGCGAAGGGAAATAATTATTTTTTAATTAACCTCATCGCATATAAAAATTAATAATATTGCGAGAACTTGTGACCACTTGAATATGATAAGTATTGCGCAAATATTATAATCAAAGCTGTAGAATGCCGAGAAATATTTTTCTGGATGATATTGAAGTAATTTTACCTTATGATGGATCATTATCAAAACGAGTGTTAACTTAAAGTATGGTTAATTATTTTAAATATCCAGCACACGTTTTTTTTTCCTGAATGGAAGCGTCGGGAAGATGAGGAATTCATCAGTGTTCTACATGGAAGGCCTCCTCCCATTTTTTGGTAGCCCAGAGATTTCAACGCGTGGAAAATTAGGCGTTAGGCGACGCAGGTCCAAGCGTAGGGGATGGATGAAGGGCAGAGAGGACGGTCACACACGAATGGAAATAGAAAGAGAGAAGGGGCACTGGAGGAGAGAAAGAGAAAGGAACTATGCACCAGGTTCCCTTTTAGCCTCATATCTCTAAAGAAGACCTGTCCTCACTGTCTAAAAATTTAGTTATTCAAGTAAAAGCCAATTGTTAGCTCAGAGAAGGAACGATTAAAGTCAGTTAACTAAAATACAACTATCACCTGTAGAAAATGTCAGATTATTAGTTTGTAATTATTGTGAAACATGCATAATGCGATGTTATACGGACAAATGGTGGAAGTATTTAGCTGTCAAGTCAGCTCATATTCGGAGATAAGTGATCGAAGGTAACAAAATTCAGAAAAGATTGATGAAATCACCGGAGAGAGTCAATTTAGTCGAAGAAATAACAACTATTAATTGAAAATGCTAAGAAATTTAGATGAAGTCCTGGTGGCGCGTGAACCATGAAAAGTATTTTATCAATTAATTATCAGGATGAACCAATGCTCATCACCAGAGACAACGATACGATAAAAGCGCTCATCACATGTGTCAGTAATTCATATTAGCAGTAATATTGATCGTAAAATAAATGGTATTTTGAATTTTGCTTATTTTTTAAACTCTTTAATTTCACGTAACAGCTTCGAGCTCAAAGAATTTCAAATGAGATTTACAGTAAAATACATGAGGCGGCGAATTCTAGTGAAATTCTCGAACTATTTTATTGGTCCAAAGTTTCGTTGCTCAAGTAATATAAGGCTGTTATCACAGGGGAAATAATACCAAGGGGGTCACGAGAAGCCGATTGAGGAAAATATTTCATTGAAAATGTTTCATCTTTTATAATGTACTCTTTATCATTGGTTGCTCCATCTGACTTTTATATGTTCTATTCTCTTATTAATTTATCTCTATTTTAATTATACTCTTTGAAGCAAAAAAGACGAGAGATACTTTGCTTGACCCTAATAAAGTCATTCTTTATCCAAGTTTACAAACATGTTGGGGTTGAAAAGTAAATATGCATAACAAGCTTTGTGAAATGAACCATGAATATTGAAATTAGACTGTTTAGTATCAATACAAGTAGCCTTGTACTTAAGTAGAAATGCTTATATATGTACATAATATTCCAAACCAAGTGTAGTAAAAATAATTATTCATTGAAAATAAAACTAAATTTTAAAGTAAGTTTCAATGCAACAATTTCAGAGTTTAAAAATCATTCGCCTTGACTGGGATTCGAAGCCAGATCCTTCAATATCCGGTCGAGTGCTTTAGCCACTTATGCTATCGAGACGTCCTCTTAAAGTCCGATTTTTTTTTTTTTTAAACTCTGAAATTGTTGCATTGAAATGTACATTAGCGGATGACTCCGTTAAAAGTTACTGTTGCGGCATCTCCCGCAGTTTCTTTGGAATTTGAAAGTAAGTATTTCAAATTAAATGATAAGGAGTTTAGAGGAAGGGTCAATTGATAGAATAACGATTATTTTATCAGGGCTTGTTATCTTGATGTTAAATGCTAGTTCTAGTGTAATGGAGATTAGATTTGAGGTGCACCCAACGTTTTTCGCTCAACTTCATACGTTTTTACCCGAATATAAGGAGCGTAGATTTTTTTCTAGTTATAAGGGCAAGATAAAATTTTAATTAAGCCATCGATGAATAAAAATTCGTTTTATTGCGCCAGTATCGGTTATGAAGAAAGAACATCCATCATTTCCCGACAGTAACAAAGGTGGAATTTTGAATTGAGTAAGTCTCATGGTCATTAGTTCTGCCCCCAATGTTGTAAAGCGCGTCTCCATTTCACGCAATCGGCATCCGCAACTGGCTGAACGTGTTGTCTTAAGATGCAAATTGCTGTCGAGGGCGGCAAGTGCCTTGGTCAATTCTTGAAGGGAATGGGCGCCGGCGGCACATCCCAGCCGACATCACCGCGAACGGCCCCGACGAACATCTGTTGCCTCGATCAACACGGTCGAGGGAAATTAATGTTCCTCGACAACGGTAAATGTGTTGCAGTCTTTTCAAGAGTATATCATGTGGTAAGCGAGGCACTGGTATCCATTCCACCATCAGGTTTTAGTCTCATCCTTTTGCAATAGCTCGAAACCATTTTATATTCTCTTACCCACCATGTAACCGTTGGATTGCAATTTTAATAGAAATCAGTTTAGTTTAACAAAAAATATTACGTACCGCGGATTCAAAGGATCCGAGGTAAAGAATAAATGTTCATCATACTATATAGTGGGGTTGACTGCCAGATAATCTGGCGACAAATTTCATTCCTCACAGATTCTGGGAAGTTTTTTCTGTTAAGTTTGTTTTTTACCATTTTCCCCGCGCTGATAAGCAATTAGGATGAAAAAATTATGCAAGCATCGTTATTTTTTGTCAGTAAGATGTTATTTGAGCTTCTAATTTTATAATAAATATGTGAAAATGTTGATTTGCTATTAATATCATAATTAGCAGCCCCATTATATCTTGCAAATATCCCTGTTTTGTTCCATAATTTTCTGGGATCATTAGTTTTTATATGTCACGCAACATTTGAATGCTATTATTTCAGCCCATCAATAGTTCTGATCATATCTTGAGTATCATAAATACGTATATAAAAGTTAACCTTAAATGGAATTACAAGGAAGGTTTTTTTTGAGTTAATTCTTGACTTTTGCTTTTATCATGCTACCCTAAGCAAAATGGAAGTATTTTGGTATTCAGAGGAAGTTTAACCGATTACTTTCCATCCCTAAATTCTAATAAACCTGAGGACTAAGTCAGAACAGATTGACTGCACATTCGGATCGAAATTGAATTTATTATATTGCCGGAACACTTACCGGAAATGATTGAATGGATAGAGATGACGTGGCTAATAGAAAAGTAGAAATAGAAGGATCTCCTGCCAATTAGAGCAACAGTAGTGGATTCCAGTGATAAGCAAGAATAATGACTTGCACTCCAATCTGCGTGCCAGTTCTTGAGTTTCGGTAGGTAGGATGTTTTATTTCCAAAATAGCCCCATTTACCTCTATTTAATTTTTTTTAATCCTTAAGTGGGTGTTGCTGGTAAAAAAAGCATTAATTTGAGTTGTAGAAAAGATCTGGCTAGACTTTGTTTTCTGTTTTCATGCATATTGCCAGGACAAGTCTGAAAATACTCTTCTATTGCTCATCTTCATCCACTCCTATCTTATTTACTGGTTTTTCTTACTTCGTCGGTTTTGCTTTCAATTACCATCTAGTTAGGTTGGAATTTTGCCCGCCCTGCCCTAAGTTCGCCGATTCGAGTTCCGCCGACTACATGGTGATGTACATGCGTGTGTGTGCGTATAAATAAATACATATATGGAAACATACGATATATATATATATATATATATATATATAGACGTGGTGGTACGATTGCAGTAATAGTTCTAGTTCTCTATGTGCCATTAATGCACAATTTATATTGCACTTTTCTCACCCCCCCCTCGTCTGTTATGCGAGTATATATTTTAATTACTTTTTTGAAATCGAAGACTGGTTGATTACAGCTCTCCTTTCTAAATGCTAATGTTCTTTCACCTTGTTGGGGGTACTTTATTACGTCCTTTTTAGTTTCCATCGATATCGATTGCGCGGAAGAACGATTCCAGGACGAAAAAAGAGAACCAGATCCGGGATTCGGACCAAGGACCTTGATATGCATATGTGTGTGTGTGTTTCTGTGTGTATATATATATATATATATATATATATATATATATATATATATATATATATAGGTGCGTGAACACTCTCCTCTTGTTATATTTATTTTTTATGGCGTTGGCCGGTCAAACAGGTCTGCCAATCCATTATATGTACACTCAAAATGTCTACGCATTGCGAAAATGCAAAGATATACGACCTACAACACGGTTTGAGTCTCTCAATAGATCTCACCATTGCGCTTACAGGGTTAAACTCCGCAGTTGACATGTTTATATTCCCTTTTGGTGCGGCCGTTATTGTTGATTGATGGAGTAAATGTCGAGAATATGTTAGAACTTTCTATAACTCTGGTCAAACTAGTTCAGAAGCATTAAGTTAAGTATTAGTTTTCACGTTAAAGGATTCATATTTCATCCATGAATCCGTTTAAACTAAATCATGAATGCGTTTTTGGGCTTATTCAAAACATTTGTTAATTCTATGAAATATTCCATGTCAAACCAAAGTTGCTGTTTTTTTATGCCAAATCAATTACTTAAATTTAAAATATTGTTGCGTAATGCCTTTGATTACGCAAGCTACAATTTTTAAGTTTTGATTCTTTGAGTGAAAGAATGAAATTTGTCAGAACGGTAATAAAGCTAACACATGTTGATTTTTGTCTGGAATAGGTCATGTCAAACGAAAGACTTTTTTTGAGAGCATCGGGTTCAGAGACAATGCATGATGTTGATCGGTGCATCATAATGCTGAAGCAAAGGATTTTTGAAGAGTGTAGAAAATGTTATAATTAACAAAATTCATGCACTAATAATCTGTTTTCCAGTAAATATGTCTTATTTTATTCAAATTTTCTCAGGATAATATGTCGCAATTTTTCCTGAAGTCTTTAGGTTTAATTTTCACATTAGTATTCAAGTAAGTGAAATATATGGTCCCAAGTCTTAAAATATGCCCCGCTTTCACAAAGCTATGCCTTAAATAATTAATTTATCTCCAACTGCGATGTGGAAAGGTGTGATATCTAACCCATAAGCGCCGGATTCTCGTGGAACTCTGTGTTGGCTTTGAAATACGAGACTCGCTAAAAGAAGTGCCTGCACCTCAACTCATTATGACCGAGTACAATCGGGGAGGTGCAGATGGTTATTGAAAAAAAAAACACAAATGAGAGAAAAGAACTTACGGGAGTTTCGAGGCGCAGATCGACACTGATTTCTACCGCCTCCGATGACGATCAGCCTTTTCACCTCGAAACGTCCGTATGTTCTTCTTTCTCCTCTTATTTTTTTTTCTTAAACCATTTGAATCACTCGCGAGTGTGCGCCCACGGTAGTTTATATACATAAATGTATTTACAGTTTGTTTTTACTTCATTCCGCTGAAAAATGTACCACCGAAAGACACCAGAATTTTGTACCTGTTTTTTTAACTACCGAGCGTGCAACCATTGTTTTCTACCATTGAACACTCCTGTCAACTTTTCCGTCAATACTTGCGGTTATATGGTGTGATATACGTATTATGTGAAACACTGGTCTCTCTACGTCGAAGGTTTTATTCGTGATAGACTTTGTTTGACGAGTTTTGTTTGGGATTTAATAACGATGGCAACTTTTCACGCTGTCATCAACCTGAAGCGTCATTAGCCAATATTTCACATTTATTTGTTTTTGGGGGTAGAATTAAATGTAATGGAACAATCTGCATTCCCCGCGGCTTTAGCATTTAATAAATTTCTGCCACTACCAAAAAATATCAGTCGGTTGATAGATGGGCCTCTCAGTCAAAATCACCTTGACCACCCATAGAATGCAGAGAACCTAGAGCTTACACCCTTGTTTCAATTTCACCTTCGGGATCTCTATGTCACGCATATTTTGGCCCTTCGAACATAATTCATTCGGGTGCTACGTCACGTCGCCCGTAGGGAAGACTAATGATATGAAAGCAGCTGCAAATCTCTGGCTTATTAACGATGGGAAATACCATTATGAAAGCATTGATCTTAAATTTTGGTTTTTCATTTTTTTACGTAAAGGCGGTACTTATCTTTAAAGCATTAATCATAGATATTCCGGTAAATAAGTTTATGTTATATCGAGAGACATCGAATTCTCAATATTTTGCTTTCACGTCACAGTTGAAGAATGCCTAATTGCAGAACAGAAGACATTGCAGCAACGTGGTATCGAAGACGAACGCTGTAAGCATGATATCAGATGTAGATACCAGTTTTTTTCATGTACAAATGCATTTGATGTGTCCCATTTGAATTTAACTGACTATTAAATGATAGCGTCATTTCATCGTTCCGTAAGTTTTCGCTATAATTATTTCCGGCTGAGTGAACAAATAGCATCCTTTATTCGAGCATTTTTTTAAATACAGGTATTTTTGTATGAATAGATTTTTCGCTTGTTGTTACTTACTATATTTCAATTGTAAATATTGTTACTTATAATATTTTAATTAAATTATCTGAGGTTATCCGTTCAATAACGGTGATCAGTGATTATTATTTCGAGTATAAAATGCAAAACGTTTTATTCGCATGACCGTTTCATTTGCATCTGCATCACAAAAATTATTTAAAAACCATTCATTCAGTTTTTATGACTTGAGATGATTAAGTAAGAGTAAAGAATAATCTTGTGCCTGGCGTAGGCACTTGTTCTTTAATCACTCGTCAAAATAAATACAATTAGGAGGTACGCACGAATTTTCAATTTGCTGTCGGAATTGATATGGATAAAGAATTTCAGCGGGATTTAACGACAGCCTTCATAATCGCTGTCCATTCATTATCCGCACTATCATTGAAATACATTAAGCAAGGTATTTTTCTCCTTCTAGTCTCGCCTTTTTGTAATTAATTTGAATATTAATAATTGGTTTCCTTCTCTCTTAATAAGTATTTAATGCGTCCTCAGTTCATGAATATTAAGCAGGCATTGATTTAGGAGGGGAGAGTTGACTTCTGATTTCATTTATTACCGCTAACAAAAAACTGATTTAAAATGAGGGCCAAGTGTCGGCCACCTCTTAGTCGTCCAGAGTAGAAGATGATGTATCATCCTAATTGAAAATAAGGCAATGGATACTCCAAAATATTTTCGTATATAATATTTCCGTTTAGTTAATTAATATTATTTTCTTGAAACAAATGAAAGTTTTTAGGTCCTCATTCATCTTACTTTAAACTTTCCTGAGGTTAAATGATGAAATTTCAAATGATTATACACAGGTATAAGAGATACACTCGTATACTTTGAATCTGTAACCAAAATGTTCAATTCAGAAATTTGCTAATTTTTGGTGACATCTTGAGATATAGTGAACACAAGTCTATTGAAAATATGTATTTTAACGGGGCTTGATTCTCTTCGGAAAATACAAATTAGCAGGGCTTATTGCAGAGATGTAAATTATTTCTACGAATGATTTATCTCTTCAACTCACAAATTTTCTGGAAGAAAACCTTTGGGCGCCCAAAAGCAAATATGGTATTAGTTAGAGGGTTATTAAGCGTAGAGAAATTTTCAGCTACCTTTTTCTGCAAAAAACAGATCCTGAAATTTTTAGAATGTGTTTTTAGCATTTAAAGATTATGACGCCCATTTTTATTTCTAATTTCCTGTAGTCTAAATCTACCTGGAATCTCCCTTGAATGGGAATCATTCTCCCTGAAATCATTTGTTATACTTCTGCACTTAATTTATTCTACCGAGCATTTTTTAGACCCGAGAACATTTTTCAAGGAGCCAGGTATGAAGGTCACATACATACACACTCGCACACAAAATACTTGATGTTTAAAAAACATAATATAGGAAACTTTTGCTTGTTTACCGAACATTATATAATAATTAGGATAATAATAATAAAACACACAAGCACACACACATACATACATATATAACAAACTTGGGCAGCAACAAACGGTATAAGAGCACATAAAAAGATCACTCGCACGTTATTTCTTGATGATTTCGACGGAGTTCAGCTCCGTCCTCCGTCTTCATCGAAAGAAAAGAAAGAAACGTGTGAGTGATCTTTTTATGTGTTCTCATATTGTTTGTTGCTGTCCAAGTTTGTTATTCAACACTTCCATGTTATATATATATATATATATATATATATATATATATATATATATATATATATATATATATATATATACTGCCTTTTTCAGCGTCGCTTGCCAACATACCCCCCTCCAATCGCAGCCCGTCAGAGCGGTGCTGGGCGCGCCTGGAGCGGCGGGAAAAAATCCGTACACTTATTTCCCGGACGAACCCTGTATATATATATATATATATATATATATATATATATATATATATATATATATATATATACTATACTTAAGTCAAAAATGAAGTGTGTGACAGGGGATTCATTTCAAGATCAGACCTGTAGCTTAAAAAATTTGTCAAAATTTTTAGTTACCAATAAATACAAAATAATGTAGATAATGATAACTATAGGCGAATAAACTGCGGTATCTATCGTGCGTGTGAAATGTCTCTAAGAATGCGAGTAGAGCTGCTAGTAACTAGAAGTTCAGTAACTTAAAGTTAGTTAAATGGGATAAAGATAAAATACCAGGGTACATAGGATGAAAAAAGAAAAATGCTTTTCCTCCATAGCGCGGCAGGATAGCGTAATTTTGATCTCTTATCGTTCGTGGGAAACAGAACATCTTATATCTTTGGGTTGTACACTTGATCTCTCTGATCTTATTGTCGCGATATCGCCTACCGTGGCATGATGGGGCTAATAACACATCTTCATTATCATCGCTACAGAGGCCTACTTCCAATGTAGTGCCTGTAGTTGTCATTTTCACCGGCATGAAATGTGTCCATTAGTAGTGTACCATTATTAATCGAAGATGCTTTAGGAGCTACCATTTTACGAAATAATAACGAATTAAGATTCTTTTAAATTTTCGTCGAATATGAGAGGTATGAAAAAGTGGAAAATTTCTGTTCCTGAAATATCCCTTTTGGCGAGGAACTCTTCGGTTTTTCTCCGATTCAATGGGTAACTTGGGAAATTTAGCGGCTTGTTGTATTCAATCAGATCATCTTTTCCCACTTGTGGTTCCGGAAAATTGCGGTCTTGGCAGTTGTGCCTCGGTCAGTTGAAGATCCAAGAAGTGTTTGAATCCTAGGAATTCTCTCCTGACCTTAATGTAAAATATTTCTGGCCAGTGTTTTTTCATACCCAGGTTATAACCGTTGGAAGACATAGTGACACATGATTCTTGCTTGGCGGAAGACCCTCCATCCTGGAAAGTCTATCACTATCCTTGGAGGGGAATCACAGCGTAAATAGGGGATATGAGACGCCGGTCGGGGACTTGTGAGATCGGTATTTTACCCGGCCGCAATGGCACGATCGAGGGGAAATACCTGCACACCCATCGCCCGTGAAAAAAAAACGGTGGGCGGATCTATACCTTCTATCTCCTCGTCCCGACGTCCACGATGCCATCCGCAATTTCTATCGAGGATTGGGAAGAAGCAAAAGAGAGGAAATGGGAGGGAAGAGTAGAAAATGACAATTTCTCCCCTCTCCCTCCCTCGCATCTGCATTGGCCATTCTCCACAGTCGAGTAGTCACGTAGCTTCCACTCACACGTCAGCGGGCTCCCGGCAACGTACCCACCTCCTCTCCATCAGAACGGACCCAGACGTGCACGAAAGCGGAGGTACGATCCACCGAACTCCACACGTCATTAAACTAAGTTCGCATCGAGACCCATCTTTTTTTTGAATACTTCTATGGTGTTTCCAAGCCTGTGCGCGTACTATTCCGACGACCCATTCGGCCGATTTCAATAAAAGCATAGGTTGCGGCAGGCGTCGCTGTTGGGCACTGGCCAGAGGTTCTCGGGTTCAAATCCGAGAGATTCCTTCACACGCCCTATGAATAACTGAGGGCGTGGGATTTCTGAGCATCATATAAGCTAATTGGGGAATGGGTAAAGCTGCAGATAACGTTAACTGTAGACCTTTGAGCTCTGCCCTAGGCTTACTCAACACATTGTTGCTAACGGCAAATCAGTCAGCATACCTCAAAAGTCCCACTATTGTGTCCCTTTTACCTTTCTGGTTCTTCGGCAATAACGTCATCAGTTGCAATTGCGAAAATACCATCATAAGGTCTAAATGTCAAAAGTGCCAAGGATTTCTGGAAACGAAGTTTTTTTCGGTGACTCATTGGAATTTTTATGTTTTTTATTAATTTCTCTATTTCGGTTATATGCTTGTTCTACTAATTATTATTAGCTCAACATTATTGTTTTTAAGTCCTAGAATAATCTTAATACAACTGTATACAGGTATACCACATGTATGTACATGGTTAGCCTATGACTTATTTTAGAAGGAAGCAAGCCTCATTGAATTTATTTTTAGTACGATTTAGGGGTGACTCAATA